>NW_005871073.1:3145425-3390337 GCF_000147115.1 Myotis lucifugus
TCTTATTAGGTTATAGGAGGAGAGCTGGAAAGTTACTGAAGGTCAAATTCTCCTATAGAAAGAGAAAGGTAACATTGAATGGTGTATTTCAGATTTAAAAACAAAAAGGACAGACTTTTTAAAAAGAAACTTCAAAATTTTTGAACAGTATGGAGTTACCATATAACACACACCAAATTTCCCCTATTATTGGAATCTTACATTAATGTTTTTTAATTTGTCATAGTTAGTAAATCGATGTTTATATGTTACATTATTATTAACTTATGATTACCTGTATTTTATTTAGAATACCTCAATTTGTCAAAAAATGAGAAACTTTTAATTGGCAATATAGTCTATGTTTAATCTGTCGCATACTTGAAATGTTCATAAATACTCAGAATAGTTTGAGACAGGAATCATTTCAAGTACTTATAGCCCCAAAGTGTTTAGCATATAAGAGCCTTCAGGTCCACACACTGATTTGTAATTCTCAATGCCAGTAACTCAATATGGTAAATATCATTTATATATACAGGCCACTTTGGATTTGATGTTTACATTGGCTGCAGTTAGGGTTACAAAGGTAAAGTTGTGGATTTTAAACTTTGTATTATTCTTATGTTTTCTTTCAAGGATATATATATATATATAATTTCTTTTCTCTTACCTTCCCCCCAAATAATGGTCCCTGTGGCTTAGGCAGAGAGGCTGTCCTATAGGCTGTCTATTACTGTTAAAAAGTTGTCCTCGGGCCTAGTAACATAATTGGAATCACCTGGGGACACTTTATTAAGGTGCCAGTGGCTGAGGCTCACTCCAGGGATTCTGAATTATAATTTGTATAGTCCCCTCATTCCCAATTTTTCAAGAGTCCCCCAGGTGATTCTAGTTCACGGCCAAGGCTGAGAACCACCGCTTTGGAAAATACAGTTTATCTTTTTAATTCAGATAAGCACATGAACTGTGGGCCTTGTTTATTAACAGAAGGCCTGGAGGACTCCAGGAAAATTCTTCAAGGACCTCCTCCTTTAGCTCTTGTTTCCCCTCGGTCACCCAAGCAGAATTAATTATTCCCGCCTTAATAACTTATGCATGCCTCTTTTATTTTACTTATCACATGGAGTGATAATTATTTGTTCAATGCCTGTCTCTCAGTTAGACTGTCAGTCTCTGAGATAGAAAACACGTTCTGTTTTTGTGAGATAGCCTCAGCTTTTAGCACAATTCCTGGCACACAACAGTTGCCCAATAGATGTCCTAGGACGGGGGGGTGGGGGGGAGTGGGCAAAAATAGCCCAAAAAGATATCTAGTATTGTGTAGTGTTAACTGAAAAAGTTCTTTTTGGACAAATGCTGACTTCAAATTCCAAGAAATTAATTGTCAACAAATCTGTACTTGTATTGCCCCTGATATTTATAAGATATATGGCAGCTATTCAATTTTTTATTTACATAATTTAGCCTAGCATCTCATTTAGAACATAAAGCAACATATAATAAAGTAGGGATGTCTTACAATTGAATGACTAGTTCTATGGAGCCGCAACTAAACTGAAATAACATCAGCGGGGACTTCCCCCTATATTTCATGTCAGAACATTTGTTACTACTGTTGCCATCAACGCATTGTACGCTTGGCCAGCCACAGTCTGGGGCTCCACACACAGAGATGTATGGGATGCTGTTAGTCGGTCTCCATAGTCCTGAATTCAATTTTGATTGAACATGTTTATACTTGTGAGCTTATAACCATCCCTGAGTTCATTTTAAGAGATGATCAAATGTTTCTTCTTTTTTTCCCCCTCCTTGCTAACTCCTGATGTTTTCAGAGAGACTTACTAGCCTAGAAGATTTCTGAAGCCATTAGTAGAGTAAAGAAAGTTCATGATTTAGTCTGAGCCTGAAAACATAAAGCAGAGAGATGCTGGGCAGTCTTCTAATGATTAGTGTCCCCATTCGATCAGTGTAGGAGGCCTGCTAAAGACACTCCTCCCCAGGACTGTTCCTGAGTGGGGAGCAGAGAGCCAAGACTTTCCAATTCAACGAATCATTCATATTGATTCATCTTCTATTTATTCACTAAATGCAAGTTGCTTGCTTATCATGTGCTGTGTCCTGGTGATTTCTGCCCTTTCTAATGGGAAGCTATAACCACCTAGTAACAAAAGATTTTCCCACACACAGACCAGACACACCCATATACTCTTCTCTCTCTCTCTCCACCCCCCCTACTTTACCTCACATTTTACATGTCAACCAGAATAAAAGCTCATAACACAAATGAAGGAAATTGTATGTGTTATACATTTGATTTTGTGTCCTGAGATTCAGACCCATTCTACATCAACCCAGGAGTGGTCACCCATGGTTTGAGAAGCATGGGAAATAGCTGCTGATTGAACTGTTCCCCTGTGCAAGGGGAGGTTCCATAGGTTCACAGACCATTCAACTCTGCAACATGGGAGGCATGGACTAGCCAGCCGTGGGCAGCGGGCCGGATCCGGCCCGTTTGAAATGAATAAAACTAAAAAAAAAAAAGATCGTACCCTTTTATGTAATGATGTTTACTTTGAATTTATATTAGTTCACACAAACACTCCATCCATGCTTTTGTTCCGGCCCTCTGGTCCAGTTTAAGAACCCATTGTGGCCCTCGAGTCAAAAAGTTTGCCCACCCCTGGACTAGGCACTGAGTGCAGATGCCAGAGCTGGCTGTCCCCCTCCAACCACGGTGGGTGTCATTTATGGTGGGAGGGAATGGGGGAGATGGTTTACCCTTCTCTTCAGATTTGCAATAGGCAAAAGGACTCTACTTCTGAAAAAAGTTACCCCTAATATATGCCAATAAGAAGGAGAGAAACTATTCCTGGTTTTAAACTTTGAAGGACCATCTCAGCCTGCCATTTTGAAAGAAATTGAAGAATCCATTCCTTTGGACTGAAGCAGATGGACCTCTCTCTGCTGAAAACCTAAACTATCAGTGAGTACAGGGCTTCTGAATTTTTACTGTCACTTTACCAAGGAAGAAACCGAGGCTCACACAGATTGAGTGATGCGCTCAGATTCACACTGCCAGCTGCCAGAACTGAGACTGCTGTCCTGGAGTCTAAGTCCTGTCCACCGCACCATTCCTAAAAGAATGCTGTGCTCATGCTCCCCACCCTGTCTCGCACGCCTCCTCCTCACCAGGCCCTGATTTCAGTCGTCCAGGCTCCGTTTAAGTGCACATAACCAGACGCCTCCTCACCGAGATTCTTCATGACCGGGTGCCAGACTCCAAGAGGGCAGGCATCCCACGCGCTCATGTGCTTCTGCTCACCCGACAGCGTCGGTGCTTTCTGAAGGACGAGCTGCCCCAGGCACCGGAGGAATGACTGGTGTCGAGCTGACAAGAAGAAATGTTTTGCAAAGTGTGGCTCACAGATTCAGAATTTAAACTGATGGTGAGGCCTTGGGAAAGAAACATGATTTCTAATCCTATTTCAGTCTTTATGGATCAAAAAACTTTTTGTATCTAACCCCACTGTATTCAATAATGGGGAGAAGTAAAATACCTTTTCAAACCTCCACTAATCCTCCAGCTGATCTATTCTCATAGTTTAGGTGTGCTGTATAGACAGGCACAGAGCCTCGCTGCTCATTCGTGTCACAAATTCTTCACACATTCATAAGAAAGTGGAAAGGCTCTGTTAGACTGACAGGGAAAGATTTTTTTTTCCTAAGTGCTTAAATGAAGACTGATTAGGGCATTTCTTCAATACCAATGTTTACCATATACTTCTTATACCTGTGTAAAAAGTAAATTTCTAGCCATCACAAAACAGAAGGACAACCTAGCGAGTGGGAGAAAATATGCACAAATGATACATAAAGTAAGGGGTTAATATCTAAAGTACACAAGGAACTCATACAAGTTAAAACTAAAAACAAAACAAAACCACATCCATATTAAAAAGGGGTAAGAATACCTAAATAGACATTTCTCCAAAAAGGACATGCAGATGGCCAACAGACATATGAAAACATGCTCACCATCACTAATCATCAGGGAAATGAAAATTAAAACCACATGAGATATCACCTCACTCCTGTCAGAATGGCGATCATCAATAAATCAATAAACAACAAGTATTGGCAAGGATGTAGAGAAAAAGGTAATCCTCATACACTGTTAGTGGGGTTATAAATTGATACAGCCACTATGGCAAACAATATGGAGATTTCTCAAAAAATTAAAAATAGAGCTGCCATGTGATCCAGCAATTTACTGGGTAGTTATCCAAAGAAAGCAAAAACCCTAATTCTAAAAGATATATATACCTATGTTTATTGCAGCATTACTAGTAATAGCTAAGATATGGAAGCAACCTAGATGTCTATCAATAAGTGAATGGATGAAGAAATATTATTCAGCAACAAAACAGAATGAAATCTTGCCATTTTCAAAAACATGGGTGGACTTAAAGGGTATTATGCTGAGTAAAATAAGTCAGACAAAGACAAATACCATATGACCTCAGTTATATGTGGAATCTAAAAAACTAAATGAATGAATATGTAAGACAAAACATAGACTCATAGAGATAGAGAACAAGCTGGTGCCTGCCAAAGAGGAGGAGTGGAGGGGTGAGGGGGGAAAAGAGAATTGACGGTGGGAACCAGGGTCAGAGTTCCAAGAGCTTCAATGAGGATGTGGGCTTCACACTGCTCAGCTACGCTTTTGAAGATGATGTCTGGGAAGGGCAGAGTGAGTAGATTTTTCATAAAGATCCAATTCCTATTCAATAAAAAAATAAGTAAATAAATAAATTTAATGTGAAATGTAAGTACATCTAACTAATTCTCACTACATTTCTGTGTTTTTCATGGACAATAAAAACACTCGATGAAACTTATGATCATTGAAATATTAATTTTTCAAAGGCATTTGAAAATACATTCACTAGTATTTGCTTCTGCTTTTTTATGGTTGTAGACTCATTACATTGCTTTTCTTACAGATATTTTTAGGATTATTGATTTCCATAACTTTGACAAAAGAAACACTATTAATACTTCTCACTTATTTTTCATTAGCTGTTCACATTAAAATAAGGTATCTTTGATCATACTCTCATACATATAATTAAAATGTTCATGTAAAAGTTTGCCATTTTTCAGTTTTAAAGTATGAGCCTATTATAAAGGAACTATTATGGAGTAAACAAAACATTTCATGGTGAAAAGGAACTGAGTGCTATATCTACAAATAAAAAATCGAATATAATTCAATCCAGGTGCATAGATTGCCTGGAAATTATGATAAAATTGGTTGTTTGATTATTTTATTACCCCCTCCATTTTTAGCCCATTGTGTGTGTGGGTTGTGTGTGTGTGTGTGTGTGTGTGTGTGTGTGTGTGTGTGAGAGAGAGAGAGAGAGAGAGAGAGAGGTTCTGTTGCTTAAAAAAAATCTTCCATTCTCCATCATGTGTTATTATTTTGGGTATGCACACTTTGATAGCTTATGTGCTGTGTTTATTCTTTGCAGCTGGAAAACTGATCTAGTGGGAAGAGAGAAATAGGGATTAAAAATTGATTTTAGAGCAAAGGTTACTGTAAAGGTCCACATTTGGAAGTGGGTTAGCCTTCACCTCTCTCAAATGAAGAGTCATATTTCCTCCCCACCCTCATGATTTAGTCCAAAACCTTCTCTGAGTGCCCACTCTGAGTACATACATCTACTGGGAGCCAGGGGTATAAAGACTGATAAGACAGGACTCCTGTTCATTTTTCTGTGCCCCCTTTACCTCCAAAAAGTCCTGGATCTGAGTGTATGCCACTCACTACCTCATCTGCTATATAAATCGATTCAACCTTTGTGGCTGTTTCACTGTGCTGAGAGAATACTGTGCTGTGTTTTAAAGAAGTCTGTCTGGTATATTTTAAAACATGTCAAGGTTATTATAAAGTAAATGCATCAAAGCAACGTTTTTTTTGCCAACTTTCAATTTATGAATATAGATTGGCTTTAATAATTAGATTACCATACTATTTCAGGAGCCATTTATCTAATGTATTTTTTCAAATTGTATTTCACTGAAAATTTTTCCTGGAAATGGTCATTTACAAAATAGACAAAATGTATTGAGGCCAACATGCCACGTACAAAGTCTTCTCTTTCAGGAAAACAGCATATTAAAGTTCACTAATTTCAGTTCTTTTTGCTTTTTATTTTCTAGTATTTGCTAAATAATAAGAAAAAAAACAAAGTGAGTAAGGTCATTTGAGAGAAATGTATAGTTATTGTCAATAAATAAAGGAATTATGTGTCCTGTTTAAAAGAGATAATTATGAAGTAAAAAGTACCAATCATTAGCTCAAGAATAGTAACTTATTTTTCAAAGTTGAAAGAGGAGATTAAAGAGGCAAGTAAATTAAAAGTTTAAAAAATAGAATTTACACATAGAGAATTCCTATTGTGCTGGCATGAAGCTCGATTTCAAATACTATGTCTTCTTTAATCCTAACACCCTAATGAGGTAGGAATAATTATTCTCATTCAAAAGGATGCTGAAGCTGAGAAAAATTCCTTATCTTTCTTCCTAAGCTTGGAACAACCAGTCAGTGCCAAAGTCAGGATTCAAATGTCCTAAGAAAAACCTTTGGAGTCCATGACCTAGAGAGGAAATGGGAGAAGCCAGGTTGCTGTGGAATAAGGAAGAAATGGAGTGGGAATGGAGATCAGCGCACGAGGCGCAGGAAAGACCAGCTGAGGGAGAAAGCACTAGAAAGACTGTAAAGCAGTAAGAGAAAGTCTAACTAGAAGTTAGTTGAGACAAGAGCCAAACATTGGGTTCTGTTAGAAGATATCCCTCTTCCACCCAAATGAATGAAAACAGATAACAAAGGCAGGAAAGTTTAGAGGAGGTAGGGAAGACAGTGAGGAAGAAATTTCAGAGACTTTTAAAGACCTAAATATTTTGCAAAGTAAGAGGTGAGGTCATGTCACCAAGGAGGATGTTAATAGGGCTTCTAGAAAGAGAAAAGGCTGTTAAATGCACACTTGACTGCTGAAAAATCCATAACACGGGAGTAATAATGGGTCAAAATGTATAAAATAAAGTACTATTTTGGTGTGGGAGTTGTCATGAAGCTGCGTTTAAGTGACTTAACTATATGGAATATTAATAGAGTATTCATTGAAATATGTAGATTTGTTCAGCCACTAATGTTAATGAACATTTAAATGAAACATACAATTTTTGGAGATTTTACATAAATGAATAAAAGTCAGTGTTACTGAAAGAAAGAGCAAAAGAAAAAGGCACTGGAGAAAAATAAAAGAGTCCTAACTACAGACGGCTGAGCTAAGGAATGCATTGAACAAGCACATAGGAACAAGCTTACCTGTGGAAATCTGATGCTGCCAGTTCACCTGAGTTACAGTTGGGGACCAGTCCAGTGAGGAAGCAGAACTGGAGATGAGTGGGGGAGAGAAGAAGAGGGATGCACTGGTGCACACATTTGTGTCTGTGTGTCTGTGCACATAGGAGGAGATTGTGAGTGCATAAAGACCAAGGAGGGGACTAGCAGGAGGCAAAGCATAAAAATACACTTGACACCTCCTAAACCATCTTATAAGTTGTTAGTATAATAATACTAAGTTAGTATAAAATAGGTTTGTGGTTTTAAGTTGTAAAGCAAACAAAGACAATGTGCTTTTTAAAAATTGGATATCCATTTTGAGATAGTTTTCCTAAAAACAGATCCCAAAGCACAAACTAAAGGAAAAGATTGATACATTTGATTACTCTTATCAATTTTATTAATTAATAAATCAATGTACTGATTTTTGTTTTCAAAAAGTTCATCCATTTAACTAACTTTAAAGGTTTTAAAGGAAATAAAACTAAAAAAATAAGCTACAGTGGGAGAAGATACTTGTAACATACAGATGCAGTAGCACAAAGGATTCCTAAAAAAGCCATTAAGAAAAAGACAAACACCCATTGGAAAAAATTAAGCAATAACCTGAACAGTCATTTCACAGAAGAAGAAACATGAATAGCTGATAAACATGTAAAAATATTCTCAGCCTCATTAGTAATCATGGCAATGCAGATGCAAACCAAAATTAAATACCATTTTATACCCACCTGATTGGCCAAAATGTTAAGGTCTGAAATATATAATATTATTGTGGACAAAGAGCAGCAGGAGCTCTTATATGCTATTGATGGGAATATATATTGGTCTCAGTCCCTTGGAAAGCAGTTTGGAATTATCTCGTAGTTGAACATTTGTTTACTTTTCTACCTAACAATTCTACTCCTATTTACTTCTCCAGAGAAACACTAGTACAGGTATGTGAATGTTCACAGTGGTAATGTTTGCAAGAGGAAAAAGAAAACTGGAAACGTTTCAAATATCCATTGACAAAAGAATGGATAAGTTCATTGTTATCTATATATATAAAAGCCTAAGCGACTGGCCAACCGGCCAACTGTTTGACTGTCTGACCAGTAGCTATGACACGCACTGACCACCAGGGAGCAGATGCTCATGGCAGCTGCAGTTCTTGGGTGACGCACCCAGAACTAGAGAGGAGGGAGCCTGATTCTGGGGCACATCACCCAAGAACTGCCTTCTCACAATCTGGGACCCCTTGGGGGATGTCGGAGAGCTGGTTTCAGCCTGATCCCCACAGGCTAGGCTGAGGGACCCCTGTGGTGCACAAATCTGTGCACTGAGCCTCTAGTGTATTTATAAATAGATTTTACTATGGTAGTTTAAAAAAAATGAATGAACTACAGGCAAGCATTAGTAGAGATGAATCTCACAAACCAAATATTGAATGAAAAAGACAACTCACAAAGGAATACATGCAAAAAGATGCCATGTGTATAAAATTGAAAACTTACAAAACCAAATAATGACTTGTTCATGGACACATACATAACGTGTATATATAGTTTTCCAGTAAAACTTTATTGGAAAAAAAAAGTAGTAATAAACCTTAAAACTAAAATAATGGTTATTCCTGCTGGGGAGATGGAGATTAGAACACAGGATCTGAATTGGTAATACTCTATTTCTTAAACTTGGTAGTTTATTATTCTATGGACCTATGGACACGTTACCTCTAGTCCTTTGTAGGTATGAAATAGTTCATAATTATAATGAGTATAAATATGGACAAAAATTAAATGGAAATGAAAAGTCCAGCATACAGAAAAAAACTTGGTATCTATAATAATAAAAGCATAATATGCTAATTAGACGAGACAGCCGAACAACTTTCCATACATCCTTCTGGACGAAGCTGGGCTGCGAGGGCCGGTCAAGGCTGCGAGGGGCTGCGAGGGCCAGCTGAGGCTGCAAGGGGCTGTGAGGGCCGAGCCCCTTGCACGAATTTCGTGTATTGGGCCTCTAGTTATTCTATAAACATACACATTGGGGTCATATGTATAAATCTTTGTGACTTTCACTCTGAACCACATAAAGAATTGGCTGTCCCTTACAAAGTCACAGATCTTTGTAAGAATGGTTGAATATTTGAATTATGAGAACAGATCAATTCAATGTTTCATTTTTAATAGGTAAGAAGTACTTTATTATAATGAGTCTGTCAAGTTAACTTTTGCACATAACACAAGTTTACAAAAAGTATACAGTGTAATATTTTCCAGAACATGTTCTATGAAACATCAGATGTTAAAGGTCCCATAATCAAATGCATTCAGGAAATGCTGGACACTAAACCACTCTTAGAAATTTATAAGTGAGCACCTAATCTGGCTGCTAGATTAGTTTTTTTCCTATTAAAAAATTAATGAAGAGAACAGTATGCATAATTTAAATATTCTCTATGAGAGAAGGAGAAAGCATATAAATATAATCTCTGTCGAGGTTTAAAAGAATCCTGCATTAAATGACATCTCTCACAGTGTCTTCTCCACTCTTTTTTTGACCCCTTGCCCAGGGCCAAATGTTGGAGTTCCTTAAAGACCCATTCTTCTTCCTCCCCTCTCCTTGATTTCTATTCCTCCACTATAATCAATAATCTGATTATTTCAAAATATCTTTATGCAGACCTGACGTGTCCAAACTCAAATTCTAAATTCATCTTGGAACTTCCCAAGCTGAAGTCCCAGAGACATCTCAAATTGAAGATGCTATCCGATACCCTAAAACAACTTGGCACCTGATTCTCCATTTTCATTACAGTCATCATCCCACCGGTTTTCAAGTTAGAAATAACTTCAGTTTGACTCTTTGCTGAATATTCTTGCACCCATTTTGCTATTTCTCAACTTGGCTGCTCTTCTTGCTAACCCTGGTCACACCTTAGTCTTCATCATCCTTTTGTCTTCATTAGGCTTATCTTATCATTCTATCACCTGTTCCTCCCAAATGCAGTTCATAATCCACATAGGTTTATTATCATAAAAATCTAATCATGGTATTTCCTAACAAATCTCCACTGTCTCTCCATAGCTTAAAAGATACTTTGCAAACACAAACTTAGCAAAAAAAGCTATTTTACAGTCCAACAATTCAAATCTGTCTCTTTGGTCTCATTTCCTGCCACTCCATAATAGATACTCTGTGTTGTGGTGATATTAAACTCCTCCTCATCCTCTGAATTGCTACATTTTATCTTATACTGATCCTTCTGTCTCTCTTCCTCCAACATGCAAACTTCTATTTGTACTTTAGTACCCAGAAATATCACCTCCTATAGAACACCTTTTCCAACATTCCCTATAAAAGTTGATCACTTTCTTTTCTAAAATACAAAAAACAAAACAAAAAAAACCAACCTGGTTGGACCTCCATTGTGGCACTAACACAGTGTACTATCTCCTCACCTACACTCTGTCCTCCTTGTATTTTTCATAACCTGATGGCACTTGGAAGAATCTCACTAAATGAATTCACGAATAGAAGGCTAGATGGTACTTCTGTAGTTAAATATTTCTTATTATCAATCTTTCTGAGGTTAATTTTGGGTATAAACTTATTCAGAGTCTTTTTACGGTCATGTTTCCAGCATTGTTCTCACTTTGGCCTCTTTGTTTAAATTTTTTTAATCAATCTTATTGAGATTTATTAAAGTGAGGTATTTTTCTCTCCTAACTGTAGTGAGTGGTGGCCCTCCCCAAGACCATTCTCCTTTTTCCTCACTGACAAGTGTTCTGGCTGTGGAATCTCTGTCTTCTAAAGGAGTGGTTGATACACTAAAGAAGTCTCCATTGTGATCAGGCCACTACTATCATGTCCCTAGCTAGCTTTGTTACAATAGAAAAAGATGCCCCTCTAGGTGAGGGGTTACTAAAAGGCATCTCTTTCTCTGGGCTGCTGTAGCCAGAACCAAGAAATAAGTCTTGGCAAGCAGAATAAAGGCTGTTTTCAGGCCCCATGAGTCCCCAGCCTCGCTCCTGGCCCTGTGCCCTTGTGTAGGGGCAAGCTGCACAGCCATGACCTACAGCTCTCATTCTGACTCAGCAGTCTGTACCTTATATGGTCCCAGGACTGCCCCAACCAAGCATAGCATTTGCCTAATTATCCTTGGCAGCCAGCCTGCGGCTAGGTGGCTAGGTGACAATTCCCCTTAAACTACTTCTCTTATAAGAATCCTCTAATACGCTGAGATAAGCCAATCAGTCAACACAAATGGGAATTTCCATAGGCCTGTGACGGATTCCGATTAAAATGTGATTTTACCCAAAGCTTTATGCCCTCTTTTATATGAATTACAATTTCATGACAAAATAGCAAGTCCATCCTAAATCAATGAGGTAATCCTAAGTACATGAACCTAGAGCATAAACATACTGATGTGAATTAAAACGACAGTCACTCATGAAATAAATGAGGCAGAATGTCCAATGAATTTCCCATGGACACAGATAATAGGGTGGTGGAGGCCTGGGGTAGGGGTAAGGGGTCATGGGAGAAAAAAGAGGACATGTGTAATACTTTCAACAATAAATATTTTAGAACAAATGAAATACTTAGAATAAATAGAGGAGACTAAATGGTATTTATTCATTCAGCAAACAAATATTTATTGAGCCTTTACTAGGCGATAAGTATTACTCTAGGTCCTAGGAAAACAGATTAAACAAACAAATGACACTCACAGAATTTACAGGAGTAAATGGGAGGAGAAAGACAATAAATAAACAAATTTCTACAATGACAGATGGTGATAAATGCTGTGGAGGAAAATGAAGCTGGGTGAGAGGATTAGGGTGAGGAGTTGGGTCATCTAATATTGATACAGGGTGGTTGGGGAGAAAGAACATTTGTCAGAGAGAAGGCCAAAGTCCCTGAGCTAGAAACGTGTGCCTACACCTCTGCCCATTTTCTTCAGTATTAGTCTTTTTTCAGTCATTTTTAAAAGAGCAATTTTTATATTCAAACAGTAACCCTTTGAATTCCATATGTGTCACCAATGTTTTTTCTCCCACTTTGTCAATGTGTTTTACCTCTGTGATTATTTTTGTACCAATAGAATTTTGATCGGAATTGCATTCAGATTTACTAATTTGGGGAGAATGGACATATTTTCAGCCTTCAGTCTTCTCAGTAAAATTGGTAGTGCAGTCCTGAAAGTTTCACAACTTTTTGCTAAAATTATTCTTTAGTATTTTTTATATTTTTGCTATTTTGAATTATAGGATTATTTTGGTACATTATGTTTTCTAATTATTGGTTCTGGTTATAAGAGAAAACTATCATTTTTAATATATATATTGTATTCAACCATTTTATTAAACTCTTATTCCTACAGTTTTTTGCTTCCTTCTATAATGTTTAAACAAATTTTATGTTGATATAAGATCTCTATTTATTCTCATTATTAAATTTTCATGTCTACTTCACTCACAAAAATTTACAGAACAATGTTAAAGAAAAAAGATAATAGCATACACATTTTCTTGTTCCTGATTTTAATGACACATGCCTTCTAGCATTTTACCATTATTTATGATTCTGGCCCTTAGTTTAAGAGAGATGTTATTTATTATGTTAAGGTGATATTTCTTTATTTATAGTTTAAAACAATTGTATTTGGATTGAGTATTGAATTTTATCAAATTCTTTCTGTCATCGGTTGAAGAAATAAAATTATGTTTCTTTTGAATAACTGATACAATGAATGAAATTAATATAAGATCTACCAAAAACGTTTCCAGAGAACACTTTTCTACAGGTTGGTCCATGAAAAAGAAATCAGCTAGAGAAGAAATTATCCTCTGGTCAAATACCTTAGAGGAATAATTTTGCATAACATATACTCTTCTTGGAGATTCATTAGCTCATTATCATATGAAAGATGAGAAGTCTGGCAGTCAAGAAATTCAGTTTAAACCAAAACAAGATAAAATTGAAAGAAAAAACCTTTTTTGTATCTATATGAGATAATGCATGTTAACTAAACTTATTGTGGTAATCATTTCATAGTATATGGAAGTCAAGTCATCATTCTATACAGCTTAGACAGTGTTGTTTGTCAATTATATCTCAACTAGGGGTCCAGTGCATGGATTTGTGCACCTTGAAAGGAACTGTAGGCCACGAGGCTACGGTGGGCACTGGGCCCCTGCCCGGCCCCTCCCACTGTGGCCCCTGGTTCCCTGTCTGCCGGCAGCGCTGCTCCCGCCACTGCTGCTCCCATGTGCTGATGGCACCGGCCCGCTCACACCTGCTGATAGCGCGGAGCGACTGGGGCTGGTGCCAGCAGCGGTACGAGCAGGACCGGCACCATTAGTGGGTGCAAGCAGCGGCTGCTGCCCCGATTGCCCCTCAGGAGCAGGGAGAGGTGGAGAAGCCCTCAGGGGCAATTGGGGCCAGCAGCCGCAGCTCACACCTGTTGCTGGCACAGCCCCAATTGCTCTGCACCATCAGCAGGTGCGAGCAGGGTTGGTGCTGGCAGCAGGTGCGAGCACAGGGCGGGACCACACTGCACGGGAGCAAATAATTTTTAGTAACTACCAGAGGCTCACCCTGATAACAGCAACCGGTGCCCTGCCTTGATCTGGCACCCTTACTCACCTATTCCACCATCCCACTGCAGCCCACTCCCACCATGTTCTGCACTGTTGCACCTGCTGGCGATGCCTGTCATATTCTGCGCGTGCCCCCTGGTGTTCAGCACACGTCATAACGGCCGCTTGTTTGGTGGTTCGGTTGTTCCGCTGTTTGGTCTATTTGCATATTAGGGTTTTATATATATAGATAAAACTGAAAAAATACCTGTACCCTTCCCTCATATAATACCCATTAGCATTCCACGGACTTCGGGTTCAATCTAACACACTTGAGAATTGCAATGTTAATGGCTTTTCTGATATTAAATCATTCTTGCATTCTTGGAATAAAACCTGCTTGGCCGTAGAATCTGGGTGTTTGATTTAGTGCTAAGATTGGTTGGTTGGGTTTTAATTGAGGATTTTTGAGTCTGTAATTATCAATGGGATGGTCCTGTCATTTTTCATCCCTACCCCTGTTTGGCTCTTTCCTGGGTTTCAGTGCCAGTGTAATTAATGCTGGATTGGTAATATGAACTTGGGAAATGTTTCATATTTTTCTGGGCTCTGAGCAATGTAGGCAGCATGGGAATTATCATGGGATTGTATTTTCTTAATTTGAAGCAGTTTCTATAAAATTGCTCAAAGAGAGATGAACCCAAACACAGTATTAACTGGTTGTCAGGGAGCTTGTCGTTGACTCTCCAGTTAGCTCTGTTTTCTTTACTGATGAGGCTTCAAGTGTCTCTGAGTTTCTTCACTGTGCGTACACATGATTGCCCTTTGCTCCGGGAGGTCAACGGTTCAGACAGCCTACTTTGCTTAGAAGCAATAACTCCTTGCTCTTGTCAGTCAGTTCACCACAGAACAGGGGGGCATCAAAGTCAGGTCAGGGGAGCAGGAAATGATGGAATCCCAGACAGGAGAATGAAGCCTCACCAGGAGCACGTTGACCCAGATGCTGGGAACAAAGTGAGGTGACAAGAATGGAGGCCTGGAGGGAGGGAGGCAACAGAGCCAGTGAATGGTGGGGCTAGAATCCCAAGGAGAGGGTCGGGGAGGATTGATCCTATTTTTAAAACACTTTCTTTGAAGCAGTGTTAGGATGAGGTTGGACATGCGGGGTGTGTAAGGGGAGAAATGGGATGTTAAAGCCACTTTTAAAATCAATTCCTTCCCAATACAAAAAAAAACCTCTTTATTCAGAGAGCTGCCGCATTGTTATATACAAAAAGTATTTCACAGATCTGCTAAGGGCTTGGGCGTAATAGCACACAAAGGTGTTTACAGGTTTTCTATTCTAATACAGGGTTTACTTAACATTAAAAAGCAAAATCCCTTAGTTGTGTAGGGCCAGGTTCATAGCAGGCACCTTGCTGTGCTTGGTGTTCTTTAAATAAATGCATATGTTGTCTTTCCCGTTTTTATGCAATTTAACATGCTCGTGGAACATAGGGAACACATTACATTGAGATAAATAAATCCTTTTTCCAGGTTTTTAAATATTTATAATAACTCCTTAGGTGCTAAATATATGTGTTTTTTTAATCTTGTTTAGTGTATTTCTTAGCATTGAAACTTAAATTTCATCTTCCATTATCCTAATACTCTCTCAAGGTGTAATAATGGTCTCATATTTTAACATATTAAAGGCAGCTTAATATTCAGAATATATTTTTTTTCTAAATAAGCTAATAAGTTACCATTTTTTCTCTTTGTATTTTCCCATGCTGGGTAGTGTTAAGAATAAAAGTAATTGCTCCTTTGTCTGAAACACAAGTTGCACATGATACTATTCTTTCACCATATCCTAATATATTTCTTTAAAGACAAAAAAGAAACTGCTAAGATTACAAACCCCTGGCTCATCCTCATCATGTGATGAATGCCAAAAAGGAAACATGTAAGTTCAAGGACAAAAACAGCTATGGTGGAAAAGTGGCTCCCTCCAAGCCAGGCCCACCCCTCTCTCCAGGGAAGCCTGTTTGTCTAGGTGAGTTGTTGGGAGGAACTCATTCATCCATTCATCCAGCCAAAGGTCCTTTCTCTTATTAATGCCACGCCTGTGTTTATCATGCTTATTGGATACTCCTTCTGGAGTGCTATATAAAAAGGAAAACATAGACTCAAAAAAAGACTTTGATGGGATGTTGGAATAAGAAGTCAGGATTTAAATGGCTGTACTATTTTAAGCAACACTGAGTTCTTTGAAGCTCTTTGATTATCACAAAGCTAAAAATCATTCCTTACCCTTGATTAGAGGAAAGATCTGATTTTCCTGTTGCGGAGCCTTCTTGAAGGGATGATGGGGGCACGTGCCGCGGTGAAGAGCCGAGACTGAATCAAAGTGTATTGATTTTGTGTCTAAACCAGCCTGCACTTTTTCAGTTCCCACACCTCGCTGGGAAATACACAGAGGCTGTTTCCACAGTAAAGTTACCTGTGACTAGAGAAAATTATTGGGTAGGAAGATAGGAAAACATATCTTTCTCCTTAGCAATGCTTGAGTGTTTTTCTTTCTTTAAAAAAAAAAAGACTTTATCACCTTCCTTGCTTCCTGTTTTTGTGATTTTAAAGTAAATGCCAGGTTTGAATATCTTCTGTGTTGATGGTGGTTGCCTGGGACAGGGGTTCTGTTGCTACCAGCTCAGCCACCTCATTCATTCCCTCTTGTTAAAGGTGAACGTAGACTCATAGATGTACCACAGTGGATGGATGTACTGATCTGAGGCCTGCCCTGAAGCCACCTCGTTTCCCAGGGTTTTGAGGTTGTAGTGGGGTGGAAAGAAAGAAACAGAAGTGGGAGACAACATGAAGAGATCACACAACTCATGAACAGGGCAGGAAGTATAGGACATGAGCAAAGTCAAGGGTGGCACACATATCCGGGAGGGTGATGGTGCTACCATCCAGGGAAGTTAATGAAATGAAGTAGTTCAGGAGCGGATGCCACCTCCTCTCTGACATAGCCCTCGGCTGTATTAATATCAGCATTAATTCCTAAGCCATGAGTAGAAGGAAGCAGTATTCACAGCCCCACGGCTGTGAGCACTTTGGTTTTCTTCTCTTTTCTTCTCAGTAAGCCATAGCCCGGGCACCACCCTGGAGACATACAGCAGCCCTGCTAACAGCACACTAGTCATGTGGGATTGCCCCAGGCCCACCCCAAGGTGAATGGCACATACTCTTATAATCAGACTGCTCAAAGTGAAAGGTACAAAGACATTTCAACACTGGAAAGTGGCCTTCTGATAAATAAAATGACACTTCTGAGGCTGAACATAATTGAAAGAGCTTTGTGCTGACATAAAGACTAAGGACGCTTTCCTACAAGAGGCTAATATGCAAATAGCACGTTCTGGACTCTGCTGAGGGTGAAACTGGAGGTCAGAGCAGTGAGAGTTGTGGGGGGCAAAAGCAGGGAGGAAAAATTCTCCCTGTGTTTGTAGAATGACTGAGGACATTAACTGCCTCGAGATCCAATTAAGTATGCGCGTTACAACCTCAGGAAAGTACAAATGACACAATCTTCTGAGAGTATGCTTTGCAGTGGAAATTCAAAAGACTAAAATTAATTTAGTTACATTGATATTTTGCCTGATGATTTCAGAGATTTAACAGTGAATATGCCTCTTGATGTTGATATGTTTACTGTGGGTTCAATAAATTACAAAAACACGCCTTCCCGTTACTTAGGAGCCCCGTCTTCGTGTATTCCCTTTTCTTTGGCACACGGTATGTAGCCAGCCCTTGGCTATGATTCGTTATTTATAAAAAGTACAGAGCACATTGCAATCCTGGGTGATGAAATTGGAATTCTGGCTGAGCTATGGGTCAACTAACTAAGAAAAAGAAGTCTAAACCTTGACTCTGTCCCAGCTACAAGCTAATGCACAACATGGTGACTATAATTAACAATCCTATATTATATACTTTAAAACTTCTAAGAGAGTAGATGTCAAATGTTATCACCACACACATGCGCGCGTGCGCGCACACACACACACACACACACACACACAAATTGTAAGAATGTGAAGGGATGGAGATGCTACCTAATCTTATTGTGGTAATCATTTTGCAGCATACACATGTATCTAATCATCACACTGTACACCTTAAACTTACATGTGTTATATGCTTTTAGTAGATCAATCAAGCCAGGGTTTAAAAACTGAATCTGGAGGTAAATGGCTACAAAGGGCACATGTGAGTCTTACCAAATTTTGAGTGGTGATTTGGGTTGTATCCCTGGCATTAGGTATACCCTTAGATACATCAGTAAGTCTCTCTGTTAACAGCATCGATGAAAAAACACTGGCAAACTGTTTAAAATTCCTTGGGGGAAAATATTGGCAATTTCCTACTTAGTATCAACCTACAATCCAAAAATTATGCAACTGGACAAACTGAGTGCCCCCTACGTGCCAAACATAAGTACCTACAATGGGGCGTCTTTGCCAACGAGCACCCCTTCACTGGCAAGTTTACAGTCAGTGTGCAAGTCAGCTACTTATAAATTGGGACACATTTTCCTAAAGAAACAATTTTTGAAACAGTGGTTAGATTCTCAAGCCAATCCTCAACAGCTAATTTAATTCATAATAAAGTGGAACTCAACTTCTAATAGAATCCTCAAACCTAACTGCCATTATAGCAGTGATTTTCCACCTTGGCTGCACACATCACACTATAACCACCAAGGGGGGAATATATATATATATATATATATATATGTATGTATGTATTAATACCCAAACTATACCCTCATGACAATAAAAGCAGAATCCATTACCAGGGGCAGTGGTGGGAAATGGAGCTTGGGAAAAGGTGGAGAGGACAGGAAACTGCCTCTAGGGAGCGTGGGTTCAGGGCTATGAGTGGGAAGGGAGGCCAGGACTCCAGGGTGTAGAGGGTGGGCCAGGGTTTTGTGGCATTGAAGGCTAAAGCAAGAAGAAAAAGAACGCCCCTGGGAAAAGAAATTGGATTGTGGGCTCAGACTTGGATTTGTGGGATTGGATTAAGAAATTGTGGCTCTGATGAGTATAAAGGGTTTTGGTGTCGGAAGATGGTAGAGGGTCTAAATATTCAAGTCTAGGTGTACAAGGATTAGTGCTACAGTGATGCGGAGGGAGCTGGTAAGAACCCTGTAGGTCAGCATCACTCACCACTTGCTTTAGTCCAGCTCATGAGGAATGAAGGCAGCTACTTTCTATCTACTTTCTTATTTTGGGTAAGGCTTTCACAAAATTGTATCCCTCTACAAAAAAGAAAGAAAGAAAGAAAGAAAGAAAGAAAGAAAGAAAGAAAGAAAGAAAGAAAGAAAGAAAGAAAGAAAGAAAGAAAGAAAGAAAGAGGAATATGTAGTTCTCTTCATCCTCTTGGCCTGATTATGGTCTTTAAGACTAAGCAGATGTAAGGGGGAAGGGAAGAGGAGTGGAGGGAATCCAGTAAGTGGGCTCCAAAAATAAGAGCAGTTTTGTTTATTTACTGTTGCTATCCAACAGCTTTCAGAGTTCGGCAGCCCTTCTCATCCCTTTTTGCAGCACCTTTTGTCAGAATCATGGGCATAAAGTGTTATCATTAACTGGTGAAAGCACATATGCCAGGTGGAGGATCTCTCAACCACTTTCCTGTGTCCTTCCCATTGTGTAGCTCTGCATGGAGATTCCTGGCCTCCCAGGACTGTGGCAAAGTAGGAAAGGCTATGGCAATGAACCACATTCTCGCATTTCAATCAGGTGTTCTCAAAAGACATTTCTAAGCTCTACCCTGTATTTCTTCCTGGCATTTTCTAGGGTGTGTTGCCTTACCTCTGCATTCTGGTTCACTCTGTCTGGCATTTTGGCTACTCTGGGTCAACAGAATTACTGGGCTTGAAGAAGAGACACCTGAAAGCGATCTCTTCTGCGGCAGGTGCAAAACTGAAGCCATCCCTGGCCCAGGCTGTCTCACCCTCTGCCTCCAAGGCTGCTGAGAGCATCTTCACACACTTGTCCTGGGCAGAGTCCCCTATGAGAAAGCAGGGCGCCAGGAGGCCGGTGGGAGGGGCAAAGCTGGGGTCTAAGGGCTGCTGGGTGAGTTGGAGGTCTGTGCTTTTGATCTGCTGTTGTTTCATCGGAGGGTGGCACTCAGTAGAGACATTTGACATTAAGCAAATAAAGCATTTACGGAGCAACAACAACAACAAAAGTTATTTCTTCTGCTTGGAAGAAGGGAGATGTTGCTATTATCTTCTCTCTGGCCAGAGAGATGGTCCTTCAGTGCTGGAATGAATCTCTCTTCTTTACATTTTTGGATATTTCTGATTTTTTCCTGATGTGGGCAGAACAAATTATTGTGAAAAGAGGAGATTCTCTGGTTCTTTAAGTTTCTGGAGGTCCTGGTATAGATGTTCTGGTATGGGGAAGGCGTGCACACAAGGGCTCCTTCCCAGGTACAGATTTACTGCAAACAACACACACACAGGTGCTTTCCCCATAGATTTCCAGCTGAGCTGTGTAGCAATACTGTAGGGAAGACGCCACCTCCATGAGAGAAATTCTTCACTCCACTAAGCAAAGCATCTAGCTCAACTGGAAAATCTGGGTAGACTTCACAGGAAGCATTTTCTTTTCTCAAACCCAATACCATCTCAGGAAGAGAGAGAGAAAAAATGGAGTTTTTAGGACTGAAATTCCTGGGCAAAAATAAATAACATTCTACCTTAGTGGGCCAACATCTCACTTAATAGATGACACTCCATTAGCTATGACTGTTTCAAGGTCACCTGGCTTCAGATGTTCTGCAGGAGCAGACAGACTCGCCTTTTAGGAATTTGTGGGTGCCGGAGCAGAAGAATTAGCTCAGCGCCTGCTTGATAGGAGGATGATAACCTGTTGTTTGGCAAAGGTGTTGTGTATAAGGCAGTCAGAAATGTCAGCCTATTGGAAAAACGACAAGTAAAGCCTCCTTCTCTAAGTTAGAAACGAAAACTCTCGGTGCCTGAAGACCCATATGTCAGTCTTGCTGTTGATCTTTTCTAATTGAATTATTCTTCGTTAGTGAGCCGATTACAAACAATTTTAATAGATGTGGGAAATGGGAGTGCAGCTTTGCTTTTCCTATTAAAAATAAATATTCCCCTCGACATAATTTATTTCAGGACTTATTGAGCCATATAACTCAGTCAGAAAAGCGATAATAGATTCGGATAGGCAGGAAATGGCAGCAAAATTAGTCTTTCTTAACCAGAGAAGGTCAGAGCTGCTTTGTGTTTTCTACATTTTCTTTTTCTGTGTAGTTGATTGCTCGGGCTCTGGCTGAGGCTGGTTTAATGATGACCCCAGTGTTAACGGAGACCTTAGCAACAAGCTTGGACACCCCATCTCCTTCAATGGGGTGAAACCATCTCAAATCCCTGTCTGAAAACCTTGTCAAATTTAGTTGTTTAAAAGTTAGCTTTAATTGTAATTTTTCATTTTGAAAGAGAAACAGGGGCCCAGAAAGCATTATTTGTCAGAAGCAACTTTGAGTCTGATTCTGTGCTAAAACAATTTCTAAAGGAAAAGAGGTTGGCTTAACTCAAGTTCCATTTAAATCAAAAAGTAAAGGAAAAGTGAGTCATTTCACTTCTCTTCTAAAAAGGTAACGTGCCAGGAAAAAAAGTATTTTATCTACTGAGATATACCTGATTAAAATCTTTCTTTTTGTCTTTTATTCAATATTAAAGCAAGTATATGCAGAGGGAATATAAGAGACCTGGAAGAGAAAGCTCAAACTTTCCATTAATTACCTTTATCAGGTTAGCAGGAGAACAGGCACCTGTGCCTTAGGTAGAGAAAGGTGATTAGCATTCAGAAAACTGAAGCTCACATCAGTGTAGGGAGGGCATGATTTCAAGATAAGTTGAAGGGTAAGTTTTGACAGAAGCAACTTTTTAAAGCCTAACTATAAAACCAGGATCCGATCAAATAGTGATTGTTAATAAGCGTTAAAGATTAGTTAGACGCAAAGTCCCTCATTATACCTAGAGTATTTAATAGACTCATTGTGTTGGAAAGGATCTCAGAGGTCAACCAATCCAACTTCAAATCTTTGGTAGCAAGGAACAGACACCTCCTTCAGCTGCCAGAAGGCAAAGAGGAGAATTTATGAAAAGGTTACAGAACCTAAGGGCTGGAAGGAAGCCATGCCTGGGAAATGAAGTGGATCCAGGCATTTGATCTTTATTTCAGAAAGTTCCCTTTATTTCTTTTAAAGCCGATGCATATATCCACATGAGTGGTGTGAAGCTGTTATTTGAACATGACTGTGGCTGAAATTCTAAAAAGTGTTTTGAATCCTGAAGTTATAAACATAAAATCTATAAAGTAGTGATCGTCAGCCTGTGGTAAAAAAGCAGCTGCACATTTAGAATCTCTGTAACATGGAATATGTTACCCTAAGTGCAATTACAGAACATGCTGATAAAAGATCCTAAGCCTGCCTCTTATTCTGCCATCAAAAATAATGTTGCTCTGAAGAAGATTTCCTAGGACGCTAACAGTAGAACCAGAGAAAAAATTGAGGTCCTCTGATGGCTGCTCAGTCAGACATGAGGTGCCTTGGACAATACTGAGAATGAAGATGACCAAGAAAGAACTCAGTTAAGAACCTGAGCTCTCGCCCTAGCTGGTTTGGCTCACTGGATAGAGCGTCTGGCTGGGGACTGAAGGGTTCCAGGTTCAATTCCGGTCAAGGGCATGTACCTTGGTTGCAGGCACATCCCCAGTAGGTGGTGTGCAGGAGGCAGCTGATCAATGTTTCTCTTTCATCGATGTTTCTAACTCTCTATCCCTCTCCCTTCCTCTCTGTAAAAAATCAATAAAATATATATTTTAAAAAAAAAGAACCTGAGCTCTCTGGTGTCAGACTGTCCTTGAGCAAGTTCTTTACACCTCCCTGAATTTGTATGATGAAGAATTTAATACATCCTATAGGATGGGAGTGTTGTGAGGCTTAAATGAGATGACCTTTTGGCACAATGTCTAGTTCATGTAAATGTTCTATAAATAATAGAAATGGTCATTATTAATCAAAAAAGTTTATTTAGTCAATTATTTCTGCGTAACAAATTATTCTGAAATTCAATAGATTACAAGAACATTATTTCCTACTCATTATTTCCTACTCAGCTATAGTTGTGCTCAGCTCAGCTGAAT
Organism: Myotis lucifugus; assembly: GCF_000147115.1. Lineage (NCBI taxonomy): Eukaryota > Metazoa > Chordata > Mammalia > Chiroptera > Vespertilionidae > Myotis > Myotis lucifugus. Next base: position 3,168,612 of record NW_005871073.1, read on the forward strand.
TTAGCTCCAGCTTTGGACTCATATCTGCTGCATGGGTTTCCTCACCTCAGGACTCAGATTAAAGGAGTACCCTTACTTAGGATGTGTTGTTCCCATGATGGAGGAAAGGCGTGTAAGAAATGGGAACCCTGTGTCACCTTGTTCACTTCTACTTATGTTCCATCAGTCAAAGCGAGTCATTTGGCCACCCCCAGAGTCAATGAGGCAGGAAAGTTACTGCACCCACAAGCAAGCCATGCTAGGGAGGGAATGAACAATACAATCCAGCACAGGAAAGTTGAAAGAAAATCTATGGCCACTGATAAAGGAGGAATAAATTGTGATAGAAGGAGACTTGACTTGGGGTGGTGAACACATAATATAATACACAGATGATGTATTGTAAATGTGTACACCTGAAACCTATATAAGTTTATTAACCAATGTCACCCCAATACTTTTTTAAAAAAAATCTATGGCCATTGAGACAAGGGCCTCGATGGTAGCTTGAATGGTCTGAAATTAGAACTCACGCTGTCCATAATACCTTATGTCCTCAAAATCATGGGCCATTCTTTTAAAAAAGTGGAGACCCAGGGAAGACAACAGAGTTAGTTAGGGTAGAGATTGGATGTTAAGGTACGTTGGTACATACGATTATCATCCATTCTCAGAAGCTGTTCAAAGTAGAGGAGATGTTGTTTTAGAAGTCATTTAGCTCAGTGTTTCCAGACCTGAAAGGTATTTCAAAGGGCTCCTTAAAGCAGCAATGGTATCTGTTTTCATTTCCATTCATCAAAAAACAACAAACAAACAAAAAACCTCAGTAAATTAAATGTGTTTTGTAGAAACTGTTTCCCTTTTAAATAAAGCAGGTTGAGAGCCTCCAGGTGCGTACTGATAAAGCTGGCTTGGTGATAAGTGAAGATTAGATGGGTTTGCTCATGACTTGTAACTTAGTTTATAACACAGATGAGCACTACTGGGTGCTCCATTAGCATCACACATTTTTAAATTGCTTTTATTCTTACTCATATTTGTTTACATTTGTTCTCAATTCTGAATTAATGAGGAATTTAATGAGAAAGTAAAAACATAATTCTTCCAATTTCCCCCTAGATACTTTCCTCCAGATCCATAAATTCCCACCATCTGAAAAAACTAGTTATATAGAACATCAAGATATCTCTAATATTTCAAAACATACTGTAAGGAAGGAAATACATCAGTGTTACTTATGCATCCTGTCTCTTACCCATAATCTATTATGGAAATAACACTGATTATGCTTTGAGGTCCGTCCATGTTTGAGGACATATGAGAACTATTCTGTTTTCCCATTATTCTCAACCCTCAATACAACTGCACAGGCCATTCCCTCTGCCTGCAGGACTCTCCTGCTTCTTTTTCTTCTCATTTAGCCTGAATCCACAGCTCAGCTCTTACCTCCTAGTAGGGAAGGAATTACCTTCCCCAGTTCCCTCCAGCTGTGTCTGTTGCTCTTCCCTCAGTACCCCCATAGCACTTGCAGGGAATTACCTCCTTGATAGCCCTATTTTTGAAAATAGTCTTTGAGTCTGTCTTCTCCACTTGACCCTGAGTTCACAGCAGGGGCAACTTGTTATTTTCAGTGCCTGGCACAATGCCTCACACCTACAGTGTACTCAATAAATGTATCTTGAATAAATGAGAGTAAGAAGAATTGAAGCTTACTAGGGTGAGAAACTGGAGAGGACATGGGGAAAGCACTTAAGGAAGACAGAAGGTGTGCACAAGTAAAGAATAAAAAGACAGAGGATGACATGCACAAGATGTACTTAAGGGCAGCAAATGAACCAACACGTCTAGATATAGCGTTCAGGAACAGAACTCCCAGAAAACATAGTAGGGAGTTTAGGTTTATGTGGAGAGGGCCTTGAAAGACAACCATTATCGTAGGCTGCTCAGGCTGCCATAATAAAATACCATGAGCTGGGTGGCTTAACAACAGAAATTTATGTCTCACAGTTCTGGAGGCCGAAAGTCTGAGATTAGAGTGCCAGTATGGTTGCTTTCTGGTGAGCACTCTTCTTGGCCTGTAGCCTTCTTGCTATGTCTGACATGGTGGGAAAAGAGAGAACTCTAGTATCTGTTTCTTTTCATATAAGGGCACTAATCCCATCGTGAGGGCCTCACCCTTATGACATCATATAAAGCTAATTTCCAAAAGCCTCATCTCTGAACACCATCACAGTGGGGGTTAGGGCTTAAATAAATGCATTTGGAGGAGATACAAGTCAGTCATTACTGAGTGGTTAAGGAATCAGCTCTGCCTTAATAAAGGCCCCAAAACATCTCCATCACCCATCCCTGCCATTCCTGAGATGCTATTGTTCATTTAAGAAAGTGAGCGAAATCCCACAAATTAACGTTTCCAATGGAAGGGGCTTTATAGCCCAAGGGCAAGAGTGAAATAACCTTTTAATTTCTGAGATGAATGAACAAAGTAATTTTTGTGAGTAGTATCTTCTATTTCTATAGCAGTCATAAATCATACCTTGGGGAGCTGTACCATTTTACTTTCAAATGTTCATTTTGAAAAGGACACAGTCAGTTCTTATTATGTTCCTTATGTACAATTTCATTGAATTCATCACAGTCAGAGTCCTGTTGATTCTATGGCAGGAAAACTATTTGTTATATTCACAGCCTAAGAGCTTACTGATCAGCACAGGCATTTCCCATTAGCTGCTCAGGATGGTAGTACAGCCTTCCACTAAGATTTACTGCTGTCTCCATTTACCCAGAATCCATTTTTTTGTTATTTTCCAGGCCTGGATTCCTTTCATTTGGCACATTCTTTTAAGACCCACCCTCCAACAGTCTGATGTTTGTAGCCATTTGAAAAGTTTATGTCCATTTGCAAATGATTCTAGCCAAGATCAAGAATTCTGCTGCCTGATTTGCAGAAAGCTGCTGCTGTTTAAAGATTTGCTGGGCATGTCCTATTGATAGATCGTTCAGATAGATACACAGTGTTAATATAATGGTCAAACTCCAGAGTATTTTCATACTTCCCAACAATCAAATGATATATGAAAATGCATGGCTTGGGGACAGCTGAAATTGTTTCCACACTTTGGACTTTGCTTCCATTAGACTGGTTCACAGTAGTAGATTAAATCCCAAGACACTACTGATAATCATCAGCTGTTTTTCTTACCTACTCTCTTTGTTTAAATGTATTCTTTCACCATCCATGTGCTTTTGAAACAAATGGGAGAACAAATGTTTTTAATTGAATAATCTATAGTCTGTCATGTAGTCCTCTCCCTAGGAAGGTATATGGAAACTTACTTTGCCATTTTTATTTATCCTGCTAGTGGAGTATATTGATGAGTTCCAATAGTGTTAAAACAAGACATGAAATATTGATTAACTTTTTTTAAAAAATTCTCTTTTTTCTCCTAAGTAGAGCAGATTTCAGAAGGTACTGCCAATATTGTGCTGTCCAATAAACCTCTATTATTGGGAGGGTCTTGATCTCTTTGGGGCTTGGATAAGTGATTATTAAGCCTTTGAAATGTTAGCTCAGAGTGCTCCAGGCCTTGTTTTCATCAGTTCATGGAAGAAATAAGTAAGAAGCAGCAGAACTTAGACTGTAAAGTTTGAGCCAAAGGCCCCCAAAGGAACCATTCCATGAAGAGGAGGCAGCCACAGAAACTGAGGCTATGGACTCCTCACTCTTGTTCCAACCTGACAATTTTTCTTTCTCCCCATTGCAGGGGAGGCCTTGCTCTTTGGTTCTAGGCCAAGTGGGAACTGTGCATAAGGAGAACCTGTATTTTTAGAGTAAGGGATGTCCTCAAGGCAAACTACCCCAAGCCAAGAATAGGCACTGAGGAATCAAGAAATCTACTGCCCTCTGAGGACACAAGTGAGCTTGGAACAGGAGAATCCAGTGAAATGCGAAAGAGATCTTACCACACAGGACATCCCCCACAACAAAGAATTATTTCACCTAAAGTGTCAATAGTGCTGAGATTGAGAAACCCTGATGAAGAGAAAGTATTGTTATTTTGGCCATCAAAGGATGAGCTTAAGTTCAGAACCCAAGTCATTGTGCTAATTGTGTTCAATAATTAGAACAGAATCCGGTGAATAGATAGGCTCTATCTATGTAATCCAGTTTTCTTTTGAAGAGTGACCACTTCACTTTCCTCAATTTCTCCCCTAAAATTATCCAAAAGGGATGCAGGATGGCTCAATGGCTGAGCATCAACTCATGAACCAGGAGGTCATGGTTGGATTCCTGGTCAGGGCACATGCCTAGGTTGGTGGTTTGATCCCCAGAAGGGGGTATGTAGGAAGCAGCCAATCACCATTCCTCTCACATCAATGTTTCTATCATTCTCCCTCTCTCTCTCTCAAATCAATTGTTTAAAAAAGTAAAAAGTTCCCCCTTACCAGGAAATAGGTGAAAAATGCTTCACAATATGTTTCCATAAATGAGAAGATGAGAAAGCCATGCTCAGAAACAGCAATGTAGGCAAGTGAGGGATGCTAACAGGCCAAAATGTTGAGACTGGTATAAACAAGGATAGCTTGACAGACAAGGAATCCCTGTGGACATGTGATGGCCTTTAGACATCAAGGAATGGGGGTAAACACCAAGGGGCAAGTAGCTTATATTTTATTGTTAATAAACTGGATGAAAGATTGTATTTTAAATGTTATGCCTTCAAGCATGTGCTACATCAAGGTGTTGACAGCATCATTTTTCCAAGAGATGAGCAAGTAAATTTAAGTAGTTTCCAAATGGTAAGTATCTTGATTACCGAGGAGCAGTGGGATGCAAAACTTGGCCGGTGGAAATAAATGATTGATAGCTTCCTCTCATACTCCTGCCTTTATTTTTTCAACTGCACGGCTCATTATTCTGCTGCATTAATTTAAGCTTTCCTATTGTACTGAATTAAGGACTTAAATTCTCTTAACAGCCCTATGGGACTCTTGATTGTTTATTTGTAGATGACAATAATGGTTTTTATCGATCCCCCAATGTGGGAGGTATAAACAGGGCTATGGCTGATGGCCAGCTGGTACATAGTTAGTGCTGCACACATGAGTGACAAATTACAAGACCATATTTGGCCCCAGAGGACACCCTTTTAGAATTTTTTAAGGCATCTGATCATTATCACCAGGTCTCTCCAAGCTGAAAAGCATAAACAATTTCTTGTACATCAGCTCGAGTCATTTTTTTGTTGTTTTTATTGAACCTCCTAAGGTCTGCTTGGGTATAATTTATACTTCCTCATTTCTAGTATGCCCACACTGCAGGAGAGTTTGGGGACAGTGCAGCTACAAGTATTCCCAGAGCCATTGCCATCCAGGCCAGTGCAGTCCCTTAAGGACCCAGATCACTAGGGCACTTAATGGGAAGAATTCCTGAATTCATTTAGCAGTTGTCATTATTCCACCACAAGCATCATTATATGGACAATGGCTCCAGATAATTTCAGAAAAAAACACTTTGCTAGCCCTCATATGTACTTTGGGTAGGAAACCGCCCACAATTTCTCATCCCAAAGTTATCAGAGGCACCAGGGAAAGACAATGCAACTGTCTAATTAAGTGCTGTTTGTAGGACAGGGCACTTGGGCAGTATGAGCCTCCCCAGGCTGAATCACAGGCAACACAGCTCGCTTGAAGAGATTTGGGGTTAATTATTATGATCTGCCTACCCAGAAACAGAATAAATCAGATTAGACTTAAATATAGCACGTATCAGAAATATGGTAAACATTTTCTTAGTATGTGGTGAAATAGAAAGATCTTTGACCAGGTGCTAAACTCTGAAATTCCTGACCTTCTTTCCTATGGTAAAAAGAAGATGTCATGCAGAGGAACCACTTGGACAGTGTACCCTATTTATCCTTTGAGGGTTCTGCTCAGAAAATTCACTGTTGAACCATCAGAAATGACTACCTGGGGTGGACAGAATGAGCCAGGAAAGCGTGTTTTGCAAAGCAGTGGCCCATATGCCACACAAAAGATCCCCTTTTTATCCTGGAGCTATAATGTTATCTTGGTTCTTGACAGTTAGCAACTCCAGGAAACAACACACATAAAAATAAAATTATTTTTTTCTTATTTAGATTTATTTTCTCTCTCACTCAAAGTAAGCTCTACCCTCAATACTTTGGTCCAGTTGTGTAGTTAGTGTTGAGGTAAACATAGAGCGCCTCCCTCCAAAAGTTGTGATGATAGCCACCACCATTGCAAGGTAAAAACGTCACATAAAAATATATACTCCAGCCCTAACCGGTTTGGCTCAGTGGATAGAGCGTCGGCCTGCAGACTGAAGGGTCCAAGGTTCGATTCCGGTCAAGCGTATGTACCTTGGTTGTGGGCACATCCCCAGTGGGGAGCGTGCAGGAGGCAGCTGAATCTGTTTCTCTCTCATCGATGTTTCTAGCTCTCTATTCCTCTCCCTTCCTCTCTGTAAAAAATCAATAAAATATATTTTAAACTATATATATATATATATATATATATATATATATATATATATATATATATATTCCAGATATTTAGTAGCATGCCCATCACACAAGTGGGCATTAAATGTGATGTTACTGATGGATGTTTTTGTTAATTATACATCCAACATGCTTGGAGCATGATACTGTCAAATGCTTAAAGATGAAAACAGATTGTCTATGGAGGGTGATAATCACAGGATCATTTGATTTTCAAACTGGAAGAAACCTTAGATATGACTTAGTTTATCCACCTCATTTTTGAGACAAGGAAACTAAGATGATCCAAAGAGGCGAAATAAACTGTCCAAAGCCTCTCATTCCAGTAGTGGCAGAGCTGGGAATATGGAACCCAGGTAGCCTCACTCTCAATTCTGTGCTGCACTGGGAATGACCCCTGTGCCGCACTGGGGGGAAGGACCCCCGTGCTGCACTGGGAAGGACCCCCGTGCCGCACTGGGGAGGACCCCCGTGCCGCACTGGGGAGGACCCCCGTGCCGCACTCGGAAGGACCCCCGTGCCGCACTCGGAAGGACCCCCGTGCCGCACTGGGGAGGACCCCCGTGCCGCACTGGGGAGGACCCCCGTGCCGCACTGGGGAGGACCCCCGTGCCGCACTGGGGAGGACCCCCGTGCCGCACTCGGAAGGACCCCCGTGCCGCACTGAGGAGGACCCCCGTGCCGCACTCGGAAGGACCCCTGTGCTGCACTGGGAAGCGACTCAGAAGGAACACGTGACCTTGTACTTTGTTGCACTGTATTTGATCAATTGTTTCAATATGTGTGCCTCCCCCGATAGATCACATGCTCTTGAAAAAATATGCATTGCCAGCTTCTAGTATAGTCAGTGACACATAATAGGATCCCAATAAATATTTGTTGAAAAAATTAAGAAATGGGTGAATAAGTGGTTTTTCTCATCATAAACAAACAAATGCTGTAATTTTTAGTGATCTCTACTAATGCTTGGTCAACCAGGTGAGGAAGAAGGATAGAGAGGATGGAAAGGTAGAAAGTCATATAAGGCAAGGAGAGGAAAAGGGGGCATACAATTCAGTGGGAATAATAACCAGAAAAAGGCAGTACATAAACATAATTTCTAGATTCAATTTGAGAGCTTTTTGCAAGACTCTTGCCTCTTCTGATCTCTCTTCGTTTTTCAAATAAGGACGTTTTAAGAGATGGAGCTTTAAGCAGTTCCCATCATTGCCGCCCCTCCTAAGACTCCAGAGCGCAGGATTGACTGCAGGTCCCGCTGCACAAGCAAAGTTGCCCTATGTGTACTTCCCTCCCTGTGGTACATCTTGCCTCCCACTTGGCACCCATTCCTAACCCATGCTGCTGCCACTATTCCTGTGACAAAGGAAAGGGCACATAATTCATTGTAAGCCTGTTTCTGGAATACTTTCTATGTAGAAGACATGCCAGGAGCTACAAAGGAAAGTACTTACACCATGGCATTTCAAATTCAGTGACAAGTCAGCAGAGGGAATGGGTATATATATATACACACTAGAGGTCCAATGCATGAAATTCGTGCATGGGTAGGGTTCCTAGGCTGGCCAGCAATCAGGACCGACCTGTGGGGCGACCAGTGGGGTGATCGAGGGGCCCCTCTAGCACCCACCTTGGCTGGTCTGGGGCCTGTGGGCTGGGGGCAGCTACTGCATTGAGCATCTGCCCCCTGGTGGTCAGTGCGCATCATAATGACTTGTCATTCCACCTGTTGTCCTGCTGTTCAGTTGATTTGCATATTAGGCTTTTATTATATAGGATATGTATATGGGCTGGGTTTATCTTTCCTTGCAAATGACCCAAAGTCAATGAAAAATAAAGGCTAAAAGTTACAATTATCAACCCCCACTCTGAGTTTATGTTGCTCCTGAAATTATTGTATGCTGTAAATAATTTGATACTAAGCAGTGCCTGATTAAAAGTAAATATATATCAAAGGATTCAGGGTCCTAATTACAGCATGCTGAAGGCTTGGTACTGGAGAAATGCATCAGCAATATTGGACTTCAGTAGGGAGCATCTACTGGCTGGAGTGCTATACCCAGAGAGGGGTTCTAAAGAGGAGGAGAGCTGGCTGTGCTTCCATAGGCAAAGAGGTCTAGATGTAGGACATTTCGTCTTTTTTAGAAGATGTGCTACACAGTTGCCAAACAACCTGGGGTGAGCCAGATGCCCCTATGGGAAGAGACTTAGGGAGATTGTTCATTGTCTGTTTTGGGTGGAAGGGGTTACCATGGCTAAAGACAAGTATGGAGATCCCACCTGTCATCAAACATTCACTTGAACTATTTGGAACTGGGCAGACCACCCCCCCCCACACTTAATCAACACTACTTCTCACCCTTCAGTTATTACTCTTGCCATCTCTTCCTTAAACATACCAAGCACTTACATGTTTGTGATTTTGCCCTTAGCATTTCCTTTTCCTGAAATACTTTTCTCTCATAGTGTCTGTTGAGCAAGCGGCATCTGTCACCAAGAGTAGAAATCCAAGCCCTTCTGCCCACTGCCTGTTGGTATCCGAGTTGCGGAGGCAAACACAGCACAAACACTAGATGGAACAGCACTGCACTCACATAGGGAAGAAACAGAACAAGATAACTATTAGCGGTGGGCATGGACCCGCAGGGCCAGTCGGTCTCTCCCAGCGGCTAATGCAGGGCCATTGGCCTGCATGCAACCCTTTTGTGCCACAGAATGAAGAACTGATCCCCTCTTTTCCGGGAACAGACTTAGCAGTGAGGTCAGCCAGGTGACACATGATGCACACTTAAAAAGAACAAAGATGTGCCCATCAAGCTAAGTGAAATTAATCAAAGAGAGAAAGGCAGATATCATATATTTCACTCATGTGGAATCTACAAAACAAAATAAATGAACATGCCAAACTTATAGGTACAGAGAACAAACTGATGATTGCCAGACAAGAGAGGGTTTGGGGGGCTGGGTGAAAAAGGTGAAGGCATTAACAAGTACAAATTGGCAGTTACAAAATAGTCATGATGATGTAAAGCACAGGGTAGGGAATATAGTCCATGGTATTGTAATAGCTATGTGTGGTGCCAGGTGGGTATTAGACTTATTGGGCAGGGGAGGGGGAAGATAACCTTATAAGTTATATAAATGCCTAATCACTATGCTGTACACCATGGGCCACATGCAGCCCACAACAAATATTTTTGCAGCCCAGCCAATATAATGGTATGTAAGAAAGGTTTTAATAACATTTTTGTAACTTAACTTTTACAATATCCTGTTATACATAATCTATATATATAAAACCCTAATATGCAAGTAGACTGAACAGTGGAACAACCAATCAACTGGTAGCTATGACGTGCGCTGACCACCAGGGGGTGCACGTGGAACATGGTGGGTATTGGCCACAGCGGGATGGTGGAGCAGGTGAGCGGGGCCGCCAAACCAAGGTGGGGTGCCAGTCACTGTCATCGGGGCAAGCCTCTGGTGGTTACTGAAAATTCTTTCCTCCCACACACTGTGGTCCCGCCCAGCACTTGCACCTGCTGCCGGCACTGGCCCCACTCGCACCCACTGCTGGCGCCTGGCACCAGCTCTGATCACTCAGCACCATTAGCGGGTGAGAGCAGCAGCTGCTGGCCCTGATCATGCCTCAGGGCTTCTCCACCTCCCCCTGCTCCTGAGGGACGATCAGGGCCGGCAGCCGCTGCTTGCACCCACTGCTGTCACCAGCCCTGCTCACACCCGCAGCCAGCGCCTAGCACCAGATCTGATCACTCGGCACCATCAGCAGGTACGACCAGCGGCTGCTGGTCCCAATCGCCCCTGAGGGCTTCTCCACCTACCCTTGCTCCTGAGGGGCAATTCAGGCAGCAACCACCGCTCACACCTGCTGACGGTGCCAGCCCCACTCACACCTGCTGCTGGCTCTGACCCCAATTGCTCCACGCCATCAGTGGGTGTGAGCAGGGCCGGTGCCATCAGCGCGTGGGAGCAGTGGCGACGGGAGCGGGGCTGCTGGCAGAGAGGGGACTGGGGGCCATGGTGGGACAGGCCAGGCGGGGACACGGATGATGGGCCGAGACCTGCCTCTGTGCCCATCGCAGCCTCGTGGCCCACAGTTCCTTTCAAGGTGCACGAATTCGTGCACTGGGCCCCTAGTCCTATATAATAAAAGCCTAATATGCTAAGTGTCTGGTTGTCTGGCCATCCGTTCAACCAATCAAAGCGTAATATGCTAATGATATGCTAAGGCTGCTCAACTGCTCACTATGACCACTGGGGGTAGACAGTTGACTGGTTGACCAGTTGCTATGATGTGCACTGACCACCAGGGGCAGAAGCTCCAATCAGTAGGTTAGCTAGCTGCTGGGGTTTGGCCAATCAGGTCTGAGCAATACAGGCCGGACATGCCCTGATCCATCCTGCAGTCCCTCCCTGTCTGGTCAACCTCCTGCATCCCTCCCTGGCCCGATCGTGCACCAGTCCTCTAGTTATTAATAATGAAGTACAACGTTCACTAATGACTGATTACTATAACTGCATTCATTTCCCTTACGTGCCTTACGCGCAGGCGTAGCATTTCTCTCCACTAATACTAGCAGCGGATATTTTAGCAGCCAATTGCCATGTCATTAGTCTTGTACTGTCTTATTTGGCATGCGCAACAGGAAATATTTCGCTTTCGGAGAACAAGGAAAATAGGTTTATTTGCATTTTGTTTATTAATTTGTGCAGTTATTCAGTGTCTGGTAAGTTAATGTTCAAGAAAAAATATTAATTTTTATTAAAATGTTCTTTTATTTTATGTTAACGATTACTCATTTATTTCAGCCTTTTGTATTCAGCATGTCTCTATCAAAATAAGCCTAAGTTTCTATGAAAATTGAAGCTTTTGGGTTTTTTTGCAGCTCACATAAACTTAAAACTTTATTTGGCCCATGTTAGCCTTTGAGTTTGACGTGCTTGCTGTGCACCTAAAACAAATATTGAATGTCAGCTATAATTGAAAAAAAAAAATTAACTCTGAAACAGGGTAAGATAGTCCCACACAAGGTGGCAAGTCCAGCAAAGGCTGTGAGAATTCCTTATCTTTAGGTGAGAAAGTGTTCCAGGCCCACAGCCCATTCTTATGTGACCAAGAGGTGGTCTAAAGCAACACACATGAGCTTGTCTTTCCCAATATAGTCCACATGGCGTCTTCCTATTTCCCTAACCAACCCCCTCCCTCCTTTCAAATCTTTGTTACCATTATCAAAAGAGCCTTCCATGGCCAATCTTTATAGTTTATATCATAGCCATCTCCAAATCCAATCCTCTGGTCTCCATGAAGACAGAAGCTTTGGTTGTTTTGATAGCTGCTATATCCTCAGCATCTACAATAGTGATGGGCACATAGTAGGTGTTCAATAAAAATGTGTCTAAGAGGTGATTAAGACAGGTCTTACAAAGGAAAAGTCTGGTCTCATGATGCCTGCAAAGCAGTGAAGGAAAACTTTTCAGATACTTTCATAGACCAAGTCATTCACTCACACTGCATCCAATTTACACTTAGGAACCCAACAAGCCTGAGAGAAGGCGATATGTCCAGGATAGCAGATAGCACTGTTATCACTCAGTTCTCATCAGGGCTCCAAGCAACTTGCAGAAAACCTGTCTTCTGATATACAGCACTCATTTGTGTCATACAGAAAATCAAACAAATTATTTTTCGCCCGAAGGGAGCAGGATTATTTGACTTCAAATATTTGCCATATGGCTTCTCTACCATGCAACATAGCTCCTAGGCTCAAGGTAGTCAGAGTGGGAGCACGCCCATAAATTATTCAGAGATAATTCAAAATAAGTGTGACTCTTTGACAGATTGTCAAGTTTCTTGATGCCTTTTCCTGATAACAAGTGCTGTGTTTTTGACAGAAAGTGGCTTGTTCCTCATCACACTTATTGTTGCTCTGTGTATGTTTTCTGTGTTGTTTTGTTTCGTTTGTTGTTTTTGTCCCCCCCACAGAGTCCAGTCTGGCTCTTATCTCAGCACTGGGTGGTTTACCTTCATTCTGGCTATGGATGCCTGTTACGGCATTCACGTCTACGGGATGATAAATGACACCTACTGCAAGTAAGATCACAGGAAATTATTTTTATGCATCTCCAATTCTGATATCTTGTCAAAATATCACAATTCATTTTAATACCATAAATCTGGCAAACAGATAAAGCAACAATTATTTCCCGGTGTTCTTTGCTGACATGACATTTCATTGTCAGTGCATCGAGCTATGACTTTTAGGAGTGATAAAAAGAAAAATATTTACCATCGCCTAATGTCAAATGTCGGAAGAAACATTTTCCCCTTAATCAGTGGCATATCGGGGACTTGTGGCTTAGAAGTACAGAACAACGTTAGTGGTTATTTAATTTGCAAAGCAAGTGTGTCCTTTCTGGTGGGCTAATGACGTGAGAGATGGCTATCTACTCAATGGCTATATTTGATCATGAAGGACAAAATATCCCGGAGCCTCCGAGAAGCTGACAGCTTAGCAAGAATGTCTGGAAATAAGTGAATAATCTGCCAGATCCTTATTTAAGATGGGTGTCTTTATCCACGTATATCCCCGCTGGTGGGATAGTTTCTAATTAGATAATAAAACAAACCTCCCATGCTTCATCAAGGTAATGAAATGTATTTCCCTACCAATAATTGGCACAATATAATTCAGAGAGTGTTTTAATCATATTTTCAAAATGATAATTAAGCCGCAATCTTTGTGATCAAATATTTCTACCCTAACTAAAAGCATATTGGAGCACTGATGAACCAACTATCTTACTCTGAAAAATCACAAAGCTCCTTCAAGCTCTATAAGAGCATTGAACTATGCAAAGCTCGCTTCCATTATGCACCATTTCCTCCTTCAAAGGATAGCTATATGTTTGAATGTAATTGGTGTGATATATAAATTTTATTTGATTTATTAAAGCACTAAGGACCTAGTACATCTTCCTAAAAGCTTTTATACATAATAGTTTTAACTGAGTTCATGGACTAGAATCATGAATAGGTTTGCAAGTAAATGCAGTTCCTGGGCATATAATGTATTCTTGTAAATGAATGCTTTATTCTTCATCTCAATCTTTCTCTCCTTTTTTTTTATTTTCTAGGACAGAAGGGTATAGAAAAGTCCCCTACCATTACTATGAACAAGGAAGAGATGAGTGTGATGAATATTTTCTTCATGAACATGCCCCATACGGAGGCCATAGGTTTATCACTGAAAAGAAAGTGTTTGCTAAATGGGCCAAGAAACACAGGATAATATTTACACATCCGAACTGGACAGTGTCTTGATATTGGTTTCTCTTATCTTGCCACACCACTTGACATGATGATGTTGTGCAACTGTGATGCTAAAGACGCTGTGATGATGCTATTGATGACAACAACAATGATGATCAAGACTATACATTCTCAGATATGGATGATGACTCTGCCAGTAACTTGAACTTGGGATTCCGTGCAGGGTGGTTGTGCTCATTACATTATTTCTTAAGGTTCAACATTACCTATTGCACTTTATAATTTAACTGGAATTGCAATGAAGGCCAGTAACATGATAGCAGTGACCTAAGAAATGAAAAGATTTTCCTTCAAATAGTTTCCCAGAATTCTTGAACAGTGAGTAGCTTCCAAAAGCTGTGGGATTTGTCCTCATGAGGCAAGGTTATTGACTCTGTGTTCTCTTGAACCTGAGCAGCTGCACCATCTTAAAGAATGTTTGATTGTCAAACACTGGTACAAGTATTTTGTACTCTTGGTACAAGTATTTTCCCACAGTTACTAGTTAGGCTGAGGGCAGGAAAGAAATCTTTTCCTGATTAACCATCGTCCTACAGCACCTCTTACCCATAGGACTACTTGACTGTCTCAAACACTTAATTCAAAATGGGCCAAGTAGCACATCTGGATGAATTTCCATTCTTACCACTCCATTCTTACTACCCCAAACAATATCTATATTAATGTTTAGTTATTTTTGGTGAAGTCCAAAATATTTCAGATGGCTATTTAACATGTAAGATTTCAGCACTGTAATAACATATACTGTGAAAACATGTCTTTACAAAAACCAAAAGGGTTTACTAACTTTGCTTCAACATTCAAAAACACAAAAATATATGCTTTTAAAATTCATGAAGCAGGGAAAGCAAAGCATATTTTTACATCAATTTGTACCCTACCATACTTCATAATATATATTTGTATACTCAAATTTCTATTTTATAGATCCAAGGTGTGTCTCTCCATAGGTTGCATTATTATTGCCAAGTGCCAACTGCTAGACATGGAGAGGAAATGATTCCTTGAATTAAATCTGGCCAGAACTTTTGCCTTCTTGGGGTTTGTTTTCCCCAGAATGGAACAGTTGTTATACCATAATGACAACAGTAATAATGACCTTAATGTCCAAAGTGCTCTGTCATTTAGAGTCCTTTCACATATGCTGCCCCGTGTGATGCCCATGACCACCCATTGTCCATCGCCTACGCATTCTGACATCTCTTTAGCAGATGATCTGTAATCTGTTGATTGTTCTGCTATATTGCTCCCCATGCTAATATTTGTATAGGATAGCATTATGTAGACTAGTCAACAGTTGATTTCAGTGCCAAATACAATATATTATATCAGAATTAGTCAAAAAATATCATAAGAATGGTCTCGGACATAGACTGGAAATATAGGTACTTTTGATTTTTTTTTAATGACTCTGTTTAGGTGGGGAAAAGATAAGGAAGCAGGGACAGTAGGAGGGAATGAAAGCAGAGAAATACAGTTTCTTGTCCCAGGTTTGTGATGACTGTTTATGATATCCTTACTGCTCATTAAGTATTAGCAGGTTGATTTGCTGAGAGGCTGAAAACATTCTTGCAGATGATTCAAAAGATAAAAGCCAGGCGTAACTTACAGGATGTTTTGGAAGCCCAAGTAATGATGCATTTCACCTCAGGAGCACTTTGCAGATCTTTACCAGGGCTAAGTCCCATGTTTAGTTTTCATTATTATGGGTCATCTTGGGCCAAAGCCTCTTTCCTGCTCTCTTTTGTCAACTTGATACCCCAGCACTGGTATCCATAACAATGACCAAGTGCCACTTCCATTGTTGAAACTGTTATTGTTGTTATTCTTTTGTTGTTTCTGTACGTGATTTTTAGTTCCATGTATGTTAGTTGTTTTGAGCTAATGATGGATAGAAATGCTCACTCCAAGAAAAATAAACAGAACCAAATGTTTAAATTGTAATATGGCTGTTTTTCCCCCATTGTGATACAGAAGTTCCATCCTATATAATAAAAGCTGAGTATGCTAAGTGTCTGACCTTTCAACTGTTTGACCAGTCGCTATGATGTATACTGACCACCAGGGGGCATATGCTCTGACCAGTAGGTTAGCTTGCTGCTGGGGTCTGGCCGATTGGGACTGGGCGAGACAGGCCGGACACACCCTGGAGCCCTCCCACATTCCCTCCCTAGCCCCGATCGTGCACCAGTGGGGTCCGTCAACCTGGCCTGTACCCTCTCGCAACCCGAGACCCTTCAGGGGATGTCAGAGAGCCGGTTTTGGCCCAATCCCTGCAAGCCAGGCTGAGGGACCCCACCAGTGCACAAATCCATGCACTGGGCCTCTAGTTTTTAAATAAAAAGGAAACCTTGATTATCATAATGCTTCAGGGAATTGTTATAGGCCTTTAGACAGACATGAGCAGAGCAAGGAGGATGGGCCAGGTACAGAAGCTCAACAGGGTGGAAAGTCCAGGGTGCCCCCAGGGTAAGCTTTCCTCCTCTAGTATATTGCTGATCATGTGCTTTAGACCCTCTGATGTTTCCCTCCCTAAAGACAACAGCTAGGCCTCAGTTGTATTTCAGCTCTAGGCCCAGAAAAGCAGCAAAACCAGACAAATGATGCTGTGGTTGCCTTAGGACTGCATTGACTAATGACCTCTTACTCTAGTGCTGACCAATCAGCAGAGACCAGGGCTCTGAAGGAGCACACCTGGAAAACTGATGAATATTCTATTGAGACCCTCCCCTGAGACCTCCCCTAAGATTCCCACCTGCGAGAGAGATAAATACCCTCAACAACAGGACCCAGCTGGAGCTCTTGCCCGGAAGTACACCCTCTCCATTCCCTTCCTCCCTTCTTCCCTCTCAGGTTCCGCACAAGACTTGCAACCAGGGGAGCAATGGGCAGCAGCAGTTCCCCCTGAGCTAACCCCCTGATCCTGTCTCCAAGGCCCTGTTTCTCTGACTTCCCAGTGAGCCAAAGCAGCCCAGCCTAGGCTCTCCTGTTGCTTCTTCTATGCCCTTCCTGTTTCACTGTCTTAAGTGGGGTTTGGCTGCAGCCAATAAATTCTTGTTTGCTTTGCTGCACTTTGTCTATTGATTGAAATCTTTTCTTCAAGAAGCCATGGACTGAGGTCTCATCATCTCGCCGATAACAGAATGGCATAATTTATTTGGTTTTCTGGTAAGTGGAGGGCTGACTCTATTTGCTTTAGACTCTACTAAACGTCCTTGCTCTTCTGCCTCACTATAGTTTTTTCTGATAGAGACTTCTGCAGTGCCCCATATCCCTCATTCTATGGCAGCAGGTGGCATTTTTTTGTTTGATTGGTTGTTTAGAGTGTTTTTCTTGGGAGGGGGCACAAAGCCTTTCCTTCCCTCTCCTCCCCTTTCTTCCCACCCCTTCTGCCCACCCCTTACCTTCTTTGCCTTTTTTTCTTTTTTTGGGGGGGGGGGGAGGAATCAATCAATGCCCTTATAATTTCTTTTTTTATCTTTATTGTCAAAAGTATTACAGATGTCCTCCTTTTCCCCTATTGACCCCCTCCACCCTACACCTGCCCCACCTCAGGCCTGCACCAAACTATTGTCTGTGTTCCTGGTCAATGCATATATACATATAAGGTCTTTGGTTAATTTCTTCCCTCCCCCTCCTCCTCTTTGTGATTGGTCAGTCTGTTCCATGTTTCCAAGCCTCTGGTTCCATTTTATTCATCAGTTTATTGTGTTCATTAGATTCCACATATGAGTGAGGTCATATGATATTTATCTTTCTCTGACTGGCTTATTTCATGTAGCAAAATCATCTCCAGGCCCCTCCATGCTGTCGCAAAGGGTAGTAGATCCTGCCTTTTTCTCTTAAACCCAAATTCTACAATTTTTATCGTGGTTGTCTCTTGTTTTTCTAAAAGTAAGAAACAAAAAACACTTTATTCTCAATTTGGAGACCTAGTTAAATAATTCCCAGTGTAATCAGCATTTTGATAGAATCAGATGACTTAGTTTTCTCTGTGTTCTTTTTTTTTTTTTCCTTTTCTAATTCTTTTTTTTTTAATCCTCAACCAAGGACATGCACACCCATTTTAGAGAGAGGGAAGGGGGTGGAGAGAAACACCAATGTGAACATTGATTGGTCATCCAACTGGGGACCGAACCTGCAACTCGGGCATGTGCCCTGACCAGGAACCAAACCCAGAGCCCTTTGGTATATAAGACAAAGCTCCAACCAACTTAGCCAGACCTGCCAGGACTTTGCATTCTTAATATTCTCTGCTTCCATTTCCTGTTCTTCTTTACCCTCAGCTTCCTAATTCTAGTGGAAATACAAGATTTAATTTCTTCCATGTTGAGGAGAAATCTAAGATTTCCTGAAAGCACAGAGAATGGTTAAGGAGCAATTCAAGAGAGTACTTGGCCATTACACAGATGCTGGTCAATTGAAAGAGATTTCACCCAGCATCAAAACAATGGAAAATGTAACTCAACTCACTCATCGCTGATGTATATGTATCCCAGAAGCTAATTAACATCTGTAAAAAAATAAAAATATTTTAATACTACCCAAGGCTTTAGGCAAATGTCTATGGAACCTGGCCACAACTGCTAAAATCGGCATAAAAACATGCAAGCTAAAAATAATAAGTATTATTTTTAATTCTGCAGAATCCTAGAAAAAAAGCAAGGAAATTTAAAAAAGGGTATTAGGATGAATGTTTGAATCTTTTCTAAGTTAGCCTAGTAATAAAGTAGTAATGATTTGTATTATGATGATAATAATATGAATAAGAAACTTTTAGAATATATGGTTTTACATTGTTATGAAATCTATAAAAAAAACTGACATGGGAGAATGTTTGTATGTATGTACATACAATCCATTTGTGGGGGGGAGAGGCATGCACACAAAGGCATATTTGCAATCCTATGTTTTTCAGGTTGTGTATGAAACATAGAAAACCTATTTTAGTCTTCATCTAAAATTTGTTGGGTTACCTTTTGACTCCTGATGCAACAAAAACAGCAAAAATCAAAATTAAATGTACTGATTGCTTCGAGTACATAATATCCCTTTCCATGGCTGATCAGAAGAATAAAGCTAGAGAAGCTGCTAAATCCAGGACTAAGAACACAATTAGATGCCACAGTTGCTGCAAATCAGACCCTTAAATATAGCAATATGTATTGTAGGCTTTGCTGACTGCAGCTCAGCTAAAGTCACATGGAAAAACATAGCATCAGGCTTCATTCACACTGAAGTGAATGAACACTGGTCTGCCTATTCAAATAAGCCTGTCTTTAGTGTAAGCAAACTCAGATTTACATGATTTTTATTATGTGGCTAGAGAACTGTGACCATTGTGAAAAAAGAAAATTATATAAGGAGATTGCTCTTTGAGGATTTGGAATGAATCAGCCTATGTGGGAGCAAGAGTCTGAATTGGGGACTTTGCTGACCTATCCAAAAGTAAAAAGCCATCAGAAGAGAATCCCTCATTATTTCCTTAGAAAAATGACAACACGAAAGCACTTCACCTGGCAGTGTGAATTGGATGTTAATTATAAGCTCAGTTTAATTTTAATAAGCAAGAAAATATAATAAGATGGCTTGCTTTTTTTAAAACAACATACCCATGTGGGATTTAATGTGGCATGTCAAATGCCAAGAACAAACTATGCTGCCCAGTGTCAGTGTTTGCATGTCTTAGCACAACAAATGATTTATGGTCCCAGGGCTGTGATGAGGGAAAATGGTTTTCCCTCAACTACACTTTTAAAAGGCAAGGCCTCATCATTTTAATAGTATACGTCCACCTAACGACTGAAGGAGCCAGTACTAGCCTTTGTAAGTAGTCTGGACTTTTAGAGCTGCAAGGACCTTCAGGAATCTGCCATTCCAACCCCTCAATCTTTGAGTTAAGATTGACCTTCTCTAGTACTTTTTCCAGGAGTTTTCTTTTTGTGTGTTTTTGTTGTTGTTTTTAGTGCAGAATAGTAGCTGGAAAAATGAATATAAGTGACTTAATTGAAAGAGTCTATTCCTGGAAACTAAGGGCTCCAAATCATGTTGAAACTATTCCCAATCAGAGAAACTACCACATGCAAGTGTAGAAATAACTAAAGGAACCTGTCCCAGGACTTGACAATATTCTCTATTACCTCTGTTGCTAACACTAAACCATGTTGTGTCATGAAATTATAGGACTAGGTTAAACCATGTAAAAGTGAGTTTCTTAGTTTCTTGGTAACTGAGGATGATGAAGCCTTTGATACTCCTATAAGCTACAGAGTATGGAGGTTGCCTGGTGTAACTGGCAGGTCCTATGATTGCATTATGCCCAGGGCCTAAGTAGCCTCATCCCCTACCCAATTGAACTGCCCAATTTGTCTGCACCGATTGGCGAAATGTCAGCCTTTGGCTTCACACTCACCTCTGCACACTGCACATGATCTTTGAGCCCAGATACTCTTCCAGAAGGTAAGTGCCCCACAAGACTCAATTACCATGCAAGATCAAAAGGTTTTTCTTTCGAGTCCACTCCTATGATACTGTTAGAAAAGGGAAATCTGAAACTCTATGCAGTCAGCTCTGAAAACGGTTCCTGTGGCTCAGAGAGAACATACTGTTTTGTTGCTTATTTTTGCTGAACCTTAGAGAAACCACTGGAGTAAAATTCCATGTACATTGCTAAGGCATCAAATCAGAACTGTCCTTGGGCATTGTAACGATGCAGAAAAACCACACTTCGCTTTTCTTTTTTTAAGTTCTCCACTTTTTTATTTTTCTTCTCAGAACAGGCACAATTTGTTTATGAAGGGCGAAAAGCTCTGTTTTCTCCACAGATATGTATCCTTTTGTTTGTGCTTTGGATACTTCTGAAAAATAGAAGCTCGGTTTCATAAAAGTGAAGAAGATATTGATGAATAAATAGCCAGCTGCTAAACTCATATATTTGCCTATAAAGTGAGCAGTTTCCTCTAAGAAACTCCAAAGGGACCAAACCTAGGGCATTCCGTGGTTCCTTGTTACTGAATCTACAAAGCACTAATTTTCTTGTGTTTAACTTTGTTGTCATTGGTACAGAGTAAATACCCATTTCTATTACATAGAGTATATTTTATGCTTCACTCATGTGTCTGAGTTCACACAATTTTTGCTGTAGTCTCTCATTCACTTTAAAAACCTGTAATCTTCATCTATTTATAGAAGAGACTATAAATGCACAGTTGTGCATTTGGTGAGGGTTTTTTTTTTATTTCCTGGCATCAGATTGCTTTATTTATAGGCACCATGCCTTAGAATTAAGCTTACTAAGTGGCAAAGGGCTCCTGGTATATTTTAGTTTGGTTCTCTTTCACAAGACAGCTGAGGAGAGGTAAACAAAGCCAGAGTAGGGGTGAGGGGTGAGGTGGGGAGAAGATTCAATAGACTCATATCCAAAGCAGAGAGACAGCCAAGAGACTATTGCAGACAATCATAAAAGTCCACAGTAACTACCTGATGCTAAGAGATATTTACCTCCTTGCTGTGTCAGATTTGTTAGCAAAGTTCAGTTAGTGCACAAGCTACTTAAAAAATAGAAGTCTTCATTCTTTCCTCCCTTCTTTCCCTCTAGTCCTCATTTTCTTTCTAGAAAACTTAGCGTTCCCTCAGTGAATAGCTTTTCACTTTACAATCAGTTTACAGTACTCTACCAAATTCTATGAGAAACCCCTATTTGGATATGATCTTAAAATGAGACTCTTCTTTGGGAATAAAATAACCATATATTATACTTATATGCCCGGGTTATTACAGGGCTGTTTATCTCCTTCCATTTCCTCAAATACTCTATGAGGTAGGTAATGTTACTATCAGCATTTTGCATACAAGGAAACTGGATCAGAGTGGTTAAGTACAAGGTTATACGGCTAGTGATGGAATGACATTTTTCACCCAGGCAATTTGACACAAAGTCCATACCAAGTTGGGGCAGGCTGATAGATGTAACCAAGTCCAAAATGTCAATGGCTTAACAGAATAAGGTTTCTCTCTCTCTCTCTCTCTCTCTCTCTCTCTCTCTCTTAAATCCCATGTAGACGTTCCTCTCCAGCCACCTTGTCTCCAAGGATGACTCAGTGGTGCAGGGTCCTCCGATCATGTGACTTTTCTCCTTTTCATCCTTGGAGTCCTCTCTATTTGGCCTGTTGACCGGGGGAGAGCATGGGGGATCCTGTGTTGGGAAGTTTTGTGAACAAATCAAAGACAGTGTGCACCTTTCTACCCACATTCCCTTTGGCCTGGCTCAGTCACATGGCCCCGTAGTGAGATTAGCAATGTTGTCTGTGGGGGCGGAAAAAGAACAGGATTTTATATATAAGAACCTGTGGAGGTCTCATAATATTTTAGTCATGATGACATATAGTCTTTTAAAAATTACTCAGTTTTATGCAACTGTTTTTGAATTGTTTATGTTGATAATGCTTATTAATAACAAAAAAAATTTATCTACATGAATGTCAGCACCCACTTCTCAAACAAAGCAAACTAGGAAGCAAAATATTCTCCTACATCCTATTATGCCAAGAAACGAGAACATGATATCCTTTACTCAAGGAAGTCATGAAAGAAACTAATACTCTAGAAGCACTTTTAAGTGACTTAATTCTACCAGTGGTAAAACTTACTGTCTCAGTGATCTGTGGTTAAAGTATGATAGATCCATCCTCACCTGATCAACCCATTTTGTGTTTGCCCATTTCCTTTTCAAGATGTCGCAAAGATTAAATTCCCTTTTCAACTTTCCTTTGGTCTTCAAGTCTATGTAGTGGCTCTGATGATTTTTTAAAGTTAAAAAAAATGAAACTGCTGGTCCACATATCTTAAAATTACAAATATCTCTGTTATACCCCTTTTCCTTTCTCTATTCACATTAGCATATAAATTTGCTCAAGCAAAAAGTCCAAATATCCCATAAAAATAGTGGTCCATCACCCAACCATCACAGGTATATTCCCATAGAGAAAGGTCCTTCGTATTTTTGTTCTCTTCAGCTCTCAATGTTTTTCTTCCCTTCCCAAGGCTTTCTATTTTTTGACATTCTTTTCTTTAAGATATCTCGAAATCCTTTTCTCTTAATGTTAATATATTTTATATCCTAAAATTCTTTCTTCCCTAGTACAAAACTATTTGCTGTCTTGAGAAATATGCTTTGCATATTAGCATATAAATTTTATTAGTTTGTCCATTGAGAGAGATTAGTTGAGACTCTAAAAACAAAATAATTAGAGAAGGGAATCTGCCAATGCTTACCTTCTTCCAGATCAATGTGAAATTCCTGAAGGACAAGAAAATTTACCTGGTTGGTAAATGACATAGGTTTGAATTTCTTTCTAAGAACTATAACTGGCAATAATATCTTAAGTTGCTTTACAGGATTAAATTAGGTTTTCATTACCCTAAAATTCTTGAATAACACAAGTATACAGTGTGTGTACACCATTCAATGTTAAGAGTTCTTGCATCTATCATTGATAACATTTTTCAAGCAGATATTTTCTATGCTCATGAAATCACTTAAAAATCTATATAATTTTTCAAAGTAATTTTCTTCCACATGCCTGAATTTCCCCAGAAGTATAATACATACAATGAAATTTACTTAGAATTGTTTTTCATCTTCAGTGGTAGTTTTACTTCAAATTAAAATGGCTAATCCAACACACCTTTTGGTGCTGCTGATTATAATGAGTTTCATCTCTAGTACAAAGGGGCATACATACTCTACAATCTTTGATGGATAAAGGAACATTAACATTGGGTGAGGACATTAATGTCATGCAAATAGATCTGTGGATCATGCAAAGCTGTGAGCGCCTGTTCAATATGAAGCCATAGGAAAAAAGGGGGGGGGAAGCATTCAACTGTACAACATATGGGCTCAATGAAACCAAATAAGATTTGACAGGAGTGCAATGTGGGGACTGGGAGGAGAAAAGATAAACCAAAGAACACATATACTTATATGCATAGCCAGTGGACATGGGCAATAGAGTAGTGAAGACCTGGGAGGGGGTTTTAGGGGCTGGGAGAAAAGGGGTACAGAGGGGAAAATGGGAGATATCTGCAATACTATCAACAATAAAAATGTATTTAAATAAATTTAAAAAAACTGAAAGAAGCATCAAAAAATAATAACATAGTCACAAGTGGCAATTACAGAAACGCTTGCCCTTAGTGCTTAGCGTCCTTAATCTTCAACCCCATAGGAACTATCAGCTTTATTCACAGCACACCTTGTTTTCCCTGGGGAGAAAAAAAAATTGACAGGAACAAGTGGAAAGCCAGGCACTTAGGTCCAAGCAAGACTGGAGCATGATTTCACAGCAGCACCCATAAAAAAAACATTTGGAGGTTTAAGAACACTAATGTGAGACATAGCAATTTAAAAGGTCAATATGACCTAAGATGCATGGAAGAGTCTAAGAATAAGAAGCAAAGTTCACTTCTGGAAGTATTTTTAAAACTTGTTTTTACTCTATTTCTGATTAACACATAGGGTATTTTCATTGTCAAAACCATTAAAAAGACAAAAAGGTATAATATTCCTTATCATATTGGCCAGTATTCATTCAGTAATGTTCTATAAATATTAATAAAATTATACATATATTATACTATTTTAACCTGCATTTTCTCCTTAATAAGAAATGGCAAGCTTTTTCCCAATGTCACTAGATTATCTTTAAAATTTTTTAGTAGCTGCACTGTGGCATAATTTGATTAACCATTTCTCCATTGTCACTTTTCTCTGTATGATAAAAAGGTTAATTCATGAAATTTTGAATATTTCTCTGTTTTTTTATCGTACCAACATGTAGTGGTGCCTGCTTCCCTGCATCCTTGCCAAAAGTTGGTATTTATTATGTTTGCCAACTTTATATGTGCTAAATATGTTATCTTGATTTAATTAGCATTTAATTGATGACTATGGAAATTAAAATTTTTGCATATTTATTGGCAATTTACATTAATTCTTTTATGAATTAGTTCTTCCAATACTTTGTCCATTTTTTATTGCAGTGAGATTCACAATACACTGAAGACACAGACAAATCAGAACTTATTCAAAAGAAAAGGATCCAGGTTGAGTGACCTGGATCATGAGGGAGCTGGAAGTCTTTTGCGCCAGGGATTGAAATCATTTGGCTAGCTTCATAGAACGTGCTGGGCAGAACTAAATTCCAATATTTTAAAGGCATAATGCAGGCACAAAATTAGTTTTAAACACTATAGCTCCATTGAATAGAACTAGAGCCAACAGATGAAATTTCAGATTTTACCTCAGGAGGCCATTCAGAAGAATCCAAAATTGAATGTAAATTTTTAGAATGAGTGAATTTGTGTAATATATTCCCAGATAGATCAGATCACCCACTTGTTTAGTGTTTCATGCAATTAGAAAGAAAGTTGGACTCAATGGCCCTCAAGGCCCCCTCCAAAGCCCATGTTCTGTGAAATAGGATGCAACTCCATTGGGAAGGCAAGATTTGACACTGAAGGTCTGAAAAAACTAAGCCTAGAATGGTTGAGCTTTGGGAGCCCCTCGCCCAAGCAGTAGCATATTCAGATGTCATCTCTTAAAACGAGTTATTTCTGATGATTGAAAATTTCACCAAATTCACATTCAGAGTTGGTTCCCAAATTCTGGAAGTACATTCCTTTGCTGATAGGTACGCACATACCACCCCTCCACCACCACCACCACCACTACCAGTCCTACCACTGCCAATCAATGACTTTATTCTAGTAGTGCTTCACAAGGAGCTATAACTTTGCTTCTCAGTGGGGAAATTTATTCACTTTGTAGCCCACATGTTTTTATATACTTGCTATTGTGCTATGTCTTTGAAATGTAATGACTCAAGAAAATTACATTTAGTATTATAGCATTTCTCATGTTAGTAATTTATGATAATGGATGTCACTGTAGATTTAGGAGTCATTTATATTGTCCACCTTTTCCTATTTCTGCTAGATTAAATAAATTCCTCATATTGGGTTTTACTGCATTTTTCAGTTTTCTAGTCTGTAACATTCACTTTCAGTATATTTATAATCCTTTTATCTAGTCTTTGTAGTTTCAAAATGATGCCTAGGATATTTTAGGTTTTGAGCAATCAATGCCCTTTTCAAATTGCTATCTGAAGGTTTTTATAAAATAATATTCCCCATAATACAACTTTAAATTACCTGCCTTTTCCTTTCCTAAACTTAATCCAAGAAGGCTAACGAACATTAAGCATTTTAATCATCCCACATTGTCAAAACTGTCTTCTCATTACTGAGAATTGGAAAGGCCATGAGCCTAATTGTATTCCTGGCAATGTAACTAGAGTGAAAGCTTGATAATATGATTAGTATGTAAATATGAAATTAGTCCTGGTCTTTATTAATTACCTACACCAAAATAATATCTCAACAAATATACATTGAATATAACCAAATTCACGGTTCTACGTTTCCTTATGGAGTTTACCAAAGAGTTACAAAAATAAAAATTCTAAACAATACAAGATGACCCCTGAACAAGAATAATGCAAATAAAAATGTCATATGTTATATAGAAGTATAAGGAAATAATAATTCAGATATAAAAATTATCATTGCATTGTATTTTCAAGTAATGTTCAAATAAACCTACAGGGTGATTCAAACTCTCAGGATGATACAGCACATAGTGGATCTCAGGAAGTGCATCTAAACTTCTATTAGCAATTCCTTATAGAAATGCCTAATACAGGAGACAGCCACCAAGACATCAAGGTGCTTTTATCTAACACAAGATGAGGCTTCCTGACAGCAGCATCTTGTAGAGAGCTGGAATCTGCGGGGGACACCAGGGGTCAGGCAAGGCACTGGTACTATTTTGAAGTGTATTCTTTGAACAAACAGCACCTTTCAAAGACATTTCAAAGTTAGCGGTGAATTCAAATAGCGTAGGATGCAGAACCACTGTAGGTGTAAATATGGGTCCGTTTCATCCC
Organism: Myotis lucifugus; assembly: GCF_000147115.1. Taxonomy (NCBI): domain Eukaryota; kingdom Metazoa; phylum Chordata; class Mammalia; order Chiroptera; family Vespertilionidae; genus Myotis; species Myotis lucifugus. The sequence continues at coordinate 3,195,470 of NW_005871073.1, forward strand.
TTTTATCCATGTAAATCAATTAGTTTGTGTTATTATTCTTGGTATGCATTTACTATCAGCTTTAGGAGTTACCATGAATATTAATTACCCTGATTATGCTTTTTCTTATGACAGTTTCATCTATACTGAGCTTGAATAACATTTTTCTGCCCTGACTGGTTTGGATCAGTGGATAGAGCGTTGGCCTGCGGAGTGAAGGGTCCCAGGTTCGATTCCGGTCAAGCGCATGTACCTTGGTTGCAGGCACATCCCCAGTACGGGGTGTGCAGGAGTCAGCTGATCGATGTTTCTCTCTCTTTGATATTTCTAACTCTCTATCCCTCTCCTTTCTTCTCTGTAAAAAAAATCAATAAAATATATTTTAAAAAATATTTTTTTCTAATGTAATGATAGCTATATGCATCTAATTGGAGAATTAAGCAGGGCTAAGACTGGGAAAGCAAAAATTATAATATGCTCCTGTCCCAATTTTCAGTGGTTGTCTACAACTTCCAAAGAAAGTCTAATAGAACAGTGACACTCTTTTATGTGATTTAATGGCTTTGATGACCTAAATAACCTACTTATGGCTTCCTGGAAGTGACCTATTCTAGGAAAAATCACTGTCCTGTGTTAGAGGTGAACTACTCTGGGTGGAGAATAAAGGTAAAATGAGAGTGGATAGCTAGTTGTAAAATCCTATCTTAATATTTTTTCATGTCTCTTAAACTCTTTCCTAATGGATCTTCTTCTCATTATATATTCATCAGGAAGAGCTACTCAGGTGATCTCTTGAGCTATTGTCATTGAGTTTAGAAAGAGATTCATATATGTTTGGTCAATTGATTTTCATAGACATGCCAAAATGAATTTATGGGGGAAAAATCGTCTTTTTGATGTATGGTGCTGAAACAACTGTATGAAAAAAGTGACTGTTAATTCAGACCCCTCACCATAATATAGGAAAGGAGCATGAGAATTATATAAATTAACTAAACCAATCAAAGTTAAGTCAGGGGCCTCCTACATGCTCCCTGACATAGAGCTAGGCTGACCAGAGATGCAAGAAGACCACAGGAGCATCTGGAACAAAGAAAAATGCTGCAAAAATTGATTTATAACTACTCACCCGTACCTTATCATTGACCCATACCATAGAAAGAAAACGCAAGGCCACAAAGTATACCTTGTAAAAGTTAAAGTCAATCCCACCATATGTTTTTTTCCCCATGCCAGCAATTTTCCACAGAAACTACAAGCAGATATAAGCTCACCCTCTAGATATGACTGGGGTCTCGCTTTCCTCTCTTGTGACGAGAGTCTGCCGCTCTGTCTATGAAGTGACTTTCACGCTGGCCTCACTGGGAAAGAGAGATTGCTGCACGGTCTGTGAAGCATCCCTCTCTGTCTTATTGCTTCACTTCACTAATAAACTTTTTTAAATTTTAAACTCTATGCTGGTTCAAATTTGAATTCTTTCCTGTGCGAAGCCAGGACTCCACAGTGGGTTGTGGATCTTTCGGTTCCTGGACCCCCAGGATGCCTACATTAACCATACAGAAAAATTAACCAGAAATGGATGATTAATCTAAGCATAAAAAAAAATAATAAAAATTTTAGAGAAAAAAAAAACATAGTATAAAATCTTCATGATTTTGGGTTAAATATTTTCTAGGATGCAAAACGAAAAAATATATAAAAGGAAAATATAATTAAATGCAGTTTAAACAAATTAAAAACTTCTTTTTGAAAGACATTATTAAGAAAATAAAAATAGCCTGGCTCTCATGACTCAGTGGTTGAATATCAACCTATGAACCAGGAGGTCACTGTTCGATTCCTGATCAGGGGACATTTCTGGATTGTGGGCTCGATCCCCAGTGTGGGGCATGCAAAAGGCAGCCAATCAATGATTCTTTCTCATCACTGATGTTTCTATCCCTCTCTCTTCTTCTCTAAAATCAATAAAAATATATTTTTAAAAATGAAAATAAAAATACAAGCCATAGTCAAGAGAAAATATTTACAATACACATCGCTGACAAAGGACTTGTATCCTGAATATATAAAGAACTTTTACCACTCAACCAAAAAAGACCAAACATCTCAAGTTAAAATAGGCAAACAATTGGAACATATGCTTCACAAAGAAAGATATATAAATGTCCATGAAAACATGCTCAACATCACAATGAACAGGAAATACAAATTAATACTGAACACTCTACTAGGCTTAAGGGACTCCTTGGTGAAAAAATTTTAACATACATTCTGCCTTTTTGAAATTTACAGTATAATGAGACATACAGGTAAGTTAATCGGCATTCACAAAGAATAGTAAATGCTGGAACAGGAAAAACACGGGTGCTTTGAAGTGATGACAGAGGCCAAGGGGATTATCAAGGCAAAGTGGATTTAAGCTGAGTTTAGAAAGATGAATGAAAGCAAATTGAGCTACAGAGCTGTGAAGAAGATAAGCATGGAGAAGAAACGGTATAATGCAGAAAGTCATGAAGAAGAGAAAAGGAAGCATAACAAGTTTAAGAATCTAAAACAAGTTTACTATGGCTGGTTGGAGAAAAACCACAAGGGTGAGAGAGACAAGGTTGTGGTTAGAGAGAAACAAGCAATTTAATCAGAGGTCAGATCGTACAAGTCTTACAGGCTGTCATAGGGAATTTAAACTTGGTTGTAAGAGCAACTCATGAAAAGCATAGAAAGACTTTAAACAAAGGACTATAACTTACTGTTTAAAAGGATCACAGAAAGGGCAGAGAAATCAATGAAAATTCACAAGTTTTTAGCTTGAACAATTGGGCAGATGTTGATGCTACTACCTATAATAGGAAATATAGTAGAAAAAGCAATTGAAGAATTAAGATTTCGACATGGTCAGTTTAAGGTATGTGTAGGACATTGACATGAAATTTCACATATGAAACTCAGGAGAGAGGTCTAGCTAGCTTAAAGGTATACATTTGGGAGTCATCTGTATCATAGAGAATAGGATGTGGTAAGTGCTGTGATAGAAATATGGACAGAATATCATAAAAGCACAAAGATCATCTAGTATAGAGCTTGAGAGAATCAAATGTATACATGAATGGAAAAGGAGTATTAGATATTGAGAGTGGAGGTCATGGTGGTAAAAGGAAGCATAGCAGAATGAGTAGGTATGAATGAAGGAGTGTTAATTCAGTCATTATTAAGAATTAAGGGAATAAAATTTTTCTAAGAATGTGTTGTTTGTGATTTGGCTTCCCAAACAGGCACGAACACACTGGGGACAGAAAATCCCAGACATATTGGCACTGGACAGGTTCTGAAATGAGGAGAAAAGGACAAAACAGTGAGAAATGCATTCAAGTTTTTAAATGTGCTGTGATGTCAGGAATACTCTTTTCCAGAAATGCGTGAGCCACAGGCTAGAAAAATGAGAAGCTGAAATCACATTTTAAAATTAGGGCAAGACATGCATCATAAATGTGAAGTGTATAGAGGGGAAATTGCAAGACCTCAAAAAAAGGCAAAAAATGTATTTATTTGATATTTTAAATGAACAATATTTATCAGGTTATTAACTTATAATGTATTCATTTAACAAATATTAAGTGACAGTGGAAAGTTTAAGTAAAATAGTTGGGAACATTTTTTAAAATAGAAAACTATAACACTTCAAATGAATACTCAAGCCTGGTGTTAGGCTATCTATATCACAGTTGGAATGTGGCAAAGGGATAGAGAAAAGCTAAAATAAACAGCTTTCAGATCTATACCACCTATGGCTTAAATGGATATTTTCTTTCTGGCTATAGTAACAGAAAATATTCCTGACTTGGGGGCACAAAGTGACAATTCAGAACTCTTGGCAGAAAAAAAGTTAAGTTTAAAATATACTATAAGCAATAACTCCAGGAACTTCCCTGATTGTAATATTTCTCAAAGGAAATATTTGTTAAATGATATAGGTATGGAATTGAAGAAAAATGAGATACTCAATCAACAGGAAAGAAAATTACCTCAGGTGTAATATTTGGTTTTCTTTTTGCACTCCATGTTAATGTTGGATAACTGTTATTTTCTTTTCCCAAAAAACATTTTTTTCTTTCCCCTGTCTCTTTACCCAGTAACAAACTATGTTCATACATGTGGGCCTATAATCCTGGATGACCAAACTTTGCACCATATCATCTTGGCCATAGTAATTGGTTTGGAATGGGTATCTATCCCAAGCAAGTACAATCAGATCTCTTTCCTGTGACTGATGTATAGATTCTGGAAGAAAGAAATTGACTCTTCCCAGTGATGTTGCTGCAAAAGTATGGTAATAGCTTATCTGGCCAATATCTATCTTCCCTTCAATGGGAAAAATGTCCATGCTGCATAGAAGGGCAAAGATAAAGGCTAGCTGGTTGGTAAATACCTTTAAGCCCTCAAAAATGTGAATTATGCCTATTCTAGTTTGTTTTTCATAATTATAAGAGCTAGTAAGTTCCCCTTTTCTCTTTTGTTTCAGACAAACTGTCTAAAGTCTAAATTAGATTTTTGTTATTTTATTATTTGCTGTCTAAAGAATCTAGGCTAATGAAATCTGCCAAAAACATAGACTCCATGTTTTGAAAGATATTGTCTATTATATTGTGCTTAGTAAGTAAAAAGTAATATGATTTACATTTTTAATAACAGAAATTTTTACATCTATTCTAAACTTCTTTCTTTTAATTTAATTTTTTAAAATTCTTTTGATTGTCTGTCAGGAAGATTTATCCATTGATGTCCATGGGTGTTAAATTCCCTACTATGACTGTATTACTGCTGATCTCTCCCTTTATGTCCATCGAGATTTGCTTTATATATTTAGGTGCTCCTATGTTGGATGCATGAATGTTTACAAGGGTTATATCCTCTTGTTGAATTGTCCCCTTTAGCATAATGTAGTGTCCTTCTTTGTCTCTTAGAATGGCCTTTGTTTTGAAGTCTATTTTGTTAGATATAAGTATTGCTACCCAGCTTTTTTTTTTTTCATTTGCATGAAATATCTTTTTCCATCCCTTTTCTTTTACTTGATGTGTATTTTTCATTCTAAGATGGGTCTCTTGTAGACAACATATATATGGGTCATTTTTTAATCCATGTGCCTACCCTATATCTTTTGCTTAAAGTATTTAAGCCATTTACATATAAAGTGTTTATAGATAGGTACATATCTATTGTTTTTAACTATGCTCTTCTGGTCTTCTTCTAATTATTCTTATTCTTCAAGAAAACCCTTTAACATTTCTTGTAATACTGGTTTGGTGGTAATGTACTACTTTAGCCTGTGCTTGTCTAGGAAGCTCCTTATTTCTCCTTCAATTTTAAATGATAGCCTTGTTGGGTAAAGTAGTCTTAATTGTAGGTTCTTGCTTATAATTACTGTGAATATTCCATGCCAATCCCTTCTGGACTAATATGCTTCTGTTTAGAAATCAGAAGTCTTGGGAGCTCCCTTATAGGTAACTAAATGTTTTTTCTCTTGCTTCCTTTAAAATTCTCTCATTGGCCCAGCTAGTGTGGCTCAGTGGCTTAGTGTCAACCTATGAACCAGGAGGTCACAGTTCGATTCCTGGTCAGGGCTCATGCCTGGGTTGTGGGCTCGATCCCCAATGTGGAAGGGGTGTGTGTGCAGGAGGCAGCCGATCAATGATTCTCTCTCTCTCATCACTGATGTTTATACCCCTCTCTCCCTCTCCCTTCTTCTCTGAAATCAATTATATAGATATAAAGATTCTCTCTTTGTCCTTAACCTTTGCCATTTTAATTATGATGTGTCATGGTGTGGGCCTGTTTGGATTTATCTTGTTTGGAACTATCTGAGCTTGGGTGTCTATTTTATTCACCAGGTAAAGGACGTTTTGTCATTACTTTTTCAAATAGGTTCTTGATCTCTTGCTCTCTCTTCTTCTCCTTCTGGTACTCTATGATGTGGATGTTGTTACACATCATGTTGTCCCAAAGATAGTATAAACTATCCTTAATTTTTAAAATTCTTTTTTTTCTTTTTGCTGCTCTGATTGTGTCTTTTTTGCTACCTTGTCTTTCATATCACCGATTTGATTCCCTGCTATATCTGACCAACTGTATATTCCTTCTAGTGTATTCTTCATTTCAGATATTGTAGTCTTCATTTCTGGCTGGTTCTTTTTTATGGTTTCTATGTTCTTTTTCATGCTGTTGTAGTTATCACTAAGTTCCTTGTGCATCATTCTAACCATTTTTTGAACTCTATATCTACTTGCCTCCATTTCATTTAGTTCTTTTTCTGGAGATTTCTCCTGTTCTTTTATTTGGGGCATGTTTCTTTTTCTATCTGATTTGGCTTCCTTTTTGTGTTTGTTTCTATGTGTTAGGTAGATCTGCCATGACTCTGAGTTTTTATGGGGTGGTCTTATCTAGTAGGTGTCCTGTGGGACCCAGTGGCACAATCTTCTTGGTCACCTGAGCTGGTGCTTCAGGAATGTCCCTTGTTTGGGTTATGTGGGCCCTCCTGTTGTAATGGGGGGGAAAGGACACATATGTAATACCTGAGTCTTGATTGCTCTTGGCCAGTTTGTGTATGGGATCAGCCCTCAGGCTGGCTGACTATGAGGATCAACCCCAACCACAGTGAAAGAGCTGCTGTGCAGGTGCTAACCACTGAAGCAGAATTAGCCTCAGCAAGGCCGGGTGCCTGCCAAAATGTCCCTTTGGATATGCCACTTGTGAAGCTAAGTGGATCCTAATGTTGTCTGAAGCTGGGTGTGCTGGTTATATTCTTCTTGGGAGGAATTCTAGTATAGGCCAATGTCAGATGCTCCCTGTGACTGTCTCTGGGCAACCTGTTTGGAGCTATAAAGTGATCCACAGTTTGTGGCTGCCTCTGCTGGGCCTGTGCACATGTGGGAAGAACCAAGCTGTGCACAAGGCAAGCTTTTATAAACCCCAGGCCCAGGAGCAGATCAGCAAAAGTCCCAAGGCACCCTGAGATCTGCCTCTGCCTTCCTTCACCTACTGGCTGGCTGTTAAGCTCAGTCACTGAAAGTGCCTCTGCAAGTACTTGAGTCGCATGAGGTAGATCCTCAATGAATCATCTGGTAGGGGCAAGTGGTGTTCACTAGATTGATACAGGTTCACTCTCAGTGCCAGTGCTGGGTCTGAGGCAACTCAGAAAATGTCCCAGGGCATACCAAGTCTAGCTGCCACTCACTGAGTGCTTGCACACCTTTGTGGTGGATCAGGGTCTCAGGGAGTCATCAGGGTAAGGCTAACAGAGTTTATCAGGCCCAAACAGACCAGCATTGTGCCATGTGAAGGGGGGTAGGGGCTCTGCACCTGTTGGGTGTACAAGGGAAAATTTCCCCCATCCTAAAATCACACTCAGAGTTTCCCAGATTCTGCCAGGAGCCTAATCTTAGCCAGGTGGGGCCACAGAGAGTCAGGAATTAGTAGATCCCCCTGAGAGAGGGAGGTGCCAGTAGGGCTTATAGGAAGTGGTGAGGGAAGTGGTGAGGGGAGTGGCCCCCACCCCAGAGCCACACATCTCAGTCACTGACACCCCCTGAGTATGCTCAGACCTCTACACCCCAGCCCAGGCAGCTGACTCCTCAGTGGAGGAAGGCCTGGATTTATACACAGAGAGTGGGGCTATTGCATTTCCACAGGCTGATACCATAAGGAGGCGAGTGCTTCACCCAGGAAAGACGGTGTCTGCAGTGTGGAGAGTGACTCAGCACAGGGATCCTATGGTTGTCCCTCAGCTCTCTCCCTAGAACCACAAACCCCAGTCTCTCCTCACATGACTCTAGTCCACTCCACATTCTCTCTGCCAGAGCCCAGGGTGAATGGCTTTGAATGAGATTTTATGAGTTGGCCCTTTGAGAGGGTGCCTGTGTCTCTCTTCCTGGCTCTGGTTCTCTGGGCTGAGGAGCCAGGCTTGGGGTTGAGACCCCACACTTCCCAGGGGGAACCTTTTCAGCTGAGATAGCCTCCAGAATCTTAGCCATCACCCCTGGGAGCAGGGCCAACCCTCTTTACATCTCCTTCCTTTCTTAGCCACCACCCCTGGGAGCAGGGCCAGCTCTCTTTACATCTCCTTCCTTCCAGTCTTGATATGTTTTTTTTCTTTTTTTGTTAATCCTTAGTTATAAGACTTTTCTTCAGCTACTCTTCAGTTGGTAATTCATGTTGCTTGCTCTGTATTTTGGTTGCAATTTTATTCTAAGTATTCAATCAGGATGAAAAAGCTAGAATTACTAATTGAGATGACAGAATTCCAAACAAATGAAAGATTGTCATGCTTTGCTAACTTTTAGAAACTAAACAAGGGCACACATGTAAGTTCTGTGAAATTTTTCAAAATATTACAAAGGTTTTGGAACCTACATGATTAACCTCAGTGTGTCCTAGATTCCAGAGACTCCAGTAGAAACTACACTCACTGGAAAAATCTCTCTATAGCACTTACAATATAATAATGTAACATATGGTTTATATGCCAATCTCCTCTATTAGACCTCCCCCAGATTTTTTACAGTAAGAAAAGTGGCACAGAAATAGCTAGATTTTCCCTAATATCTATTTTACCATTCTCCTACAATGAAAGAACCTCTACATTTTGGCTGGGCATATGGACATGCACCATTCCTGGTGGATATGGTCTATAGTCATATTATTAAATACTGGTTAATTACATGTAAGCTGTAAGCCTAGGTGTTGTTTAAGCTTGAGGTTGAAACTTTAAGAAATAGTTGAGGGTTTCCTGATTCCATTTAAGGAGTGAGTACATTCTACTCCATCTCCCACTGAGTACAGCTAAAATCCCTAGTAAGAAAAATATAAAAAAAACTATCTGAAAAGTAAATAAGAGCAGTCAGACTTGGGATGCAAACAAAAATTTGAAGACCATCCCATATAGCAGTGTATTCCCTGTTTGTTTTTCCTTTCATGTTTCCTGGGTTACAATCTAGATATCCTAAATCCTAGAACAGTGTATCTTGCATGGACTGAAAACCTCTCTCTCTCTTTCTCTCTCTCTCTCTCCCTCCAAACTGAGGGCTACAAAGACAGGCTCCTGCAAGATGGAGCCACAGTAATGAACCTGCATCCCTACAGTAGTCATGCTGGTAGCAGGAGTAGCACAAAAGGCTCTTTTCTACAAATTGTGCACTTCAAGGTACACCCAGTGGGGGAGGGACTGGATTTATAGGCAGAGAACAAGAAAAGGGTCCCTCTGAGACCCAGATTATGTAGGACAAATCACAGAGAGGAAGGAGGTAGAGAAAGGGATCCTTTAAACATGTGTATGAAAAGTAGCATCTAAAAAAGGTTATAACCTAATGATCCTTTATGATTCCCCAAGTCCTTAGTAATGTGTATGTATTCAATAAAAAAATACTTGAACAAGCAAAAAAAAAAATACTTGACAAATAAAGATTAATTTCATGAAATGGGGCCTATTGATTATCAAAATATTGTATTCTCCAGTTTGGCCAGTGATGAAATATTGTTAGAACCATTTTACTAATGAGTAGAAAGAGAAGTTTTACTATTGTCATTCTCCCCTGGTAAAATGAAGGGTTTGGTTGAGTCTGTCCTAGATAAGTCAGGCATTGTACCTATGGATTCACCACACCAAAAGAATCCATTCAGCTGGTTTAAAACTATTCAATCTAAAGCAGTTAGACTCTCCTCTGGCTCAGGTTTCCAGAAATCTGACTGTAGAAGCTACCTGTCCATATTTTTTAGATTAAAACCCTGTTTTAGAGAATGTGAGTTCCAAAACGCTCCTATCTGTGGGAATCTTAAGATCCCCTTTTACATTGACAACAATAGGCAAAAAATTCAGAGGTGCCTTTATTTCATAAAACTTTTGTCAAATCCTGTCAACCTAACTTACCATCTTCCTGTGAAGTAAGCTACAAGAGCCTTGGATCTAACCCAGGGGTGGGCAAACTTTTTGACTCGAGGGCCACAATGGGTTCTTAAACTGGACCGGAGGGCCGGAACAAAAGCATGGATGGAGTGTTTGTGTGAACTAATATAAATTCAAAGTAAACATCATTACATAAAAGGGTACGGTCTTTTTTTTTATTTAGTTTTATTCATTTCAAACGGGCCAGATCCGGCCCGCGGGCCGAGCCTTTGATCTAAGCACTTTCTGTAGCAATCATAACCTACACATCAACAATTTTCTTGAAATTCATTTGTTCATTCAATAAGCATATATTTTTCACAGTAAGCTTCAGTCTGGAATTTGGAAGCTGGCTCTGGTTTTGTCCTGTCTAGGCTGTGTACTTACTTCAACACATATATCATCACACACACACACACACACACACACACACACACACCTTTCTTCCAAGGATTCTATTTAATACTATTCATATCCCTGTCTGCATCCACCCAACCCCTCTATTTGCATGGTGTTTAGCCCATGGTAAACACACAAAAAAATTTCTCTTGAATAGGAATAACAAAACTGTTATTCAGAGTACTAGAATAGAAGAAATAAATATTGTTATGGCAAGAAATCGAAGAAAGGGAAGAAATAAGTGGAGAGACATTTCCAGCAACACATTTATCAGTTGTTGCCCCTTACTGGGCCTTTGGTCTGTGCATTTATGGTTTCTCTGGTGCCATAGCTGCTGCTGGACTCCAGAGATTAAACCTCTTTTCTGCAATAGATCAAAACCTGATTATGGTTTTGGATCAAAATCAGAAGAGCACTTTGAGGCCTTAAGGCTTCTGAACTCTGACAATATGAGGATGCTGGATCAAAGTGTCAGTAGCAGAACACTGATTTTGTGTAGAATGAATAAATCCTGGGGAGTTAAAGGTTTTCAGAATTCCTGTGTCTGACTTTTCTGACATTATTTTAAAACTTTGATGTAGTTTAGCTGGCTCACTTTTCTGAGCCTATATTTATTTATCACAATGACTCTTCAATAGCATCTTTTATGGGAAATTTGGGGAATTTTAACTCTGGGATAAAATAAATATTATTTTTTTAATTGGGGGATGCCTAATCAAAAGTTTATTAATTCAGTCAGTCAGTAAATAGGAAAATATTTTATATGTAGGACAAGGTGTGATTAGTAAAAAATAGAACTGTCTCCTAGGAGTTTACCACCTAGTAGTAAAAATAAATTATATACATCAAAAATTAAAATTTTAAAAGCACAACAAGAGACTCTGATTCCAGTGATGGTATATAATGTGTGTAAGACTAACTTCTACTGCCAAGAACTGGGAAAGTTGTATAAAATATAAATAAAAATCTGTTGAAAAACATTGGGGAACCATCAAAGAGGCAGGTATCTGAGGAACCAAGATCCTTAGAGAAGTGACGTCCAAAGAGGTAACATTTAGCTCTTTTTTTCCCTTCAAAACATTTGCAAATTTTTAGGCAGCCTCTAAGAGTCTAAGAAGGTAAGCAGTTTTTTAAATGAATGGGGCTTGGGAGTAAAAACTTTAAGTTCAAGGCCCACCAAAAAGTAAAGGCTATGCTAAAAACATCTAAGGCTTTTGGTTGAAAGGACTACTCAAAAAGAAAGGCTAACAAGAAATAGACCAGCCTACATGAAAGCAGATTATAATCAATCCAATCTCTAATTGAATTAAAGTGATTTGCCCCCAGCTTAACTGCCTGCCAAGAAAAAATATACCCTCTTTGAAGAAAAATAATATGATCCAGAGTAAAATTATTTCTATATTACTTCACATGCAAAATCCAAGATATTTTGTTTTTGTTGTTTTAAATAAAAATCTATTAGGCAAATCAATAGAAGAGACCAACAAGGGATAATGTAGACAGTGGAAATAAACCTTTGGGAAGTAGAATTATGTATAAAAAAATAACTGTATCTAATATATTCAAAGACAATATGGCAAGATGAATAATTCAGAAGATAACTAAAAACCAAATAGAAATTCTACAATAAAAAATTCAAAAACTGAAAAATAAACTGAGTAGATAGGTTTAGTAGCAGACTAGATATAGCTGAAGAGAAAACTAGTTAACTATAAGATAGATCAGTAGTAAAGATCCAGTCGAAAGCACGGGAAAAAGACTAATGTACATATAATTTAAGTGCTAGAAGGAGAAGAGAGTGAGAATATTTAAAGATACATGGCCAAGAAATTTTCAAAAATAAGAAAGACATCAAGGCACAGATTTAAGAATTACTTTAAACTCCAATAAGAATAAATACAAAAACAGTGACACCCTTGCCTAGCCACATGATCACAATACACATGACCTTCCTGGCCACATCTCTCTTCTTGGTCTTGCTGATCATTGACCTAACCAGTTGGTCTTCCTACTCCTGCATCTGATCATTTAATGTTTGCAATTTGGCTGCTATCCACAGGAATGTCTGATGGTATCCCATGTATTCCTGCTTGGTGGTAAGTCATCTATTGGTGTTAGCACACTATCTTGCCTCAGGTTTTGAGTAGACTGGAAAAGCTTCTCCTAAACCAGCATCTCATGAAGAAGTCGGCTCCTCTGGAAACCATGGATCTCATCTTCTATGATTTGATCTTGCTTCTGCTCTTTTAAACTCTCCTGTTGTCAGATAATCCTGCTCGGAAAGGAAGTCATGCCTCTAATCACATCAAAGATTGTATAAAATGTGTTATAACACTTTTGAAATTACAGGCAGGACCGCAGTGGTTTAAAGCTTAGGCTCTGGAATCAGAGGACATAATTTTCAAATCCTGGCTCCAATTTCCAAAGTGTGTGGTCTTGAGCAATACATTGATGATAATGAAGCTGGTGCCTATCTATCATGTATTGAGTGCTTACTCTGTGCTAGGCACTATAGCCAAGAAGTTTTCACACATCTCATTTAGCACTATCAATAACTCAGGCGAATCCAATAGATACCTATATTGTCAGATGAGGAATCTGAGACTTTTCAGATTTACTCCTCATACAATGTATGACTCTGTACAAGTTACTTCATCTCTCTAAGTCTCTTCTACAAATGCTAAAATATAAAATTTATAAGCAATTGACATGATTAAATGAGTTGATGCAGGTAAAGAACTTGGCCTATAGTGAGCCAAATAAGTACTATTTGCTGATACTGTTATTACTACCTTCCACTCTCCAATATGTAAATGATTTGCATATAATATAAAGAAACAAAAAAAAATTTTTGCCCAGTCAGTTAGATCAGAAAGATACAACCAAATTGAGTTTTCAGACCAAAATCTTCACTTTGGTGATAGTTGTTGACAATATCGACTTCAATTTGCATTATAAAATCAGAATTGAAGATATAGGTGTGTTGAATTCTAGGGATTAGTTGACAAGTTGAAGATAAGTAAACAATCTGAGACCACTGAAAAAATACCAGAAATGTCCCTGGATCACCAAGTGATAATTAGGCAGACAGATGTCCCTTCTCACCTACTTCCTCACCCTCATCTCCGCACCCAACCAACCATTTGAGGAAATTCCAGGTGTCACAAGCCGTCTGCCCACTTCAAAGCCTATACTATATTATATGGAGTAACACAAGCTCAGCTTACCCATAAAAGACCACACAAATGTAAATACTCTTGCTTAGTGAAGCCTTTCATTTGTCACTCTGGACATCTATGGTCTCACAATTCCAGAGGAAAGAATCAATGCCATCACTATTCATTTCCATCTATCATGACACCTCAAAGAGATGTCCTTCACAATGACACCATCTTATTCTAATGCTTTACACAAAGTATTCTTTGTCTCATTAATAATTTCACTGACGATGATGAAAGATACCTGAAATGCGGCTTGCCTGTCAGTGGTACTGCTTTCTGGTAATTCTAATGATGTCCAGATGTTTTCCTGCCCTTTCAACCTTCAGACACTCACAGGGAAAACAAAAGCTTTCTTTAGTTTACTTTTAGTTGCCAGTGGTACACTACTTATAGAAAATGTGATTAGTTCCCTGTTTTCATGTGGTTTCTAGTTCCAACTTCTTAAATTTATTATTTAAAAATAAACAAATATTGGTCAGTACACATGACAAAAGTGGCTTTTCCCAATCAAATAAATTCAGGCAGTCTAATCTTTCTTGTATACCGGTATATACATACATTATATAAATTTTATATACATATAAAATTTAAGACTTCCTTTTCTGACCATAACAAGGAAAGATTGAATTTATTGTTTTGCCTGAAACAATAAAAAAGTAAATTTAATACATAAACCCTTGGTTTTTAAAATACTGAATATCAAGCAATAAAGAATAGTAATCTCTGAGAAATGAGAAACAAATGAGGTGAGTTTTATGACTGCCTCAGCATACTACTTGAAAGAGTTTCTAGGCCATGTCTCAGGGAGATAGACCCCAAGTAGTATGGCAGATACCATAAGTAGACAAGAGGAAGCTGGGATTCTAGGTGGCCAGAGTTGGCAAGACAGAGTACCAGAAGGAGAAAGGTGTACAGAGAGAGAACATCAAAGATTTTCAGAAGCGCCTCCCCGCCCCTCCAATCCCCCACCCCCCCCCCCCCGCCACCCCACTAAAATAGTCAGATGAGTTTCAGCACAGCAGTTGAAACCAGGGAACCAGGGAATTAAATAGCTAAAAGAATTACAAGACTTAACTACCTAAAAGAATTACCAGAGTTTGCCAAGATGCCCATTCTCATTAGCAAAACTGGAAAATCTCATCATTTATAGAGCACCGAGAACAGTACTCAGAAAGTTCTGTGAGTGGGTAATACCACTCTGGTCCCACCTAACAAACCTTAAGAGCAAGATCTGAAAGGATTCAATGAATCCTAGTAACTTAACCATGTCCCCAACAAGGTCAAGAATATTTAAAAAAATACAAAGATGTCCATTTCCCCCAAAAATAAAAATCTATAAATCTGGCATTCAATAAAAAAATTACTAGGGTTGCAAAAACTAGGGAAATATGAAGAAAAAAATCCAGAATTGACAAAGATGTTAGAATTAGTAGACAATGGCATTAAAACAATTATTATAACCTTTGTCTATATGTTCAAAAAGGTTAAGACATGAAAGATATCTAAGAGACTCATTAAATTTCTAGACATGAAAACTGCAATATATGGGATTAAAAATACACTGGATGAAATTAATAGCAGATGATTAAGAAAAAAATAATAGTGAACTTGAAGATAGAGATAGAAGCTTTCCAAAGTGAAACTTAGAATAAACAAAAGTATGCTCAAGATGGGTCTCACTGAGAAGGTGACTTTTAAGAAAAAAAATTGTAGGAGACAAGGGACATAGCCATATGGATAGCAAAAGAAAGAGTACCCCAGGCATTACTGGAAGTGATGGATCCAGAGAGAGTAATTGTAAAATAATGTAGTATTTAGCATTTAATAAGCACTGAAAGGATTCAAATTATCACTGCTGCTGCTATTGTCATTGTCCTTGTTAAGCCCCAAGAGTAGGTGACAGAGAAAGGGGAAGGGAACTCATGTATATAGGGCTTTCTTTTGCCAGGCACTCATCTTGGCATTATATAGACAAACATGGTAATTGACCGTACCTTTGCTATGCCTCCCATTGGCTAATCAGTGTGATATGCAAATTAACCACCAACAAAGATGGAGGTTAATTTGCATACGTAGGCTCCAAGCGGTGGAGTGAAGCCTGACAGCCTGGGGCCAGCAGAGCAGCGAGGCCTGATGTTTCTGGGGCCCTGCTCCAGCCAGAACTCAGCCAGAGCAAAGGCCTGGGCCCTGGTGCCAGAGGCAAACCGGTGCCAGCAGCCAGGGGAAAGGAAAGCCTATTGCATGAATCTCTTCGTGCAACAGGCCTCTAGTATATATATAATCCTCACAGTAACCCTATCAGATGAATAACCCTATTTTATAAATAAGAGAGCAGAGACTTTGAGGGGTTGAGATATTTAAGAAAAGTCACCAAGAGACTAAGATAGATATGATTTGGTCTCAGGTGTCTCTAACTTCAAATCTTAGACACTTTCCATTACTCCACTTTGCCACACATGGGATTTGGGGACTTTGGAAAATTAAATGTTCCAAGCTCCTACACATCTCTGTTTTGCCCAGCAGTCACAATTTAAATGGGGCTACCATAATGTAAGATACAGTTGGGAGGGGAGATAGTCTGTAGCCAATATTTAGTTTTGAGTTAATATTGACATGAAGGAAGTTAGACCCCATATTGCTAAGGCTTCTGTATAAGTTTTCTCAAGAGAAGTCAGAAATTTATGAAATTTCTTTATTTTTAAACTTTCTCTGTGGGTCATTTAAAAGATAACTATGACCCCAAATATAAACTTAGAACCATTTGTTTGACATGTCTGGTCTAGGTAATTAATTAATTAGTTTACATGAATATAAGTTTATTGGTTTTTTTATTATGAAAATATTGCAACTAATATTTAACAAACACCCCCAATAATACACAGTGGGGAAAGAATAGACCCTCTAGTAATTGGTGCTGGGAAAAATTGGATAACCATATGGAAAAAAATAAGTTGGAGACATACCTAGTAGTACTAGTATATCATGTACAAAAATCAACTCAAAATGGATTAAAGACTTAAACGTAAGACCTGAAATCATAAGTTCCTATAAGAAAACAGGGGAAAAGACATATGAAATTGGTCTTAGCAATGATATTTTTTGATATGACACCAAAAGCACAAGTAACAAAAGCAAAAATGAACAAGCGGGACTACATGGAACTGAAAAGTTTCTGTGCAACAAAAGAAACAGTTGACAAAATTAAGAGGCAACCTACAGAGTATATGTGTGTATGGGGAGGGGTGTGTTTGCAAACCATATATTTGATGGGGGGGCAGGAGGTTAGTATGGGATGTGTAGAGAACTCATATAACTCAATTTAAAAAAATAACCCAGTTAAAAATGGGCAAAAGACCTGAATAGACATGTTTCCAAAGACACACAAATGGTCAGCAGGTATATTAGGGTGTGCTCAGCATCACTAGTCATCAGCCAGGTACAAATTAAAACCATGATGACATGTAGCCCCAGACTTGCTGGGGTAGCTATTTTTAAAAAGTCAAAAGATGATACATATTGATGAGGATGTGAAAAAGGGGGACCTTTATGCACTATTGGTGGAAATGTGGGAAATAGCAAGGAGTTTCCTCAAAAAAATTGAAAAATAAAGCTACTAGAGTAGTAATTCTGCTTCTGAGTGTACGTCCTCAGGAAATAAAATCTCTCAGTGGGAGAGATATCTGCACTCCCATTCACAATAGGCACAATATGGAGACAACCTACGTGTCTATTCATGGATGAATAGATAAAAAGAATGAATAAATGGAATATTACGTAGCCTTAAAAAATAAGGAAATCCTGCCTTAGTTGAGTTATCATGGATGAACCTAGAAGACATGCTGGGTGAAATAGGCCAAACATAAAAAAAAATACTGCATGATCTCACTTATATGTGGAATCTAAAAAGGTCAAACTCATGGAAACAGAGTAGGGGATAGTTATCAGAGATGGGAGTGGGGAAATGTGGAAATGTTGGTTAAAGGGTACATTCAAATTTTCAGTTATAAGATGATTATGTCTTGAAGACCTAATGTACAACATGAAGACTATAGTTAACAATAATGCATTGTATACTTGAAATTTGCTAAGAGAGTAGATCTTAAGTATTCTCACTAACATGCACACATACAAATAACTATGTGAGTTGATAGATACAGTGTATAGGCATATCAAATCATCACATTGTACATCTTAAGTAATATAATTTCTATTTGTCAATTATATCTCAACTAGGGTCCCAGTGAATGAATTTGTGCACCTTGAAAGGAACTGTGGACTGTGAGGCTGCGGTGGGCACATGGGCAGGTCTCGGCCCATCCTCCGCACCCCCTCCTGGCCCCTCCCGCTGCAGCCTCGGTCCCCTGTCTGCCGGCAGCCCCACTCCAGCCACCACCACTCCCATGTGCTGATGGCACCGGCCCCACTCACACCTGCTGACAGCATGGAGCAATTGGGGCCAGCGCCAGCAGCAGGTGGGAACAGTGCCCTGATCTCCCCACAGGAGCAGGGGAGGTGGAGAAGCCCTGAGGGGTGATCAGAGTCAGCAGCTGCTGCTTGCACCTGCTGATGGCGCCAAGCAATTGGTCCAGCACCAGGCACTGGCAGTGGATGTGAGCAGGGCCAGCTCCAGCAGCAGGTGTGAGCACTGGGTGGGACCGCAGCATGCGGGAGCAAAGAATTTTCAGTAACCACCAGAGGCTCTCCCTGATGACAGCGATTGGTGCCCCGCCTTGGTCTGGTGCCCCCGCTCACCTGCTCCACCATCCTGCCATGGCCGACACCGGCCATGTTCCATTCACGTCCCCTGGTGGTTAGCGCATGTCATAGCGAGCAGTTGTTCAGTTGTTGGGTTGTTCTGCTGTTCAGTCTATTTGCATATTAGGGTTTTATATATATAGATAAATCTGGAAAATATTTTAAAATAGAAAAAGGAAATATATATTGAGTGAATGAAATAATCTCTCAGTATCTCTAAACATTGCACTATTCAGTTAATATTTACTCTGCGACCCTCAAACTTCTCCACATCAATCCCAGACTGAAAAACATCATAGCCAGAGCACCAGCAAGATGAAACTTAAATGCCATCTTCACCATAAAGCCTTTTCTCATCCCCTCTTTTGTTTTCAAACTCATTTCTAGGCTTTTCTACCTTGTACTGGAGTCATTTTTGTATCTGTCTCATCCTTCCTATGAAACTGTCATTTATCTGAGAGTAAAACCAGCCTTGTTTTTTGGTAGTTTTTCTTTTATCCTACACAACACATAGAAAAACCTTCATAAAAACCTTTTTATTATTAAAAATTTCCAGTATACACAAAAGTAGAAGGAATCCTATAATAAACCTGCATTACCCATCACCAAACTCCAGCAGTTATTAATGTATTACCAAACTTATTTTACTTTACCTCAACACCCTCTACATTTCCTAGTTATTTTTGTCAGCTTTATTTAAATATAATTTGCATACTATAAAATTCATCCCTTTTGAGTATAGAATTCAATGAGTTTTAGTAAATTAACAACTTGTGCATTGCCATGGTCCAGTTTTAGAACATTTCCATCAGCTCAACAAGTTTCTTCATTGTCAGTTTGATATAAATTCCTGCTCTCACTCCCTGCCCCAGGCAACCACTGATCTATGTTCTGTCTCTATACACCTGCCTTTTCCGGACATTTCATATAAATTGTCATATGATATGTAGTCTTTTGTGTCTGACTTCTTTTACGTAGCATATACTTTGGGCATTTACTCATGCTCTATTATGTTCCTTTCTATTACAAAGTAGTATTTCTTTGCATGGATGAACCACATTTTGTTACCCATGACCAAATGATGAACATTTATTTGGATTTTACAACTCAGGGTGTGAATATATGATTTTAATTCTCTTGGGTACACTTCTAGGAGTGGAATTTTAGAGGAATGTAGTGATTTTGTGCTCATTTATTTGGGGAATTGCCAAATGTTTCACAGGTAGCTGCTTCATTTGGCATTTTGACCAAAAACAAATGAGAGTTCTCACTTTTCTTCATGTTCTCTGACACTTGATACTGTCTGTATTGTTGATAGGGCCACTCTGTTGTGTATGTGATGCTATCTCATTGTAGATTTTGATTTGCATTTCTCTGAGGATAAATTATGTTGATTATATTTTTGTGTTCTTATTAACCATTCACATATTTTATTTGATGAATGTCTACTCAAATATTTGAGCCACTTATTACTAGTAAGTGGGTTTTTTGCACACTTATCGCTGAGTTGTGTGAGTTCTTTATATGTTCTAGATGCAGGTATATTGTTGAGAGTATGGTTTGCAAATGTTTTCTCCCACTCTGTGGTTTCTCTTTTTATTTTTTTATGAATCAGAAGCCTAAATGTAAGAACTAAAATTATAATAAGTCTAGAAGAAAAAAAAACAAATTATGCATAATCATTGTACAAATATTTAAATTACACAAAAAAGTATAAAAGATAAAACAGAACTTGCTAGAATTTCTACAAGTAACAACCACTATGCCCTTTTATGCATATTTTTCTGGTGCTAATATATATTGTATTAACCAGATAATTCTGCTTGAATAGACATTTTCCAAGAAGACATACATACAAATGGCCAATGTGTATATGAGAAGATATTCAATGTCACCTGTCATTAGGGAAATGCAATAGGAAAATTAAAATTGACATCACATTCAGATACCACTATGTACCCGGTAGGATAACTATTGTAAAAAAATAAAATAAAATAAAAATGGAAAGAAGGAAAGAAGGAGAGAAGGAAGGAAGGAAGGAAGGAAGGAAGGAAGGAAGGAAGGAAGGGAGGAAGGAAGGAAAGAAGGAAGGAAGAAAATGGAGAGAGAGAGAGAGAGAGAGAGAGAGAGAGAGAGAGAGAGAGAAAGGAAGAAAGAAAGAAAGAAAGAAAGAAAGAAAGAAAGAAAGAAAGAAAGAAAGAAAGAAAGAAAGAAAGAAAGAAAGGAAGGAAGGAAGGAAGGAAGGAAGGAAGGAAGGAAGGAAGGAAGGAAGGAAGAAAGGTGAGGATGTATAGAAATTAGGTGAGGATGTATAGAAATTAGAACCCTTATGCATTGCTAGTGGGGATGCAAAATGGTCCAGCAGTTATGGAAAATGGCCTTGAGATTCCTCAAAAATTAAAATTACCATATGATTCAGAAATTCCATTTCTGATAATGTACCCAAAAGATGTGAACAAAGGAAGAAGGGACTTAGAGATTTGTATACCCATGTTCATAGCAGTATTATTTACAATAGCCAAAAGGTAGAAGCAATCCAGAAGTCCATTAAAAGATAAATGGGTAAACAAAATGTGGTATGTACATACAATGAAATATTATTCAGCCTTAAAAAGAAAGCAGTTTTGAGACATAATACAAGGTGGATAAATCTTAAAGACCTTATGCTATATGAAATAAGCAAGCCACAAGAAGCCAAATAATGTATTATTCCTCTTATATGAGGTTCTTAGAGTAGTCAAATTCATTGAAGTAGAATGGTGGTTTGTAGGGTCTGGCGGGAGGAAGAAATGGGGAGTGTTTAATGGGTGTCAGATGGGGAAATATGTAAAAGATCTGAAGATGACAGGTGGTAATTGTTGCTCAACAATGTGAATGTACCTAATGACACAATACCACATACTTAAAAATGCTTGAAATAGTAAATTTAATGTTGTGTGTATTTACCACAATAAATCCACACATTCCTAAACCCAGTGGGTTGTTAACAACATTTGTGTTCACCCTCACAATTCTGCAGGTAGGCTAGGGTTTGTCTGGGGTTCAGCTGACCAAGACCGGGCTGGACTCCAGCCTGGGGGCTGGGATCAGGTCAACTCAGCATTTCCTTTCACATCCCCTGGATTAGCAGCTCCCTGGGCATGTTCTTCTCATGGTCGGTGACAGATGAATAAGAGAATGAGTGCAAGCACATGATGCCTTTTAAAACCTTGGCTTTTGCTGGGCCATTTTGACTTCTGCCAACATTTCATTGGACAAAATGAGTTATATGGCTAAGTCCCATGTCAATGGAGCTGAGAAATATACTTTGGCCACTCTTGGGGCACATATTGCAAAATTACATGGCAAATGGTAAAATTATAACATATGGAAAGTAAAACACTGAAAACAAGAACCCAGCTCTGCCAGATGACTCAGTTGGTTGGAGCACTGTCCCATACCCCATAAAGGTTGTGGTTTTAATTCCTGGTCAGGGCACATACCTAGGCTGCAGGTTCAACCTCCCATCGGAACGCATATGGGAGACAACTATATACTTGGGTAAATATAAAAACGAAAGAAAAACAAGATCCCAATCTGCACACAGACATGAAGATATATTTATATAGTTTTACATAAAAGGCATTATACGTGTCTAGTTCATTCTTGATAAGTCACAGAAATAGAAAAACCTGGTACCTGGCTTTACAAACACCACACAGTTTATTAATAAACTTAGATATAAGAGGAGGAATAAAACTGACAGCTTCTTTGAACTTTGGTAAAAATCTGAATTCTTTTTTCTCTTGCTACTCTGTATTTGCGAGTTTCCCAGGAATCAACAGCAGTACTTGTGCTACCAGTGACCTAGAAAGTAAATAAGAAACACTGTAAGTGAGTGGCTTTAACTTTCTAGAACCTGTAAAGATAGATTAGTCACTTAAGGAGAGAAATTATTTTCAAATTCCATATACCCCTAGATAAGATGGGCCCTGTAGAGGAAACTGCCTACATATTAAGAGATTCTAAAACCAAGGTATTTCACCGCAAATGAAAGGAATATTCTAAAAAAATAAATTAAAAAAAGAGTAGACAAGTAGAGAAGGAGGTAGAAGCATGATGTTTTGCTTAAGAAGGGGACTTTTATAAAATACTTTCATTTGCTCAAGGTCAAAAACAAGAGAATCACAGATTTAGTATATTCAGGCCAAACAAGAGCTTCTTCAAGCCTGAAATGTTTATTTCCCGCCTAGATTATAAAACAGCAGGAGTTGGAAAAATAAATCTTGTGTCATCAGATAGCCATGTTCCTATTAATATGCGATGCAATGTATTGATAACATGAAGTTCCAGGTTGGGGTCTGCTGGATGCCTGACCTTTGCCCTGAGGGGTATTTGAGGGAAAATTATTTTATTAGTGGTGCTGCAACCCTTCATCTTCCCAGTGTTTTGGACACAAAGACCATGGGATTAATTATATACTGTGAGCAACAACTCATGAATATTTAACACACTCATCTATACTTAATGAAAAAATTTGCATTTTGACACTATTATTTAATGTTCTTTAAGGAAATACTGCTCATTACCTTTCAATTTCGTAGATTAGTTGAATGTAATCAGAATGATAAGGCAGGAGAGATATACTATTATTTAAATAACATTGTTTTTTATTACTGCTTCTGCATCTTTGAGCCTCCCTCCCTCCCCCTTTTCTTTTAAAAGCAACTGGGTTTATTTTATTCTATTCTGGCTGTTCTGTCTTAATCATTTTGCCTCCATGCTCCTTGCAGAAGGGAGTTTCTTTATATTCATGGAAAAACAATGCAAATTAAATAATCAGTGTTGTGCTTCCCTCTGTGTATCCTGTAACAGGGCGTTCGCTCACACAAAATATCCCAATGCAATTGGCAGTAACAGTGTTCCACCTGGGCTGGCAGGCTCAGCAATGTTGCTCTGACCTGCAGCAGGCAGAGGTAGGTGCATAGCCAGGGGCAATGAAGAGGTCTCTAACTTCCCTGAGAAAGGTGGAACCCCAAGGATTCAGGGTTCAGAAAAACTGGCTAACTGGTGAGGATGCTGTGGGAGATAAGCTTGTCTGTTTGTTTGTTCTCTAATCTGGCTCAATGCATGGTGGGTTTTTATTTTTTTCTTATAAGGAATGAATTTTGATTGTGAAGTGAGCACCTTATCTCCATATCCACTTTAGGGAGTTTGGGCCAAGAATTTGCCTCTAAGAATCCTATTTGTATGAAGGTCACATGTTCTTTCCAAAAGGAAGGGGACTTTGAAACAAATGGCCAGGCTCTTCGGAATCAGAATTAAAACTGCCTCACAAAGATGAAGGACAAAAATTGGACAAGGGCAAGAGGAACAGAAAAGAAACTAAAAATCTAGATGCCAGACACTGTGCTAAATGCTTACATGTAGCATCTCATGTGATCTTTACCCTGTGTGGTCTTCATCATCGTGCATCGTTCCTTAATAAATGTGGAAACTGAAGCTTAGAGTGATTAATACAGTTATTGAAAAATGGAGCTTGGATTTGAATCCAGAACTGTTGGAACCTAAAATTCTCATGATTTCAACAGTTCTCAACTAATTGGGACTTTAAAGTGTTTTGCTGACAAACATACTGGATTTGAATTAAAATGTCCCTTTCTCAGGAAAGCCTTCTTTGTCCCCCAGTCCTTGATCAGGTTCTGTGCTAATTACAATGTGTGATTTTATATATATACTAGAGGCCCAGTGCACGAAATTCGTGCATGGGAGGAGTCCTCAACCCAGCCTGCACCCTCTCCAATCTGGGATCCCTTGGGGGATGTCCGACTGCCCCCCACAAGGAGCAGGCCTAAACCGGCAGTTGGACATCCCTGTCGCAATCCAGGACTGCTGGCTCCTAACCACTCACCTGCCTGCCTGCCTGATCACTCCTAACCACTCTACCTGCTGGCCTGATCACCCCTATCCCCTCTGCCTGCTGGCCTGATTGCCCCTAACCACCTCTGCCTGCCAGCCTGATCTCCCCTAACCACCTCAGCCCCTGCCACCGTGTCTTTGTCCAAAAGGATGTCCAGACGTGTCTGGTCTAATTAGCATATTACCCTTCTATTAATATACTAGAGGCCCGGTGCACAAAAATTTGTGCACTCGGTGCAGAGGGGGGGTCCCTCAGCCCGGCCTGTGCCCTCTCACAGTCTGGGACCCCTCGGGAGATAACAACTTGCTGGCTTAGGCCTGCTCCTGGGTGGCAGAGGGCAGGCCCAATCCCTAGGTGCAGCCCCTGGTCGGGCTCAGAGCAGGGCCGATTGGGGAGTTGGGGTGCCGCCCCCTGTCATGCACAGAGCAGGGCGGATCAGGAGGTTGTGATGCCACACCTAGTCACGCTCAGTGTAGGGCCGATTGGGGGGTTGGGGCACCGCCCCCTGTCACACTCAAGGCAGGGTCGATGGGGAGGTTGCGGCGCCACCCCCTGTCACGCACAGAGCAGGGCCGATCAGGGGGTTGGGGCGCTGCCCCCTGTCACTCACAGGGCAGGGCCGATCAGGGGGTTGGGGCGCCGCACCCTGTCACAGACAGAGCAGAGCTGATCAGGGGGTTGGGGCGCCTTCCCCTGTCACAAACAGAGCAGGGCAGATAGGGAGGTTGTGGCCCCACCCCCTGTCACACACAGAGCCGCAGGGTGATCAGGGGGTTTGGGCGCTGCCCCCTGTCACGCTGATCCCGGTGCCGGGAGGCATATTACCCTTTTACTATATGGATAGTGGCCTGGTGCACGGGTGGGCTGGCTGGTTTGCCCTGAAGGGTGTCCTGGATCAGGGTGGGGGTCCCGCTTGGGTGCCTGGCCAGCCTGGGTGAGGGGATGATGGCTGTTTGCAGCTGTCACACCCCCTTCTGGTTGGGGGTCCCCACTGGGGTGCCTGGCCGGTCTGGGTGAGGGGCTGAGGGCCGTTTTCAGGCTGGCGGGTGACTGAAGCTCCCAACCTGTCCTTTTTTTCTTTTTTTTTATTCTGGGCCAGCTTTAGCTCTGAGGCTTGGCTCCAGCTCTGAGGCCTTGGCTGCTGAAAGCAGGTATCTGGTTTGTTTGGGTTCTATAATCGAAACACTGTTTCAACTCCAGCTCTGAGATCTCAGCTGACTGAAAGCAGGTTTCTGGGGTTTTGTTTAGCTTCTATATTTGTAACATTGTTGCTTAGAGTGCAAGCTCAGAGGCCGGCAGCAGCAGGCGGGGAACGTTGGCTTCCTCTCTCACTGGAGCAAGCAAGCCTCCTGTTAGCTTCAAGCTGCCTGGCTGCTGGCCGCCATCTTGGCTGGCAGTTAATTTGCATATCACCCTGATTAGCCAATGGGAAGGGTAGCGGAGGTACAGCTAATTACCATGTTTCTCTTTTATTAGATAGGATGATATACTAGAGGCCTGTTGCATGAAAAGATTCGTGAAATATGCTTTCCCTTCCCCTGGCTGCTGGCACCAGTTTCCTCTGACACCCGGCACCCTGGCCTTTGCTCCGGCCGGAGCCACTTTCAGCGCCTTCGCTGCTCCACTTCATGCCTACCTATGCAAATTAACCACCATCTTTCTTGGTGGTTAATTTGCATATCTCGCTGATTAGCCAATGGGAGGCATAGCAAAGGTATGGTCAATTACCCTGTTTGTCTTATTAGAAAATATATATATATATATATATATATATATATATATATATATATATATATATCCCTTCCCTTCCACACACTTGATTACTCCAAGAGAGCAAGGACTACTGTTTGCTCACCATCCTATCCCTAGCATTGAAATGACTTCAGAACTGTGACTGGTTGCTAACTCAGTTCAGAACTCAATCAAGAATTGAAAGATGTTAACTGAAATCTGAGTGAAAATATATTATTCTTATTACCCAAATTACATAAAAGAATTAGGAAGGTTGTGACCTTTGAGTTCCCTATTGACCCAGAAACTACTTTTTAAAAAGGACTAAACATATGACTTGGATGAATGTAGCTCCTATATCTTCCCTGTAGTCTCAAAATCTTGACCAATACGTAACACTATTACCCTATCCTATCCAAGATGGTGAGTGTAACATGAGTATGAATTACTGATCCAGTGAACTTACCCAACCAGACATAAAATGTCTCATAGTTAGGCATTTTTCAACCCTGGAAGGTTTGGAAATAAGCATAGAAATGAATAAGCAATTCCAATTATAGCATAAATACTGTTGTATTAAATTCAAACTAATCCATATTTTTTATTTAAAGTGATTATAGAGTTTAAGATACCTTGGCATATTGAATCTGAAAGATTAGCTTCTGATGCCAAATTTAAATCAGTAGTTAATTTTAGATTTATGATTTAAATTAAAATCTGTACAAGACTTTGGCTGTTTGTAAATAAATTGGAATATTCATATGAATTTGAAATTTCCTGTATTTATAAGTTTAACTTATTAGATTATTAAGATTATTAAGTATTTGGAAAGGTTTTGCTTGTTAGGACTTTAAGTATTTCCTTTCAGACTTTTTAAATGCTTAAAGAAAAAATTAAATGTATTACATATATGTGTGAAATTTAAAAGTTTAAGCATGTTTGATTAATTAGGTCTATAAATGGGATTGTTGGTTGAGATCGTATGTATCAGTCAGGGTCCAATCAAAGACAGAAATAAAAGTCACACAGCAATTATTACAGGGAAAGTTCAATAGAAAGCATTATTACCTATAACAGGGGATTGGAGTAATAAGAGGTTGTCTGGTAAGAAGTAAAGAGAACTATAATGTATATAGGACTAGCAGATATAAGAAGCAGTCTTACCTTTAGGGTGGTCTATAGAGCATCCAGGGATGAGATCAGGACCCTGTGGGAGAAGGTTCACTGAATGGCAGAGAAAGTCTCTTTGTAGATCTACTGGTAGAACTTTCTGGAAATGCATCCCCTGGAATTTTCCTGAAATCTACTCTATAAGATACCAGGGAATGCTGTTTATAGAGTGTCTTGCCAGAGGCATGCTGTTTCAAAACCTCATGGGGGTGCTGGGGGAAGCTGCTGGCTGTCAGGTGCTGCTGACATCTGCACACTGCAGGTGCCAGGGCTGAGGAACTGCCCCCACTGCAGGAGCCTGGGGGTGGAAAAGCCATCTGCCCTGAAAGACATTGGAGGAGCCACTCATGCCATCATAGGAAGGTAGAACACTTGGAGAAACTGCACACACTGCAGGAGTCTCCCAAGATGAAGACATTGGAACTAAGAAGAAAAGCCCCTTCCTGCTGGGGTGTCTCTCCAGCACCTGCTACTGACAAAGCTTAAGATCATGCCAGACAGCAAAGAAAATGATATTTCAAGGGCTGTTAGGATCAACTTTTGAAGAGCAATTAATGAAGGGTGGGGCAGTCCAATTGGCAACAGTGTCAGAGGATTGATTAATTTGAGTTAACAGACATTTATCAGTTGTTTCTATTTAATACTAGAGGCCCAGTGCACAGATTCATGCACTGGTGGGGTCCCTCGGCCTGGCCTGCACCCTCTTGCAATCTGGAACCCCTTGATGGATGTCGAAAAGCCGGTTTTGGCCCAATCCCCGCAGGCCAGGCCAAGGGACCCCACCAGTGTACGAATCTGTACACTGGGCCTCTAGTATGCATATAAGATCTTTGGTTAATCTCTTCTCACCCTCCCTGCTGCCCCCTTCCCTCTGAGATTCATCAGTATGTTCCATGTTTCCATGCCTGTGCATTGAGCGCCTGCTCCCTGGTGGTTATTGCGTGTCATAGCTACTGGCTGATCAACTGGTTGGCCGGTCACTTAGGTTTTTATATATATAGATATAAATTACTAAATTCATTAATAGATTAACAAGACTTTCTGGTTAAACGGAAAGGCTTAACTTTAAAAAAAGGTTTTAAAATTATGATTTTAATAAAGTAAGATTAATTTAAAACCTAAGTAACTATAAGTAAAACCAATTTCTTTTGGTCCTCAAAAACTACCTTGGATATTAAATTTTTTCATATTGACACTAGGGTCTCACTTATTCTGAAGAATAAGGTAAAGTACAACAAAAATCTAAGTCAATTCCCATCTAATAAAGAGGGAATATGCTAATTGACCCTCACACCGCTGCAAAGATGGTGGCGCTCACAGTCAATAAGGAGGGAATATGCTAATTGACTGCCCTGCCCTCAAAGATGGTGGCACCCACAGCCAATAAGGAGGGAATATGCTAATTGACTGTCCCACCCTTAAAAGATGGCAGCGCCCACAGCCAATAAGGAGGGAATATGCTAATTGACTGTCCCACCCTTAAAGATGGCAGTGCCCACCACCACAAGATAGTGGCGCTCAGTCCCCTCAGCCCCCGAGCCACCCAGGGCCAGCCTGAGGTGTAGGCAAGCATCAGATGGTGGTGGCCCAGCCACCCAGGGCTGCCCGAGGCTCAGGTAACCAGGGCCGGCCAAGGCTTGCGCTGCTGGCAATGGCAGTAGCAGAGGTGTGATGGAGTGTTTCCTTCTCCTGATCGCTGGGTCGCCTCCCACCCCTGAGGGCTTCCAGACTGTGAGAGGTTGGGCTGAGGGTTCCCCCACTCCAGTGCATGAATTTTCATGCACCGGGCCTCTAGTTTTTACATAAAGAAATAAGAATGGGGCAGAGGATAAAAAGACAAACAAAATAGGATACTGGTGAGACTGTAGCAAAGTTTTGACCACAAGGCTCAGGGAGCAACTGAGATTGTGAAAAAAATGGAGAGGAACAAACAGGGGTTTTGAATAAGTGCTTCTGTATTTTGAATTATACCCCTTTTATTGTCTGTCCTTCAGGAGCTGCAAGTAAAAATTGGAACCATGCACTTTTTACTTATTATTGTTGCTGGATTGCATTTGCTTACCTGAAACACTGGAAAACTGAGTTTTGTGAAACTGTAATTTATCTGGATATCACTTAATTAATTAAATAATTAAAATAGTAATCCATTTGAAAAACAAATGCACTGCTCAAGCCCTTCCCAAGTCATTGGCATCAGCAGCCTTGGTTGGGGAGATGACTCCCTCTGGAGGGCAGCATCGGTGACAGGCTCAGCCATCCAGATGTGGCATTTGTACCCTCATTTGTATGTCATGTGATCCAGCATGGGCTAAAGGGTTGAGGAAAAGCTTCCCAATTCTCCTGTATAAGGGCTTGATAGGATTAATCCTTAGCTCTCCTCTCCCTTCTCCACCCAAGTTCAGAATTACTAAAGACTGGGACGTTAAAGTCAGACAGATTATTGAGAAAGCTGATCGTGGAGCCTCCTGACTAAGATCTACTGGCCACGTAGGCCTGGTACTACTTTGCCCTGATTTAAATAGACTCCATCCACAATCTTTGGAAGAGCTGAGCAACCATAGACTTCCCCTTGAAGGGCAGAGGAGAGCATCTAGATATATAAAAGCCTAATATGTAAAGTGTCCCCTCCAGAGTTCGACCGACTGGGAGTTCCATCACTCAATATGACATGCGCCAACCACCAGGGGGCAGTGCAGAACAAAGGAAGGCCCCAGCTAGTGGCCAGCAGCCGACAGCCGCTAAAGACCCTGCCTGTGCACAAATTTTGTGCACTGGGCCTCTAGTAATTTATATTTTCTGTCAACAATGGCCTCTAAAGACCCCAGAGAAAGGAAGGAACTGAATCTTGTAAACTCAGTGTCTCCAAATAAATCAATTATTTGAGTTTTCTTCATATGGAAACATGAAGCTAGAGAAATGAGTTTCTCCCTGGATATTTCTGAACCTAAATGTCCATCAAGGGTGTAATTTATTCCCTTGAGGAAAGAAATCATTGCTTACCAACCACTAGGATGCAGTTTAGTTTTTGTCCCCAGAAGACTCTAAATCTGGTCAGGACAGTAAAGGACAGGACAGTACAAGATCATTCTATACTCAAGGCTAAAATTCCACTTGTCTTGTGCTTCCGCAACCTAAATCATGTTCAGTCACCATGTCTGATTCAGCTCATTAGTGGTTCTGCGATGAGATTACATGACAACAGAAAGACTCTCCGGCAACAAAAGACTGTGACATACTTGAATTTCAAACATCTCCCCTTATGTAATTCCCAAGGAGAAACTGAAGTTCAAAGATTAAAGGCACAAAGACTTTTAGGCTGCACTGAACACCGAAGTTCTCTCACCTCTCCATCGGGGCCCCAGCAGCTACAAACTCGGAGGAACGGAGCAGATCGTGAACTTCCTGAAGGCAGCCAGCTCCCAAAGAGAAACAGGAGGCACAAAGTTATACCTGTGCTCTCCTTCTCCCAAACCAGCAGCCAGTGCAACTCTAGCAGAGGCCCCCAAGGAAGGAAGCACAGAGGAGTAATTACATGAATGGAATATTACTCAGCCATAAAAATGAATGAAGTTCTCATATATGCTACCATATGGATAAACCTTGAAAACATTATGATCGCCCTAGCTAAGTGGTTGGCAAACTGCGGCTCGCGAGCCACATGCGGCTCTTTGGCCTCTTGAGTGTGGCTCTTCCACAAAATACCGACTTCTGTGCATGGGCCACGAAGTTTCAATCACACTGTACATGCACACCCGCACGTGGTATTTTGTGGAAGAGCCACACTCAAGGGGCCAAAGAGCCGCATGTGGCTCGCAAGCCGCAGTTTGCTAACCACTGCTCTAGCTGGTTTGGCTCAGTGGATAGAGCGTCAGCCTGCAGACTGAAGGGTCCTGGGTTCGATTACTGTCAAGGGCACATGTCCGGATTGTGGGCTGGATTCCCCCTGTGGGCTGTGCAAGAGGCAGTTGATCAATGATTCTCTCTCATCATTGATGTTTCTTTCTCTTTCTCCCTCTCCCTTCCTCTCTGAAATCAATAAAAATATATACTTTTTAAAAAAACACATTATAATTTGTGAAATAAGCCAGACACAAAAGGACAAATATTGCATAAATTTATTTATATGAAATATCTATAATAGGCAAATTCATAGAGACAGTAAGTAGATTAGTGGTCACCAGGGACTGGGGTGAGGGAGGAGGAAGGATGGTAAATTATTGCTTAATAGTTACAGAGATTCTGTTTAGGATGATGAAAATGTTTTGACAATAGACAGTGGTGATGGTTATACAACATTGGGAATGTAATTAATGTTGCTGAATTAAATTGTACCTTAAGAATGATTAACATGTCAAATTTTGTATTATATATGTCTTACCACTACCAAAACAACAAAAGATTAAATACTTGGCAATTATGTAAAAGCTGTGTTTAATTCCCTTAAGATTTCTTGTAAGAGTTCTGGGGAGTAATGATGATAGAATGCAGTTTTCACCCAACACATGGACTGTACATCTGGAGACCCTCTATAAAGTAAGATTTCTATCCATTTTCATGTCTAAATGTTCCACTTCCTTGTGCATCAGGCCAGCCTCTGTTTAACTCGGGTTTTTCCACTTCTTCCTGTGTCTGCACTCTTTCTCTTTTAGTCTCCTTTATCCTGCTGGGTATTCACATTTTCTATCCTGAATGATCTGAACACCTCAGATCTTCTTTCTGATTCCCTTAGTCTGATGCTGAGGACCTGGGAAGAGCCAGAGTGGGAGAGAAGAGGTGATTTCAAAGGACCAGGGGAAAGTAACAGGGAGTTTCACATGGGTTATTGACTCATCGCTAGCTCTTGCGTTCCTCATTTATGGGATGGAGAAAAGGAGGAATAAGCACCTACAAATATTAGCAGCCTAAAACCCCAAGTTACCGCAGCCTGACTGATTAATTTTCAGCCATAATACCTTCCTCCATGATCTTCTTCCATACACTAGAGAGCTCCTGACCCTGACTCCAAATGTGAATTTTAAACTGGGACCGCCCCACTGAGCCAGGCCCGAGAACTGCTCATTCCCAGCTGCAGAGGGCAGGCCCTCTTGCGTTCCCAAGACAGGACTTTATTTAAAAAGTGTGTAAAACTAAAGCTGCTAGGCCATCCAAGTGTCTCAGAAGTAAAAACCAGCGGAGGAAAAGATGATTGCAGGAGTCAGTATTCTCAAGTAGAAACCCTGACACTAAACATTTTTCTAAATGTATAATCAGCACCCAAATAGCCTTTGAAAGTGTAGGAGGAAGAACATTCCTTCAAACAAAAGGAACGTAGAAAAATTCTTCGTCTTAGAAAATGTCTTTCAGTCTTTCTCAGATCAAAATACAAGGCTTGATTTGCTTATCCGCCTACATATGTTTTTCTTTGTAATCTTAACATCAGAAAAACATAAGAGCCCTCGCATGAATCTGTCTCTGACAAGGCAGATGTAGCATTACACACGCCAATGCCGGACCACACTGTGGCTCCTGTAATATCAGCCGCTCAAGGTTAAGTAGGTTGTTAGTCATCAGATTCTAAAAATAAGAATGATATTTCTTGAAATTTATCATGCTTTTCATGCAGCTGAAGGTAATTTTCTCCAGATTTGTAAGGTTCTCTGCATTGGTATTCTAATCGCTTACCTTAAACCCCACGGGTGATCTCTGGCTGCAGAATTTGGTGTTTAAACTTTGAGTCTGGTTCTAACCAAGATGATATTTTTCCCATGTGACCTATTAAAGTGGGACATGGTTGAATATTGGTCACCCACAAGATGTGGGGTGAATAATGGTACTTCTGCCTGGTTCCAAGGGGGACCTAGTTTTTAACCAGCCCCCAAGTTCATTTACCAAAGCAGACTACCTGAACCTGGCTATTCAATCATCATTTTAGTCTATCTTTTATAAAATTTACTCAACTGCTACAAAAATAATAATCTTAGAAAATAATTTTCTTCCCAGAAACACTTATTTTCTGCTTAGATTAAGAATTTTTTATGATACTTCTCATCCTCTATCTCCCTTTACCCTCTTCATAAACCCCCACAGACAGCCACAACCTAAACTAATTAAGGAATTAATTTACATCCTACTCCTTTGAGAGAACCAAGTGCTTTTGTATGACAGACACCATTCAAATGTGATATGTGACAACCCTGATTCCATTTTAAGTTGCTAATTCTTGGGTGGGGGGAGGCTTTAATACAATAAATATATCCAAGGGAATATCAGAGGTGATGTGCTGGTGATGGGCACTCGGTGAACAGAATAATTAAAATCATACAATAGGCTCAATAAATTTTTGCAAGGATAGAAAAACCTTGGAGCTCATTTAACATTTTCGGCCAATTTCTCCACTTTGGAGAAGAGGGATACTGAGACCTAAATCCAGTCGGGCCCCACCACTGGCTCTCTGTGAAGAGTTCCTTCATGAATATGGGCCTCCTGTAGGGGGCGCATCCTTGCTCCCAGCCCCCATCCACTACCATAACAAAAGGAAGATGCAATGAGACGGAGATGGAACAGGAATGAGCCCTTCCCTCATCCTCAAGGGTAAACAGGAGCCTCTTGCATATTGATAAATCAGTTCTAGCTCAGGACACAGAAACATAAGTTCTAGCTGTGCCTTTGGCACCCTGGGCCCTGCCCTCTACATTACGGAGAAGACTGCTCTCTAGGTCTGTCAAAGTCTTTTGCTCCTCAATTTCCAACACCCACAGGCAGGCCAGAAGACAAGCAGGGAGCAGAGCATATGCTCACATTCAGAAGAAAAAGAATAAAATTCACCCTGTCATTTAATGGAATGATGGGAAGAGGCATTGCTGGTGCAGCGATCCAGGGAAAGAAGTTTTGTTTTTTGTTTTTTAATCTTTATTGTTGAAAGTATTACACAGGTCCTCCTTTTCCCCCTATTAACCTCTTCCAGCCCGCTCCAGTCCTCCCCCCTGCCCAGGCCCTCACCACCCCATTGTCTGTGTCCACGGGTTTTGCACATATGCATTATAAGGTCTAAACTGGGGCCCACGACTCCATTTCTTGCACCAAGAGTTGCATTAGAGAGAGCTTCATTAACACAGCTAACGTGGATAAGGCATTTAGCGGAGTTGGTGGAGTTTATAAATTTCACTGGTCCAATGCGCTCAAGAAAGAAAAAAAGAGGGGGAACAAGAAACAGATGGGGACAGAGAGAAGGAGGAGGGAATTTCTCAGATATTTTAATTCAAGACACCATTAAGTCATTTTCCCCATTAAATACTAAGGGGGGGGGGTGCTCACCCAGCACTGATTCCACCCATGCTATGGGCCTGCCTTAGGAGTGAACAAGTTATTTTATGCTGCTTGATCAAGATAACAGTCCTGGATAGGTTATCTAACTTTATGCCGATTTTTAAATGGTGGCAGGTTGCATCACAGCAATATTCCACAGCGATCATTTTCAGCCGGCCTTGCAAACATGAAGCAGTCCTGAATTAGCTTTCCTGAAGACTCTCAGGAAAGGTCCCACTCGGGTCTGAGTCATTAGTATCCCATCTGATCACGCCCCTCTTCTGGGCGAAGAAGACTGACACGTAGGTCTGTATATCACAGTCAGGGCAATACAACCATCTCCAGTGGAATTCTTTCCTTCCGGCATTCATTGGAACTGATACTAGACTCACTTAGAATTCCATTACCAAACACAAAAGGAATTCCCGGCCGACTGTGACCTGCTGTTTATTCGTGACCAGGAGGATGGTCAGAAGGACTAAGGGCCTGCGGTCTTCATACTAGCATTGCTCGGATGTGATTATTCAATAGCAAAACATGGTGTTTCTTTTTCAGAGGTCACATGTCAAATTAAGAACGCCTTTTCTCTGAGTGTTCATTAATGAAAGACAATTAAAATACAAGCAGACTATCCTACTGGAAACCATGTTGCGTCACGTAATGTCCCCAGGTGGCTTTGGAGCTTACTGATGTTATCATCATCATCACCGCTGTCATCTGGATCTGGAACTCTGGTCAGAAAGAGCATGATTTGGAGACTCTACCCCAGGTTCTCCAAGGCAGCATTTGTGGGTCGTCACACTAGCTGGGAGAGCCGTGACACTGCGTCTTTCCCTGATTGCATTCTCAAACATGGAAAGCCTGCCTGTGTGCAAGAAGTCAGTCTGTGTGAATGCCTCCCTGAACCTGCCCAGAAATGTAGAAATGAATTGGAGCCATAGCAACCTTGCACACTCAGCGCATGAAGGGGGCAGAGCCCGAGCTCCTCATTCTTCTTTTAAATAAATGGCAACGGGGCTGGGCACTGGGCATAACAAAGAAAACCATAGGAGCCCACACTTCAAGATAGTCCCAGAGGACACAGGCATCTGGATGCAATGGGGGAAGGGAGTGGGACAGGCATGAGGACTTCACTGCACTTCACAGTGTGGGATGAAGCTGATAGTGCAGTTCCACGCCTGTTCCTGCTCTGAGAAAATCTCTCAGGAGGCCATAGAATTGTCTAAACCCTGGACCAGTTGCACACTCAGGCAGTGCAGGTAGCTAAGCGCCAAAAGGAAGAGCGTTTTC
This sequence comes from Myotis lucifugus, assembly GCF_000147115.1. Lineage (NCBI taxonomy): Eukaryota > Metazoa > Chordata > Mammalia > Chiroptera > Vespertilionidae > Myotis > Myotis lucifugus. Next base: position 3,231,126 of record NW_005871073.1, read on the forward strand.
AATTCCCTTCTCTATGCCAATGACACAAAAATTCACTTTTCCAGAAAGGTGGTATCAGAGGCATTGGTGGTCAGAGCAGGGAGCCTGCTCGCCTCCATCTGGCCAATGAAGCCTCTGCTTGCAATCTGACAGGAGAAAGGCTTAGTGCATTCTCTCAGTTGTTCTGAACGCTTGCTTGGGTTTGTACAGCAGAAGGATATTTCTGGAAATATGACTTCCTGGTCTGGTGTCCGGTTCTCACTGCTAGGAACTGGGAAGAGCCTCTTGAAGTACTGAATCAGAATCCAGTGAGTGGGCATCACAGTGGGGGCATTGTGTGGAGGATCCCAGGTTGTACCACACTGTGTGGGGGTATATACTGTGCAGCCTGAGTCTCCCGCAGTAAAAGTGTGTATAGTGAAATAGCTCTTACAATTTAATGAGCCATAGTATCTAGCCCTTTTTTTTGGAACATTAGAAATCAGTTTGTTAGCCTTGAACATTAATAAGGCTGACATAAAATATTTAGATTGATAGACAATATTTCAGGTGGAAGATTTGGTAACTTGCTGAGCCAGCCTCTTTGAGTAACAGCCTTCTACCTTTGGATAAACAATAATTCTAGAAGAGATTATGGAGGCCATCCCCACATATAACATGCCCTCACCTTAGCAAGGTATCATTAATAATGCCTGTGCCATCCAACCCCCTTCTCAGGGAATCTACCCAAGCCCACATCTCTGCAAACAGGCCCAGCCATGCCATGCACCACCTGACCTCACACTGGCCACCGTTGTTGCCCAGGGATGGGCATCTCTCTCAAGAACAGTCCAAAATAAAGAGACCAGTGACCCACGATTTATGTGGCCAGGCTCAAAATGTTTAGGTGGGTTGGGCCAATGAGATTTTTAAACAAACATATTCTTTTATTGGTTTCAGAAAGGAAGGATGAGGGAGGAGAAATAGAAACATCAATGATGAGAATCACTGATTGGCTGCCTCCTGCGCACCCGCTACTAGGGACTGAGCCCGCAGCCCAGCCATGTGCCCTGACCAGGAATCCTACCGTGACCTCCTGGTTCATAGTTCATTCAACACTCAACCACTGAACCAAACCAGCTGGGCCCAATGATATTTCTTAATAAATATTTGGAACTGGGAAACTGAGAGTCTATTTGAGTTTATCTGGGCCACGGCAAATAGAATGACACAGGTTCAGCGAGCAGAAACATGAGTGAGCAGAGGAAGTTGATGGTGGAAGAAGGGACTGGAGCAGGAAAGAGCAGAAATAAAATGCTGCCAGGAGGGAGAGAGACAGAAAAGAAAAGAGAACCCTGAGCTATTTCTACCCCGACCCAATCCCCCACCCTCGCTGTTCCTAGCTTACACATCCTTTGGGAAATTCCTCTGTTCTTGCAATGAACACGCACACATGCTGTATTTCAAACACCCCCTGTGGTCACTCCAGGGACGGGCGGACTGGCATGTGCCAGGTGGCGCATTGGGGAGGTATAGAGGCAAGTTTCTCTTTCAGCTCCAGGCTAGGCAGGGGTGTCTAGTCTCTTGCACCCCACCATTTTATTTTCCATTCTTTACAGGTGGAAACCGCTGTGCTAGCACACTTTTGACATTAAATATATGCTCCCTGCTTCTAGGTCAGCTGGTGGAAAGTAGTGGCCTTTACCCCAGAAACTGATTGTTTGATCACAGACTTATTAGCGTTGGAAAATATCACTTTGGAAATGATTCTGTACTGCAGCCTCCACAACAATCTCATTTTTCTTCCTGAGGGACACATCTTGAAGAGCCAGATGGTGCCTGTGCTGCAGCAGAACCCCGTGTTCTCTCCCCACCCCCGTAGATTAGCTTCAAACACTTTCTTTTCATCTGGAGAAAATATTTATGCGCATTTGTTTAGCACTATCCCAAATATCTCACTTGGCCTTCACCAATGAGGCGATGAAAGCACATACATTATTGCTCACAGATTGAAAATAAGGGACCTAATGCACAGAGATACATAGTGACTTACAGAAAGTCACACAGCACTGAGAAGTCACAGGGCAGACTTGAATTGAGGCCTTTGAGGCATAGCCAGTGTCTTTTCTGCCACAACAGAGGACAGCTCTGATTTTATTCCCTGCCTGAGTCTTTCCATTAAAGTCCTAAGCAGTCTGATTAAGATGAACTAAAAGTCCTTTGCTTTTGGATAGAATATCTTTAGGGCACATGTGTAGGCTGAAAAAAAAAGGTACAGATTGGAGCTCCTCTCCTCTACTCATCTGTAAAGGCCAACAAACCTCAAACCCATGACTCTGAATTGCCAATACCTCAAAAAGCATCAAAGTATTTATAGTGTTAACCAGGGGCCCCATGCATGAATTCGTGCACCTTGAAAGGAACTGTGGGCCGCGAGGCTGCGGTAGGTACAGAGGCAGGTCTTGGCTCATCCTCCCCACCCCCCGCCCAGCCCCTCCCACCACAGCCCCCAGTCTCCTGTCTGCCAGCAACCCCACTCCCAACACCACTGCTCCCACGTGCTGACAGTGCTGGCCCCGCTCACACCTGCTGATGGCGCGGAGTGATTGGGGCCAGTGCTGTCAGCGGGTGCGAGCAGCGGCTGCTGCCCTGATCGCCCCTCAGGGGCAGGGGAGGTAGAGAAGCCCTCAGGGGTGATCAGGGTCGGCAGCCACCACTCACACCCTCTGATGGAGCTGAGTGATTAGGACCAGTGCCAGGCACTGGCAGTGGGTGCAAGCAGTGGCTCCACCGGTGGCAGCAGGTGTGAGTGTGACCAGCGCTGGCAGCAGGTGTGAGCGCCAGGCAGGACCGCAGCGCGCGGGAGCAAAGAATTTTCAGTAACCACCAGAGGCTCATCCCAATGACAGATACCAGTCCCCCGCCTTGGTCTGGTGCCCCCACTCACCTGCTTCACCATCCCGCCACGGCCAATGCTCGCCATGTTCTGCACACACACCCTGGTGGTCAGCACACGTCATAGCGACCGGTTGTTTGGTTGTTCCAGGTGTTCTGCGGTTCAGTCTATTTGCATATTAGCCTTTTATTATATAGGACTAGAGGCCCGGTGCACAAAAATTCATGCACTGGTAGGGGTCCCTCAGCCTGGCCTGCCCCCTCTCACAGTCAGGGAGCCCTCAGGGCATGTCCTACTGATGGATTAGGCCCAATCCTCTAGGGAAGTGGGCCTAAGCCACAGTCTGGCCTCCCTCTGTGGGAGGCAACCAGGAAGATCAGGGGAAGGCGCCGCCCCCATCACCCTGGTGCTGCTGCCACTGCTGGCCACCGTGGCTGCCGGCCCGCACTTCTTAGCACTGGCCCTGTCCCCAACCCACTGGTGGGTCAGGGCCAATCTGGGGCCAGGTCAACTTGGGGAGGGGCTGAAGAGGTTGAGGCACAGCAGGTCTCACCCCATCCAGCCTTACTGAGTGCCTGCTATGTGTCAGACATTATTGTACCAGCTAGGGGTAAACATGAATAAAATGAGACAAAATTCTTATCTTCATGGAACTTGCATTTTGGAGGGGAGATAGATAGTAATAAAGAATTAAATAAAATCACATAGAGATTTGTGCTATGAAAAAATAAAGAGCATATAAAGCAATAGAGAATGACAGGGAGATCACATGATTTTTGGTCAAGGACTGAGGAGGTGACGTGAGGTGGAGCACAGAGCATGTGAAACACAGGAAGAGAGTTCCAGGTAGGAGGAACAGCAAGTGCAGAGCCCTGAGCGGGGAGAGTGCTTGGTGTGTTGGAGGAAGCAGGAGGAAGCCGGAATGGCTGCAGCTCCTATTTGAGGGAACAGGTGGTAGGAAATGAGGGAAGAGACTTAGCCAGGCAGGATCTTACAGGTCATGGTAAAGACTCTGGATTTTATCTTAGGCATGATGAGAAGAGAGAGAGTATGACATTATTTGGTTTATGATTTAAGAGGATCATACTCGGGATATTTGCAGAAAAGAACATAAAATGCAAGATTGAATATAAGAAAATAGTGAGAAAGCCACTGCAGTGGTGGAGGCAAGAGAGGATGATGCCGTGCATCTCTCCCATTAGCACACAAATGCACTGCTGTTTCTTTTATTTCTCCTCATCTCGTGATCCCCGGTAGCTACTGCCTGACATCCCTGCTCCTCTTTGCAGCAAATGTCCTCCAAAGAGCAGTCTACTAGTATAGACACTATCCCCAATTTCTCTGCTCTCCTCTCTTAAACCCTTAACATTTACATTTTTGTGAACCACCACTCCTCCAAAACTCTTTCTACCAACGTCACCTTTGGCATTCACGTTGCAATAATCAGTGATCAATTCTTGGTCCTTACCTCACCCAGCAGCAGTGAGGGTTACCGTGTACAGCTGTGTAGGTTATGCCAGAGGGGGTGGGGGTGAAATCTAGTGCACGCTGCACTTGCTGAGCTGCAGTTTGCAGGAGCACATCTCCGGAGAGAGGGTGCCTTTTCTATTGTACACAAGGCACTATCCTGACTAGTAGCAGTACACTTGTCAGCGGCAGGCATAGTTCATCACCTTCCTCCTTAATGTACTTTCTTTAGCTTGTTTCTAGGACCCCACACACTTGGTTTTCCTCCCAACTCACTGATTGCTCCTGTCTGTCTCTTTTACTAGTTCTTCATCTTCTCCTGGTACATAGAGTAATGTTAGAATCAGGATTTTAGATTCCTTTTCCCTCCACACTTATACTTATGTGATATCACCCAGTTCCTTGACTTCAATATTATCTCTATGTTCCTGACTTCCAAAGTTATATCTCCAGCCTAGACATATTTCCTGGACTGTCCCTAAATTCCAAGATTTTAAGTTCAACTGCACCCTCAGCATCTTCATCTGGATGCTTAACACACACCTCAAACTTAACATGGCCCAACTGAATCCTGAAATCTGCTCCACCCATCTTAACACCAGGCAGCTCAACTCTTCCAGTGACTCAGCCTAAGCACCTTGAATTACTTAGCACACTTCTCTTTCTCCTGCACACCATATCCCATCCTTCAGCATACACTGTTAGCACTACTTTCAAAATCCATCTACAATTGAACTGCTTTCCACCTTCACCCTCCTATCCTGGTTTGAGCCATGTCACTATAGCTGGGGTATTTCTCAGCATCTAGAAGCATTCAGGAATCTGGAGAAGGGGCTGCATGTAAATTAATAAAGAGACTAGAAATATAAATTTGGGATACATGGGGGAGCCAGAGGAGACTTTGCTATAGTAACCAAGTTCTCTCTCATCTCCAGACCCTGGGCTCTTTATTCACATTTCTTGCCCTATAGCAAAGCAGATATACATATCAAAGGTAAAGTTTGGTAAACAGTAGGCATTGTCAGGTTGGGGGAACTGCCCTTGGCTGTCAGGCAGCAGGCAATAATATATGCAAATCTTTAGGTTTGGGGAAATGCTTTCAGCTATTCCAGCAGCAATAACATGATTCAGCCCTGCTGAATACAGAAGCCCATCAACCTTTTGAGGAGTTATTGCATTTATTATGACATGCTGGAATTAGCCTCCAGCAACTGTTGCTTGCTTCCCTGCAGTAGCTTCCTCTCCCACCTTTGCCCCATCCATCCTATTTTTGGCAAAGCACTGAGGCAGATCCTGTGAAAACGGGTCATTCCTCTACTCAGAACATTCCAGGGTTTCTTGGTTTCCCTCAGAAAAAAGCCAAAACACTTGATCTTTTCTCTTTGCTTCTCTGACCATGTCCTCCTACTCTCTTCTACTATAAACGCTGCAGCGCCTTTCTAGTCCAATTATATTCCAACTTTAGGACCTTTGCATTGGATGCTTCCTTTGCCAGAAACACTTTCTCAAAAATATTTATTGTGACTAAATCCCTCTTCTCCTTTAAGACATTATTTAAATTTCATCTTTTGAAATTACTACTCTTATTCTTCCCTTATTTCCCTGATATGTTCTCTCCCTTTTATCCAGCTTTATTTTCTTTCATAGTGCTTATCATCTTCAAACATTTAGTTATTATGCTTAATTTGTGGTCTGTCTCCCCAAACTATAACTTAAGTTCTTTGAAAGTGAGAATTTTGTATGTGTCATATTGAAGCCCAGGTGTCTAGAATAGAGTCTTGCACATAGAAAGTGTTCAAAAAATATTTATTGGGTGGAAGAAAGAATGAAACCATGTTATTAAATGCTGTCTAATTTTAATTCCAACCATGTCCCAAAATGTAATCCTAAGCAGTCATGCAGGGTATTACAATATTTAATGACTTGGAAAACTATTTACAATCTAGTGCTAAAACTTTTTTACAGTCAGGTTTCAGAAGTGTAGGTACAATATATTCCAATTTTTATTTAAACAATGTACATATTTGCATATTAAAAGACTGGAAGGAAGTATTTATTTAACAAATTTTTTTGAAGTGCCTACTATGCACCAGGCTTTATGCCACTTAATTCTCCCTGGGTTGGGATTATAAATTGCTTGTATTTCTTCTTTATGATTACCTGTATTTTTTGTACTTAGACCCTAATCATCTATTAATTTTATAATAAATATAACTAAGCTGAGTGTTTTTATTTCCTTATGTGCTTTTAAGTGGTCTGTCTTTGGGCAGCACATTTTCAGGATACATGACTAGCCCTATATGCACACTGGTTTATACAGTATTCATGGAAGAGACTACAAATGTGGTTCTCTCTTAAATCCCACTAACTACAGAGAAGCCTAGATCTTATTGCTTGTTCAAACAACTGCAGGAATAGCTATGACATCAGCAATCAACATTCCTCCAGCATCAAAGAAGATATTCTAGGCAATCTACACTAATAAAAGAGAAACATGGTAATTGGCGTACGACCGCTACCCTTTTCATTGGCTAATCAGTGAGTATATGAAAATTAACTGTCAGCCAAGATGGCAGCCAGCCAGGCCGGGATCAGCGGAGCCGAGTGGCCTCCCAGCCGCTTGGATCAGCGGAGCCGAGAGGCCTCCTGGCCCCGGAATCAACGGAGCCGAGTGGCCTCCCAGCCGCCTGGATCAGCGGAGCTGAGAGGCCTCCCGGCCCGGGATCAGTGGAGCCGAATCAACGGAGCCGAGAGGCCTCCCGCCTCGGGATCAGCGGACCTCAGTGCTGGAGAAGACCATTAAGCAGAAAACTAAAGAAACTGATTTTACATCATTTCCCAGGTCCAGGATCAGCAGAGCCTGATGGAAGCCCTGTGTGTTTATGTACCCTGGGGGTTCAGAGGTCCTGTCCTAGGCAGAGGCCTATGGCGAAAATTTCGACTCTGAGAAGCAGCCTACAGGCTGGGAGGCGGCTCCTCTGACCTCAGTGCTGGAGAAGACCATTAAGCAGAAAACTAAAGAAACTGATTTTACATCATTTCCCAGGTGGAGAACAGTTGGCATGTAAGCCCCTGACCAGTGCCCAGCCTCTCCTCTGTCAGTCTATCTCACTCTTAGGTACCATGTTCTTTGTTCTGTCTTAACTGCAACTCATTTTTGAACTAGATTGCTTTTAAAAGAAGACTAAATAAAGTTTCCCTTAAGTTATTTAGGTGGTGCTGGGGCTGCTGGGGCTGCTGGGGGCCTGATAGAAGACACAAACATGCAATGGGGGGCCTGTACCCAGCAGCCCCAAGGCCCGCCACCTTGGTGCTGGGGCTGCTGTGGGTATCAGAGACACAAACCCGCAGGCCCGGCACCCAGCAGACCCAAGGCCTTCATGGCAGAACTAAGGAGCAGCAAGCCAAGCGGTAGGAAGCAGCAAGCAGGTGGGCAGTAACAAGGGAGGGGTCCCGGACTGCAAGAGGGCACATGCTGGGCTAAGGGACCCCCCACCCATCCCCAGTGCACGAATTTCGTGCACCGGGCCTCTAGTCCTATATAATAAAAGCCCAGCGACCCAATGGTAGAATGACCAGAACTACTAGTCGACCAGTCGCTATGACAGTGGGAGCAGCCACTTAGAGGGCGAGTCCACAGCCTGTCAGCTGACTGGGATGAGCATGGCACTTCCACAGCTAGCCAATCCCCAAAGGCCACGCCCCCCACCAATGCATGAATCCCCTGCACCAGGCCTTTAGTTTGTAGATAATTGGGAAACCCCCCACCAATGCATGAATCCCCTGCATCAGGCCTTTAGTTTGTAGATAATTGGGAAAAGAACACATGTCACACCATTGCCCACCATCTCTGGTCTCAGCATTTTAATTGCTTGTTAGTAAGACACTTTGGAAAGCCTTGAGCATAAGAGAAACAATACACGTTAAACTCCAGTATAATTGTCTTGTATTCATTAATTCACTGCCAACTTGAACATGATTTCCTTTGTAAGAGGGTGTACTGTTATTTATAAGAACAGTACATTCTATGTACAGGTTTGAAGAGCAAACTTTACCTGGAGTTTATTCCCTGGGGTTATTTCTATAGCATACTATTTGAAGATCCCTCTATTTCAATTTTAAAAACCTCCATCTGCAGATGTTGAGCCAGGCTGTGAGATTCTCAGCACTAGAGTGGGACAGATGTTTTCCAACGCTGATTTTTTTTTTTGCCACTGTCACTTTGTGCTTTGCTGTATCAGTCATATAATGAAATGATTAATTAGCTCTTTTCCTTTTGCCACAGGATCATTTTATAAAATGGTAAATTAAGAGCTTTGAGAATGAGATATCTTCATTTGGCACACAGGTCTCTGAGTCCAGGTGTGTCTCCTAGCCATCTTTGTCTGATTGAAATGCAGGGGCACTTCTGGTTACACATGAGACAGAAAACCTCTGCATAGGCATCAGTGGCTGGGATGGTGGCCACAGTGGCTGGGATGGAGATCTCCTTCCTAAACAGCCCAAATATCATCTATTTTATTTGGAAATAACCAGTTGAGGCAAATCAGCAGCATGGTCCTGGTTTCTGGGAAAATACTTCTAGTGACATTCACTCTAGGCTAAGCTTTGTCTCTCAGATGACATCAACAGCGAAAGTCTTCACCATGTTAACTATCCCATGGTGAGCAATCCAATGCAAGAGTCCATCGCCCTTTTCAAGATGGTTTTTCTGCCCCAAATGCAATTCACATTGTCAGGTGTAATCCAGTCCCTCAGCTCCTCTAATCTTAAAAAGAAATCATTTTTCTTCTCTCCACTCCATCCACCTCATCACCCCACGCTGCAGTCTCTGCAGTTTGCTCATTATACAGGTGACGTGCTCAGCCAGCCACCGGTCCATGTTTCTTTCCCTCTTTAGCCCCTTCGGCCCTCATTGTGAACAGGAGTGTTTTCTGAACAAGAGAGAATTTTATCTGTGGTCAAATTGGGATTTCAGGGTGATCTCCCCCACCCCCATCCCCCTTGGCTGGCAGATATTTGCTCAGGGAAAAGCTAGCAGGCAAATCGGCTGACATATTGCCCGCAGTGACCAGTCAAAAAATGAGACTTTCTCGGGATGTTGCTATAACTACTATGTTCAGCTAGAAGAGACATTCTTTCTGCTAGCAAGGATGTTGGATTAAGAGACACCACAGGAAAGAAGAGCTCAAGGATGATCACATTGTGATGGGGCATGCGGCCATCAGCTGATTACATTAATGTATCTGAACATTTAATGTAGTCAAGGTCAATGAGGTCTTCTTCGCGGTAGTTCTAGACAGGAAACTGAAAATATTATGTATGCGGGCAACAAGTGCCATGATTGATTTTTGTTATGGAATTAATCTGTCAAGGGTTGCAGCTTCAGGTTTGCTGCTGTGAATTATATGTCTGGTTCAGCTGGAAGACATGGTGCTGGGGAAAAGGGCTAAGCCGTCTTTGGCTATCTGCCTCTATCAGAGCTTTGTTAAATGCTTGCTGCTACTGCTGTTGATAGGGAGGTAGATGTGAGGACTGGGGCCAAACATCATTCCATTTAAATTGCAATGAAAAAAGACCGGCATTGGCAGCCAGACCAAATGTGGATGGAAGAGTTGGGTTAACTTCTGGGTCCAGCAGCAGAGACTCTGACTAATGTGCCTGGGTGGAGCCCAGGGAGCTACATATTAACAACATCCTGGGTGGTCCCCAGCCTCACTCGAAATACAGGTGTAAGGTGTCGGACTTCACCATGTTGATGATGAGTCATTAGGCAGTATTGTCCTGCTGTAGATGTGTGGGAAACTCTTGAGAAGTGTTAGGTAGGGGTGAATTGGCATTTTAGGAGGAAGACTCAGGCAGTCCTATACAAATGGATTTGAGACAAGGAAGAGTAAGGTAGTGGAAACAATAAGGAAGCTGTTTGCATAGGAATTACTGCATCGTTTCAAGGTGAGGACACCCAACAGGGCTACATTCTGTCCCCACATGAAGCTCAATATTCAAAGCAAAGGGATGTGTTCACCATGGCCAAAAGCAATCATCCTTTATTTTGTGTACATCACAAACTCATTTCATAGACTGGTCTATTCTGAAATAAATTTAATTTTTATTCTCATTCCCCTCTCCTTTCTGCCTCTCTCCTTGTTGCTCCTAGGTGCCCAAGTGCTGATTTGTAAAATAGGGTGTAAAAATAAATGAATAATTGTGAAAACAAGCTATTCACTACTACACAAAAGAGGATAGTCTAAAACCATTTTTAGAGAAGTGTGGTTTTTGTTGTTGTTTATTTTTCAAAAACATCTCAGCCAATGCTCAATTGATTGGCAATTTTAATTTCTTAAAAGCAGGGAATATAAAAATATAGGATCATGGGATCTCAGAGAATGCAGACCCATTATTGATTATCCATCCAAACTCATCCAAAGCATGAATTCTTTCTACAACATCCCCTCCAAGGAACATTACCACTAACAATGTCTAAAACTAACATAGCACTCATATGTTTACATTTGTTAATTATTTAATCCTCACAACAACCATATAGGATAGGCATTGCTTTTATCTCCATTGAGACACAATAAAAGCACAGCTTGTAAAGGGGCAGAACAGGGATTTCAACCCAGGCAATCCATCTCCAGAAGGCATGCTTACCCATTATGCTACACTGCCTTCAGTGGATGTTTTGCATAAATACTTCCAAGCATAGGGAATTCACTAGCCCCAGAAACTGCCTACATTATTCTTGTTTATTTGGGTGAATAGACATATCTTCCAATAATCTAAAGCAGGGGTGGGCAACCTTTTTGTGAGTGCGTGCCAAAACCAGCAAAATCTCTGACTCAAAATTCTTCTGCGTGCCAACCCTAATTTTTTGAGAACATCTTATGCCTACTTGATATCTCTTAAGGTGTACGTATGTGAAGAACCTTGAAGAAATAATAAAATTCATTCGAGTGACAAAAACACAGTATATGATGATGAAAAATACATTTATTTTATTTTATTTTTTTAAAAATATGCTTTATTGATTTTCTTCCACAGAGAGGAAGGGAGAGGGACAGACAGTCAGAAACATCGATGAGAGAGAAACATCTATCAACTGCCTCCTGCACACCCCGCACTGGGGATGTGCCCGCAACCAAGGTACATGCCCCTGACCGGAATCGAACCTGGGACCCCAGAGTTCGCAGGCCGACACTCCATCCACTGAGCCAAACTGGTCAGGGCGAAATATACATTTATTTTTTAATGTATACATGTACACTGATAGTCCAACAGAAAACTTTATGACTCCGTTTGATATTATTAGTGGGACTTTTGCTGCTGCATCACTGATGACAGAGATTTTACATCAGGTTTATATTTCGTGACTTTCAGAGATATGCATGAGCTACTACTTTCATCCGTCAGGCTACTCCTATTATGAGACTTAACAAAATTCATCATTGAGAACAAAGATTCACAAGCGTATGAGGATGAAAACATGGAGCGTAACGCTATTGCAAAGTTTTTTAAACAGAAAAAATTTTCTGGAATGGCATTCCAAGTCCTCAATAGTTCGTTTTCGACACCTCTCTGGTACTCCTGTCTCTAATCGCTTTTTTTCAATGTTTTCCAAGTCAACTCTAAGGTCAATAAATTTCTCCTTCAAAATTGAGCTACTCTGAAATTCAATCAACTGCATTTCAAAGTCAGCCATGTCTATGGTCTTTAAGATAACTTGTTATGTAAAATTATTTATCTAAGATGCACCTACACTGAATTTATCTGAAAAATAAAAAAGTCGATATTAAGAAAAAAGTTGTAAATGGAAGATTATAAGAGAGGGTTTCGCATGCCAGCAAAAGTTACTGGCGTGCCATGTTGGGCACGCGTGCCAGGGGTTGCCCACCCCTGATCTAAAGTCTTCTCTAATATTTCTACACATTGCATCCTCTGGAGTAATAAGAATGTTTAATTTGTATATTGCCCAAAATCTTTTCCTGGGTATTCAAATTTGTCCTCCAAGACTTAATTCATGTCATTTCTCTGTGAAGTTTTTGGTTCTAAAATGTGGTATATTTTTTTTCTTTGACAAGTTATGTGTGTTCTACTGCTGCGTTCGTGTGTTTGGGGATGTAATATTTTTTAATCGAAGGAGTAGAACTTTATATTTCCTTATTATATGTAATTAAAGGTTGAGCCTATTTGCCTTTATATAATCTATAAAGATATACTGTTATCTCCAAATATTGCCCATTATTCATGTTATCATTTGATAAAACATGAAAAAATCAAGGCTCAAAGAGGTTAAGTCACTCAAAGTGTCAGTAAGTGGAATTTGCACCCAGTTCTCTCTGACTTAGAAATGCATGCAAATCCAATGGCTCACTGGGGCCACCAGGTCTGCTTGTCACCACATCTGCTTCTGGCTTCCTCATGCCCCGTCCCTGTCCCTGCCCACCAGAGTGAAAGGGGCCCGGCTGCTGAGGACTCCTTGTTTCAGCAGCCACCTCCCTCTCTATTCTTCATTTTTATTTGACTTGAATCATGAGAAAAGGTGTTGTCCTGATATATTACCTAATAATAATGTAGCTTTTGGCTTAATACTGATTCTTTTTAGTCATCTCAACCGTATTATCTGTGATTGCAGTTTTTAAAAACAACTTAAAGTCATAATGAAATTAATTCACCACTGTGCTAATGTTCAGAAAAAAAATATTCCAAAGACTAATGCGAATTAGTAGGAAGGTTTTTAAAGCTCTGTGATTGTACTAGGGGATGATATAGAGTCAAAAGTGCCAACATTATTCTTTTTTAGAAAAAATAATATTTAGGAAGGTATTTGCCAGCTTATAAACAACTTAGAAACATGCAACTGTCCACAGTGTGACAGACAGGAAGGGTGTAGTGACAGTGGAGATCACCTCAAAGATCACTTTGAATCCTAAAAATAAGGACAGCAATAGGAAAGAACAAAATAAAAATCTCACTGCAGGATCTTGAGATAATTTCTAATCTTTAATTTTTCTTCCCCTTTGGCATTACCAAAATACATCTGCAGACATAGGACATTCTTATCATCATTTTCAAACTACCTGTCTCCATTTTCATCCTAAATCATTTTCTTCACATCCCTACTTCTCAATCAACTTAACAAGGTATTATTAGAAACCAACTGTGATCTTAAAACTATGCGAGTTACTCAGAAAGATTCATAGAAAGATAGCTACAGTAGCCTTTTTAGAATTTTAAATCAGTTGGTAAGACAGACTACACAGAGGGAAAAGAGCCCTCCTGCTGATATATTCAGTATATCTTCCAGTACTAAACCCATCAGGCTAGATACATATGCTATAAGAATCAGAGAATTTATTCATTTATCCTAAAGACATTCCGTGAATGCCTGCATGTGTAGTATTCCAGAGGGGGCCTGATGAAACAAAGATGAATCAGATATGCTCCCTGACCTCAGAGGCACAAATACTACTGGGAGAGACAGAAACATAAAGACATCATCAGAAATTATCATGGTTGGGCTTTGTATTAGGCCTGGAAGGACAAGTAGGATTTCACTATATGCAGAGCAGAAGGGAGCTCGTAAGGTGGCACAATTCAGCTCAGCAACATGACAAGAAAAATGCAGGAGGGTGGTAAGCACACAGCTTGGGAGGTGGAAGGGAATTGGAGAGGGGTGAGGAAGTCAGCCCGATTAACAGGACCACCTCCTGGATGTGGCTGTCGTGTTGCTAGAACTTTGTGTTGGGAAGAAATGCAGCAAGATGCTGGGTCTTACTAAAAAAAGACACCTAAAACATTTACTTATCTTTTGGTTAATCCTCACCCAAGGATATTTGTCCATTGATTTTTAGAGAGAGTGGAAGGGAGTGGTAGAGACAGAGAGAAGCATCGAGGTAAGTGCCCTTGACTGGAATCATACCTGTGACCCTTCAGTCACAGGCCAATTCTCTATTCACTGAGCCAAACCAGCTTGGGCTTTAAAGCATTTTGATAAATGATTTTTCATTTACATACACATGCATTGTTTTACAACATTATTTTATACACACACCAGACTTAATAGCCATTCTTCTACTCCCTGGGCTCCATCCCTAACATCTATAGGACAAAGAGCAAGACATACAATATGTTTAAATATTTATAATTTATAAATCAATTTGGCAAAATGTTAAATAAAAACTTCTACCTTCCTGCCTTGGCAAATATGCTTCAAAACAACCTGGGAGATCAGTTTTGAATTTAAGAGTTCTTATTATCTTCCAAGGTCCATGCTGGAATATGGTGGTTTGGGGAAATCTCACTGATAGCCCATTGCCCATTCTTCCCACACTGTGGGATGTTCAAACATATCTGTCCACTTCTGTCCATTGGGTAAGTTCCATCATACCCACGCCCACGACCACCACAAACAACCACCCAGGGCCTAGAGGGATGTGCACTTGAGGTATGGCCCATTCTTGGAAGAACATATTCAGGGAAGAATTCTGCACAAGCCTTAGTAATGGACTTTGAGCCATGGATTAATGGTGCCCAGAATGTAGCCTAAAAGTCAGGCTTGGAGATCAGATCCTGCTGGGCCTATTTCTTTGCCCCTGGGACTCCTACCCAGTGAGGAACTACCCAGACTTCTTTGCTTCATTCTTGTTTTCACTCTTTTGGTGATCTCATCAGTCTCTTAGGCACAGAGGAAAGGCTAAAGTTGTGTCCCCTAAAGTGCAGAACACGGGGTGGAACCTCTCCTTACCAGCTCCAAGGGCAGTATTCCCCCACCCCGTCTTGCACTGGGTAAGTTATCTTGAGTTCTTCACCTGGATGGTTAGGACTGAGGACCTTTTATACTGAATGTTCCCAAAGCTTCTGATAAGGTGGTGCTTTAATTTAATTGTCACATTGTGATCTCCCCTAAAGGCCTGTCTATTAACGCCACCTTCCTCCAAGCCAGAGTCAACAGTCAGTTTGAGTGTGTGTGAGCTTGTGTGGGAGGGAACAGTGAGATGGGGAACTCACTTTTCTTACAGGCATAGCCTGGTGAAGTATTAATTATCAACATTAAACTCTTTCTAAACTTCTTTAGCTCATATTTCACATGTGTGTCTCCACCAGTGTAGAGAAGAATGCCTCTTTTTGTTATTGAGGCTGAAAAAGGAGTAAAATAATAAAATATAGGCAAACAAACAAACAAACAAACAAACAAACAAACAAACAAAAAACCCTGTCCTTTCTGGCCACAAGGAAGGGTAGGCAGGTTGACCAGAGGAAGGGGCTGGGGTGTGGTGGCTGTGAGAGTATCCTGTGAGAGTATCATGCTGTGAGTTCCATCCTGGGAGGTCATGAAAAGGCTGTGGAGTATGGATCTGAGGCACAAGGACTCTCGCCCCACTCTCTGCACAGGCACCTGGAGGAGGTGGTGCAAACCTCAGTGGAGACAGCCCCATGAGAGTAAAGGCAGATGATCAGCAAGGTTAGCAGAGAAGAGCCTGAGTGCTGTTATCAGATCCCCCATTTCTCTTTGGCTCCTTGATGGCAAAGGCAGGAGCCCCGCACCCTGAATGCTGGCAGCTTTAATACTGTGCTGTATGAACGACACCTCTCATATATAGATGTTTGCTCCCATCAGTTGGGATAGATGCCTACAAGAGCCTTTGTGTTTGTTTCCAGTTCTTAGTCCTCATCTCACTGGCCATTCAGGAACATTCAACACAGCTAATCAGTCTCTGCTCCTTGAAACACTTTCTTCACTTGGGTTTCAGGATATACTCTCTCTGGTTTATCTCCTACTTCACTAGCTTCTTCTTTCTTCTTGTTTTTAGTCATATTCTGTCTATTCCTCCCCATCTCCCTAGCCTATAAACACTGGAGTGCCCCATGGCAGAGTCCTCAGGCTTCTTTGCTTCTTTCTTGTTTTCACTCTTTGGGTGATCTCATCCAATCTCTTGGCCTGAAAAAAGCATCAATATACAAGGATTCCTATATTGGCATTCCACATTGGACCTCTCCTCTGAACTCCAGATTCATATATCCATCTGCTTGCTCAATAGTTTATTTAAATTAAAATTGGATGCTGACAATCTACTATCATATGGGATACTTAAACATGATGTTCTCGATAATTGATACAATAAGTAGTCAAAATTGAATATGGATAGATAAAACTTAAACAGCACAATGAGTGATTTAGGATTAGGAAGAACATTGTACCCCAAAACTCCAGGATACATATTCTTCTCTGGTACACCTGGAATATTCATGAAATTCAATGATGTACTAGGCCATACAGAGAGCTTCAATAAATTTCAAAGAATTAGTATCATCATAGTATATTTTCTGATCACAATGTATATAATCAGAAATTAATAAGAATTTTAAAAACCTAAATATTTGGAAGTTTAAAATTATACTTCAAAACAAATCCTATTTTTAAAAAACAATGGAAATTCAGAAATACTTATAACTGAACAATTTTTGAAATAATACTTATCAAAAGTAGTGGTATACAGATAATACATTAGTTAGGGGAGAATTTATAGCCTTTATTGCTTACACCCATATGCAAGATTTCCTTTGGTTGCATCCAGGAGTAGAAATACTGGGTCATAGGTAATGGGAGTATTCAAATTCACTGTGAAACACGTTTTCTGAAGAGACTGTACCAATTTACAACCCCACAGCATTCATAGTTCTACATGATCACCAACAATTGATCTTTTCCTACAATTTATTTGGAATACTAATCTATTATTGGGTAAATGTAGTAAACATCTTTTTGCCATCTTTTGGATTCTCATGCTTCTCTTCATTAGTCTTTTAGTGAACAGAAGTATGAAAAACAATAAAACTTCTTTTAGTTTATAAGTTGAGCTTTTGTATCTTGTTTAAGAAATCCTTACTATCCCAAGATCATAGAAGAATTTTCTTATATTCTGTTTTTAGAAGTTTGTGAATTTTCTTCACATATAAGAACTTAAACTCTCTGAAATTGATTTTTGTGTCTGGCATGAGGTAAGGGTCCAATTTCACTTTTTGTTCAGTGAAGAACCAATTTTCCCAGTGCCTTTTATTACATAATCTGTCATTGCCACATTAATCTGCAATGCCAGTTTTCTCATACATCATGTTTCCATATTAAATGATTTTATTTCTAGATTCTTGCTGTTTTATTGGATTATTTATCTACCCCTGCGCTAATAAAAAAGTGATAATTTCCATAGTCTTATAACTTTTAAAAATATCTTATAGGGAAACTTTCTCTTATTTCCCTCTGCAGAAAACAGGTAACTTTATGACATCAAGTTATCGTCTACAAGTTCATGGTACAGTTTACATTTATTTACATATCGTATGGGAATGTCCATAGTAACAAAACCTAGAGACAACCCACTCTCCATGAACAGTAGAATGGACAAGTTGTGACCAAATATGAAATAATATACAACAGTTAAAATGAGTGGAGAATAGAAATATACGTAAACATGAATGGTTTTCAAAAAAATGATATTTTAAAAATTTAAGGTCTTTATTGTTTAACTAGAGCCCCGATGCATGAAATTTGTGCAAGAGTAGGCCTTCGCAGCCCTGGTGGCTGCCTCGATCCCTCCTTTGCAACCACCTTGATCCTCCCTCACAGCTGGGGGCAGCTGCCTGGATCCCTCCCTCGCAGCCGGGGGTGGCTGCCTGGATCCCACGGCTGAAGCCCTGGCTTCATCTCAGAAGGACATCTGGAAGGATGTCCAATCTAATTAGCATGCTATGCTTTTATTATTATAGATGTACTAGAGGCCCAGTGCATGAAAATTCATGCACTGGAGGAGGGTCCCTCAGCCCGGCCTGCCCCCTCTCACAGGCCAGGAGCCCTCAGGGGTGGGAGGCAACCTGGCATCAGGGGAAGGCAATGCCCCCATCACACCTCTACTGCTGCCACTGCTGGCAGCTCAAGCCTTGGCCAACCCTAGTTACCTGAGCCTCAGGCAGCTCTGGGCGGCTGGGCAGCTGCCATCCCAGGCTTGCCTGTACCTCAGGCTTGCCCTGGGCAGCTGGGCAGCTGCCATCCAAGGCTTGCCTGTGCTTCAAGCTGGCCCTGGGCTGCTGGAGGGCTGAGGGTAGTTCTGGCCACACCGTGTGCCTGACGCCCCCCCCCCCCCGCCCCCGGCTGGGCTGAAAGGACTGTGGGACTCCAGCAGCAGGCACAAGGAGCAGCCGGACCTGCCTGAGGGTGGGTCCGGCCGCACTGGGCACCTGCCAGCCCCCACCACCCCTGCAGGGCTGAGGGGACTGGGCGCCGCCATTTGTGGCTATGGGCGCCGCCATCTTTGTGATGGTGTGATGGTAAATTTGCATATTCCCTCTTTATTAGATAGGATTATATAAGTCTCCTTTTCCCCCCATTGACCTCTCCCTGGCTGCCCCCAACCCCCAGCATATGCCCTCACCTCCCTCCCCCCATCTGTGTCCATTGGTTATACTCATATGCATCCATTCAAGTCCTTTGGTTGAACTCTTACCCCCTAACCCCCCTCCTTCCCTCATAGGTTGGACAGTCTATTTGATGCTTCTATGACTCTGGTTCTGTTTTGTTCATCAGTTTATGTTGTTCATTACATTCCACAAACGAGTGAGATCATGCGATATTTATCTTTCTCTGACTGGCTTATTTTGCTTAGCATAATGCTCTCTAGTTCCATCCATGCTGTTGCAAATGGTAAGAGTTCCTTCTTTTTTATAGCAGCATAGTATTCCATTGTGTAGATGTACCACAGTTTTCTAATCCAATGTCATTTATACAAAAAAAGATAAAAGATATAAATGTATTTAATTAATACATTTATACCCAAGTGAAGGTCTGCATTTCTCTTAAAAGCTAGGCAAAACAATGTGTATTTATATGTTTAAGTTAAAATCATAAATGTATTTATGAATCTATTTTTATGATGTTCTGCCTTATTAGGCTCTTTCAAATAACCAACTGAATATCAATAATGAGAACATCAGATAAGAAGGCTTCTATGGTATGGTATCACTTAATTGAACTAAAATCTAGTTTCTTTTCTTTCCTCATTACCTGGTGGGTGGCAGCTTGGAAAAAGAGTTAATAGTTAATAGGTGAAATGTATATCTGTGTATAGTGTGAGTAACATTTTTTAGTCCTGTCAACATATTTTATGTTTGCTTGGAATTAATATCTAGCTTGTAAATACCACATCTATTTAATCTATATTGACTATTGTGACAGAGCCTGTCTGTGTTTCTCCTTCCAGAATAATAGCTATAAATCATTGCCTAATGTCCCTTGCAGCTGGATATGGTCAGAAGACTGAATTTTAGCCAGTGGAATATAGGTGGAAATGATGTAGACAACTTTTAGGCCAAAAATAAAAAACTACCATAGAAACCTCCCAGGTAAGACCTTCAATGACAAGTTCTTCTTCCAGCTGAATAGAGATGACCCTGCAGTGTAACCTGGGAGACGCAAGTGGAAGGCAGTGCAGCCTTAAGATGGAAGGAGCCTTGGTCACTGTAACATAACTGGCAAAAGAGCCTTCCTGACCGAGAGTACCTGCACTGGATGCCATGAGTAAGCAATAAGCTCCAGTGATAAGATACTTAAAAGGCTTTGGGGTTTATCTGTAACAGCCATTAGAATTTATCTTAATCAATACCAGAAAAGCTATTTAAGAAAAAAAATAGAGGAGAAATGCAGCTACAATTGGATATCTCTTTCTTCTCTGTAGAGAACAAACAGATCCTGAGCAGTCCCATATACACTAGCTGGCTGGACTGGGACAAAGAAGGAAGAGGGCAACTGCTCACCTGCTGCCCATTGACCTTTACAAATTGTGGCAAAGTAGTCTGTGACCAAAGTTTTGCTCTTGCCAGTAGCCCATCATCCAACCTATGATGGGATTCAAGACCATTAAAGGCTTGAATTGTAATGGCATGCATTTATGGACTCAAAAAATATTTGTTGAATACCTATTATGTGTTGGAAACTGTAAAAGGTTCTGAGGATACAGTACTGTAATAGTGCTTTCCAAAGTGGAAATACCCAGCATTGCTAATGTTGAAATGATTGATATTATTGAATGTCTAGAATTTATTTATCTATAAATCCCTCCACATTCTTGGGGAAGAGGACAAATTTTTTTGGTTCTGTTTAGCTACACTTGGAATTTTGCTTTTCCCTCTTACAAATAGAAATAATTTTAATTTTCTTAAGATATGGCTGAGAGCGCTGGAACTCAAAAAATATCCACGTGCTTCACTGCATTTCTCTGTCCTCCTACAGCTAGGTGAGGTTATGTGACTAATTCCTACTGGAGGAAAAGTAAAAAGAAGTCTAAATCCTTTCTAATATGAGACTAATAAGAGTGGATGTGCCTTTTCCACACATGCTCTTTCTCTCTTCCAGCCAAGAGGCTGGAAGCAAAGGATTTGGAGATTCCTGAGTTGCAAGATAGAACTAACCTGGTCCCTAAGCCATAGCTGGGATGAGAGCCACACAGGATTGCCACATGACCGCACTGCACTGTGCCATGAATAAGCCAGAAACATTGATTGTATTAATCCAGTAAGACTTCGGTCTTTATTTAATGAGCAGTGTTGTCCTGATAAATACTAAAGATGCTGCTATATATTAAAACAAAGGAAAACAGTCAAAGATGAACAATATTTATTAAAACACTAAAAGCCCAGTGCACGAATTCATGCATGGGTGGGGTTCTGCTGGCCCACTCCAATGGGGGCCGATTGGGCCAGGCCAGTGGGGGGAGGGTTCGTGGGAGGTTGGCCGACTGTCCCTACCCCAGATGGGGGCAGCTGATCGGGGGTGGGGCTGGCCTGGGGGGGGGGGACTGTGGCAGGTTGCAGGGGACGTTTGAGACCCCGATCATGCCAGTTGGCCACCACAGTGCACGTCATAGCGACTGGCCATTCCAGTCATTCTGGTCGTTCCAGTTGCTCTGTTGATCCGGTCACTTGGCTTTTATATATATAGACTAGAGACCCAGTGCACAAAATTTGTGCACAGGAGGAGTGTCCCTCAGCCCAGCCTGCATTCATCTCTCAACCCAGGACCGCTGGCTCCTAACTGCTCACCTGCCTGCCTGCCCAATCACCCCTAACTGTTCCCCTGCCTTCCTGATCACTGCTAACCACCTCTGCCTGCCTGCTGATTGCCCCAAACTGCCCTCCCCTGCCAGCTTGGTCACCCCTAACTGCCTTCCCCTGCTGGCTTGGTTGCCCCTAACTGCCAACCCTGCTCTCCCTTACCAGCCTGATCCCACTAACTGCTCTCCCCTACTGGCCTGATCACCCCTAACTGCCTCTGCCTTGGCCCCGCCACCATGGCTTTGTCCGGAAGGACGTCCGGAAGGATTTCTGGAAGATGTCCAGTCTAATTAGCATATTACCCTTTTATTAGTATAGATTAGAAAAACTGAGGAAAAAAGTACAGTCTCAATCCCATTTGTATTTTACTGAAGAAGGCTCTTGTGGAAATTCTCAGCCTCTTCTAACACCTTAGGAGCTAGCTCTGCCTTTCCTCCTGACTGATCACAATAGCCCACATGATCACAGAAAGTTACCACATCTCAGTGGAAGTCTGAAAATTTAATATAATGGGATACTTTTATGACTCAACATGGAATTACTAATGATTTTGTTTCAGCACAAGGGAATTGATTTAATTGGGAAAGTGAATTAAAATACTTTATTAGTGTTGCTAACATAATTATCATTAAATATTTTTAATACCCCAGCAGTGATATATGCGGGGGCATAATGCTGTATGGAGAATAAATGAGAAAAAACAAAGGCCTTGCAACAATTGGTTAGATTTGAGAGGGTAGAGCTATTCCTCAGGGTAGGAATTTTTATATTCTATTTGTAAAAGAAATAGGTTCTTTTCTCAAAGTCTGCTAAAGATGAAGAAAGCCAAGAGCTACATGGGTTTAAAGAGCTATTTTCTTCACCATGAACACTGAATGCTAGCAAAGCAAATATTGTTAAGATAGATGCTGCTGCATTTTAATAAAACAAGTTTCTGTGCTCTTTTCTCTAAAATACAGTTTACCAGAGTTGTGTAAGTTGGAAGGGTTTCTTCTGAAAAAAAATGCCCTTGCTATTTTTAAAAAAATTTCTGTCAATAATCAGTAAACCTTCACTACTTATTAAGAAACAACTATGATTATTTTTAAGCAATATATGTATTTACTAAGAATTATGCTATAGTTGATAGCTGCATTTATGAACCAATTCAAAATCCAAAATATCTGCCTCAAATATTAGCTACATGGAGTACACATTCACAAAGGCATGTTGCTGCAGCATAATTTCCTTTTTCTCATTAATCACCTTTCTGAGCTCCTTGTTTACCAGACTTCAGCTTTACTTCTGCATTTCCTAATCAGCAAAATGCACGTCCTAAAGAAAACAGCTTGTACCATGACTGCATGGCTGAAAATCCAGGGCAAAAAGCACAGTTGGTTGTTACTTTCAACCAACTCCCACTGTGAAATGATAAAATGTACCCAAACATGTCATCTTAATCTCCAGAGGTAGGCTAGGGCTGGTGTCAGATTTAAAAATCTCACCATGACAATCTAGGAAGGGACGAGTTCTGTTGAGAAATTTGCTTAAGTTGTTTTTTTTAAAAAAATAATCACAAGCCTTATTTCTTCTTTGGTCCCTTAGACCAGGTTCCTATTACCTCTGTATTGCCAAGTGAAAATAAGATGCTGATGTTTTCAGAGAAACAAGGGTTCCACAGTTGTGTGCAGAGATAGAAATACTAATTTACATTAGAAATGCACTCAGACAATAAAATATTTGGGTTGAATTTTTGGGTCATATCCCATAAACAGCATCCTATTGAACAATACTTAGAATTACAGAATCACAAACATTTAGGTCTGGAAAACATCTTTCATACTGTCATAATTTAATGCCTTTATTTTCAGAGAAGGAAACAGAGCTCAGAAGGGTCAAGTGACTTATTTATGATCACACAGCTATTTAAAGATAGAGCTGGGTCAGAAATTCAGGTCTTACAACTAACTGAGCATTTCTTTTGTGCATACAATGCACGGGGTGAACCAGATGAATTAAGAGTGACTGGAAGCCAACACACTACCTAAGTGATCCAGGGGGATACCTGTAGGCAGGACTATTCATTGATTTGCCACAGACATTTGATGAGAAACTTGAAAATACATCACTCTCAAAACACTCACTTGAATTCGATAGAACAAATGCTTATGGAGACCCTTATGGGCAGTCACAGAATCAGGGAATGTGGGTGCTTTGTATTTGAGCATCTAACACAAACTTCTAGGATATTCTCATGGAAGCCCCATATGTCACCTGCACACTTTAATATGCATGGATTCATCAGTACACCATCAGGCAATAGAGAGCCAAAGGGAAAGAGGCATTTCAGTTTCTGTGGAAGAGACAGAGAGCACAGCAAAGGGATGAGGAAAGAAGGACTAAATCTCTTCTAGACCTAAACTGGAGGTCTTGTCCTGTTTTGTTCTGTTCTTTCCTCTCTTTTCCCATTTTTCTTTCCCCCTCTTCCTCCTCCCCTCTCTTTCCTTAGGGCTTCTCAGAAATAGGTAGAAACAGATAAGGTCTGGTATATTTCCTCTTTTCAAAAAAAATTCTGAGGCTCCAAGTATATATTAAATGTTTTTATTTAACAAATTGATGATGTTAATATACAGCAAAAACAATGTCATTGCACAATTCATAATATAATTATGATTTTTAAAAAGAATTGTTTCACTGCTTACTAAGACTGTGACCCTGAATGGTGCACAAGCCTAAAGTTGTAGGAAAGATGCCCTCTTTCTAACCCGAGTTTCTAACCTCTTTCTAACCTGTGTGATTGGATGAAAGAAGCCAGAAGTATAAATATGAGAACTTTTATGTACATGCTAACCAAGTACCCTCGCCATCTATTTCGTCTCTCCATTGCCTGTACCAGAGAGGACAGAGCGCAGTGTTTCAGGAAACACAAGACCAGGACCTCTCTCAGGCCCTCCCACTGGGTTCAGAGTCTGGCATGTGGAGATCAGTTGGGCAGCTGCAAGCCAATAAGTTCACTCATGGAAGCACCAGCAACTGCTGTGAGGGAACAAAATTTAAGAACAAACCAAGGGAGAAGGTAGATGGGGTAAGCATTATTCGATTTTGAGACCAGACTCAAAACCTAAGGAGAAACCTGAATGAAGGGCCCAGATGCGTGGGCAGAGGAAGGCAGCCACTGAAATTAGACCCCGACAGGACAGGTGGGACCTGGAGGACACTGTAAACTTGGGCGGGGAAAAGTTTGGTTCAGAGGTAAGGCCAGAGTTGGTGGGAAAATATGAACAAAACCATCCTCTAGTCTTTCATCTCTTTCCTGTTTTAAGACTAATAGTCAACTTTCATGACTCAGGAGCTGGTCATCTAAAATTCTCTCTCTTTGTATTTGAGCATCTAACAAAAACTGTCTCTACATACTAGACATTTATGCTCCATTGTTCCTCTACCAGAGTAGACGTGGGAAAAAAGAGCAAGTGGAATCCAAACCAGTTAGAATCTGAGTTGGTAGGGAGATAGGAAAACCATTTAACTCAAATCGTTTTTTTCTAAATCACATGGATTTCATTTCACCACTATCTTGGCCTCATTAAATCAAATGCTTGAGAACTGGCAGTTGCATATGCTTTATCTGGATAAAGGGCTGCATACTGGCCACTTCTTATATGTCAGTCTCAATCTAAGACTGAAAACTTACTACCAGGTTTCTAGCCCTGGAACCTCATGCAAAACTAGTTTATATGTGTATTTTTCTGGTTTGATTGTCTACAGATTATATTAGATCCTCAAGACAGGCCTATGACCCTAAAACTATAAAAATAACTTTTTGTGGCAGCGGGAGATAGAGCAGGGTAAAGGGGGGATAAATGTCGATGAAAGGAGGTTTGACATGGGGTGGTAAATACACAATACAATATACAGATTATGTCTTGTAGAATTATATACCTGAAACCTATATAACTTTTTAACCCATGTCACCAGTTAAAAAATAACGTGTGTGTGTGTGTGTGTGTGTGTGTGTGTAAATTAGAAGATAGATTTTTTTTATGCTTTGAGGATTACAATAACCAGATCAAAAGATAAATTACTTTGTTCTTTTTACTTATGTCAGACATCAAAATGGTCCAAGACCAGACAGCTTTGCCACATAAGCTTGTTATCGAAGGCATACTGAGCACAGTTGGTTTGAGGCTCCAGGCATGCGACGGGATTGTTGCAAAATGCAGACTGGGTGGGTGGGGCATTTGTTCACCACAGTTTTCCAGGGAAGTTGAGGTTCAGGTCCTGGTCACTATGCTTAGCCAGTCCTATAAAATTACAGAAGAGAAATAGGAAAAGGGACTCAAGCTCGAGTTCCAAGCAGACTTTCCCCACAGAGAGATACGGAATTGTCCTCATTATCATAAACATCCAGTCTTCTTCAGGGAAAGACAAAGTGTATTCTCTCCATTTGTGTTGAATGGCTTGAATATGGTCCTGCCAGCAGACAGAGGGATGGACCAGAGGACCGCCCCAAGGACCTCTGAATGTCCAGCATTTTGTGAAGTTTAAACTTTTATTTTATATTCCCCTAATCTACCTTGAAAATGGCCAGAAATGGCAAAATGTATTTTCCCCTCCAACACCAGTTTCTAGGCAGGTACCTATGTCTTTATGGGGCCAAGCCTCTCTCCATTCTATAAGATGTATTTATGTAGAACACTTTTCTTACATTTTGTCTGTTCTTCAGTGCCTGACCCTTTGTCTAGATTATTGTTTTCAGCCAGCCTGGTGTTTGGCTGACTCCCAGGGTTCTGATAACTACATTTGGAAGGGTGTATCTGAAAATGCAGAGAGCCATATAAATTGTACTTAGAAGTGTACACATTTGAAAATTTAATGGGATGCATCCATCACCCGTGGACACCAAAATGATGATTTCATAGATCATGTAATTGTTCTGAATACCTTCTCTTGACAACCCTCATCTTTGAACTTGTAGCTGTTTCATTTATTGCAGCTATTTGGATCATTTAAAATTTAGCCCACATTGTTCCAGGTGATTTATTTAATGTTTGGAAGCCCATTTTGACATGTTCTTTCATTCTTTCCACACAAAATAAATAAATAAATAAATAAATAAATAAATAAATAAATAAATAAATAAATAAATAAAATTAAAAATCTCGCCCTATGGTCTTAGTAGAGGCATCATTTACAGCTAGAGAAGCATATCTGAAAATGCATTACCTTTAAATAGTAGGATTCATCATATCTGAGTTCATGTCTGATAGCCAAAAGCCCCATTTCATTTCAAAAGAAAAATTGCTTCTGTCAGTGTAAACAGAATGCATTATCCTCTTTTAATAACCATTCTTAAGTATTCTGCTGTATTACTTTTTCACAGCTGTATTCCAATAAGCCGTAGAGTAATTGCCAGTTCTCCTGTCTAATAGGTTCATTATTCTTTTGCCATAATTGCAGCCATTAAATGTTCAATTGTTAAATTTCCACTCCTACGTTTACTTAGTGTTACAGTTTATAATGGGGCATGTCATTACAGCACCCCAGTGGCCAGGGTTGTTGTTCAAAGTGTTTCTAAAAGTCAATGAGATCCCTGTGAAATATGTCTTCATTTTTCATTTGTTCAGTCATCCTCCCCCCACCCCCACCTCAAAACTTTTCTTCCCTTTTTTTAACATTCTAAATAGGGTCTTACAAATTGGTAGGTTTTACTAGAAGTTTAAGGACCTGACCTAGGCTAGAAGACATAAAGCTGAGCCTTCAGTGTCTCTGAGCACTGCTTTCTCACTTTAGTATCATGATTCATATATAACAAGGTGATGAGGCGAAGATTTCACTAAGGAAATTAACACTTAAGACTTAATGGTTTTTTCAAGAGCTCTGATTTATCTTTTATCATGTTACATTCGTGGGGCCTTTTCATCAAATGAAATATACATTGGTCAGAGGTTATGGGATCATTAACACTGGTCTGTGATGCTCCTGGTAATAAAGGGAATGCCTTCCCTTTATAGCTTGACATTTCTAGATATGTCACATCCTGGGGTCTGGGCTCACCTATTATGTCTGATGCAGTAGACTGTGTTACTTTAGGAGGCTATACTGATGAAGATGGATAGGAAATGGTAAGATATTTTAACTCACTCATTGTATACAGCTGCGCATCTTCTGATTTGCTTTGTTTGTTTCTTTATTTCCTTTGGGATGTTGGTATAGAGCTGAAAATTCTTTTAAATGATATCTACTATTTCTTAAGCACTTAAAGATTGGCCAAAAGCTTTGATCTAGATGACATTTCATTTTTAAAGAGTTTTTAAATCATCTATTTATCAGCTAATCATCACTTTCAAGTTATTTTATTTCACTTTTGTTTATTACATTAGCTTTTATTTCCTTATGAAGCTGAAAAATAATTTTTTACAGCCAATGGGTTCACATTGTAATTTTGTTTAACTCATTTCAGCTCTGTGTTCTTTTGGGAATATTCTATGATATAGAGTTGACTTTGTTTTTTGGTAAGAACAGTAGAAGCCTTTTAAATAATATGGTTCATGATATGAGACATAGATCAAGTTATACACCCTACACCATAACCACTTTTATCCATATATGCACTTCTTCTGTTAATTTACCCGGATGTTAGCAACAATAATAGATAACATTGTCCTGTCTCTATACTATCTGATCATATACATTGTTTCTCATTTAATCTCTGTGAGATGAGTACATTTATGATTTCCACTTTGTAGATGAGGAAACTAAGACTCAATGAGTTTAAATAACTTTGACTAAGTTATAAGTAATATCTGAGTCCAGTTATTTAACTTCCACTTGACATTGTTATAGAGGGAATACTGCTATAAACAGTGAAAAGAACTTAAATGCATTCATGAAATGGCAAATGTTAAATAACTCTAGAGAATTCTGCCACCTTCTTAGACAGACAGATTGAGAAAGCAACTTGTCAAAGGTTCCTGGGGAAAAATGAATATCCAGGACAACATTCTTCTCCTGTCAATCCTCCTCCACATTAATCCTTCCCACAAAATAGTCTAAAGGAAATAACTGTAAAATTGACCTGAGTGGTTTATTAGTTCCAATAACTATCCAATAAAGAAAAAAATAGATTTAACATGTTTAACGTAGTTGTATCTATCCCAAAAACTCTATCAAAGTGGCCAGGTGTTACTGTCTATCATATACCAGGAATATAAATTTTGTAATAAGACTTTAGATATACTTTATTTGCTGCTGATGAAAAAAATGACACTTCTTTTTCTCTTCTGGCTATATTGGCTTTGCAACAAGCCCAAAAGTGAACAATTGTTGTTGTCAATAAAGCAGTCAGCTGTGTCACTTGGGAAAGATATATATGGAGCAAGGCGATATTATTTTGACAATCACTTTCTTCTAAAGAAATACAGTAAATGTATCTTATTTTGCTCGTTTACTCACAACACAATGGCCAAGGTGGAAAAAAGAAAGAGCACAGCATAGGTAGGGTCGATAAGAAAGCCATATTGTGTGTTTAACAAAAAGAAGCACATTACCTGATGAAGTCAAAGGCATCACCCAGGAAGAATGACTATAATGGCTGCAGAAATAATTGGAGAGGAAGTGAAAAGATAAGTATCTTCATGTCTGAAAACAGATTTCTTACCTGTCTCATTAGGTAGGTAATCTTTTGGTGGTGTCATATTTTAGAAAATAGTCAGCTACCAAAAATAAAAGTCATAAAAGATTTACCAATTATAAAGCAGCTATCACTAGAGTTAATTTAGTGCAAGATAAAATTAGCTGATCAACTTTGGGAAGTTTTCTGAAAGGATTGAGTATAAAGCAGTTAAAGAAAAGGCTGTCTCTTGTACTCAAGTTCTCTTTTGATTTGAGATGTCACAAAGAAATGACACAACTAAAGAAAATATATGCAAGATCCATCACTCTAATGATTTAATACTAGAGGCCCGGTGCACAAAATTCATACATGGGTAGGGTCCCTAGGCCTGGCCGGCGATCAGAGCCAATTGTGGCCTTCTGACTGCCTGCCAGGGCCTTTCTTCATTCCACACCGCCCCCTGGTGGTCAGCACATGTCATAGCAAGTGGTCAAACTCCCAGTCGGTCGAACTCCCGAGGGGACAATTTGCATATTAGCCTTTTAGTATATGGGATATTCAAATGCTTTTCTCAGGTCATTGAGAGCTACAATGACAAATTGTGTTCATTTATTTAAATTAACTATTCTAAATGAAAGGGTTTAGTAAAAAATACTTATTTTTATTATATACATATAAAAATTATAAATGGTCAAACAGAGAAAGAAAGCATATGTTGATTTCTTTTCCTGTTCCATAGAAACATAATGACTTCAACTTCTTTTATATCCTTCTTTCTTAAAAGAAATAAAAAAACACATATATTAAATATGAGAGATTCAAAGAGGTTTAGAGAAGCCTAAACTGAATCTATTAGGTGGAAAATTTACCTAGATATGATTTCATTCTTCCAGTTCAATCCTGGAAAGGTCCAGAAACCACAGAAAGCTTCATTACAAAATATTACAAAAGCAATAGGAGAAACCCTGGAGAAATAGAGGTAGTTAGCTCCTAGTATGCATGTTGGGTGGAAAGGGGGTGGGAAGGCACCTAGAGTTGAAGAGGAGCAGGAAGTGCAGGAAAATTTTCTTGTATGCACTTTCCTCCGCCTTACATTGACCTCAGCGAGGTAAAAACACCCAGCAACTCCAACACAACCAACTGGATATTCTCTCTACTGCTGGTAAAGAAATGGAATCTCTTTAAAATATTGATATTGTATCCTGGAAATCTGCTAAATTGTTTTATATTTAAGCAATTCCAAAGTGTATATTTTTATACATGTTAACATTGAAAAGAATCTTAAAATCTAATTTTCTAGGTAGTAATCATCATTGCCTGCGAATGAGTGAATTTGGTCATAGCTATTATCATCATTTCAACTGAATGGTGTGTATAGTTAGTACTACATGTGCTGAGTGTAACTGTCAATTTAAATGTCTTCAAAACAATTACACTGTTATTAAATTTGGAAAGAAAAGTTATTGAGTATACAAAAAAGCCACAGAAACAGAGCAACAAAGCATAAACTAGATATTAATGTAGTAAATATTCATTATAGGAGGAATAATCAAAATATCATATTTACTTATAAAATAATAACCAAGTGCTATTCAAAAAGAAAAGAAAGGAAAATCACCATAGTAGATAGAGCTGTGTTATAGGTATTTACTGCAAGGAGTGCAAAATAATTATCTACCTTACATCAAGCAAAAAAACCGAGGGAAGAACTTTCTTAAACTCTGGAAAGACTAGAGAAACTGACAAATCCTTCTGTACAAATAAAGACTAATTCAAGCGGTATGTAGCACTATTGTTAAGTCAGTGTCAGAATTTAATTGACATCATTTTTTTCTTAGTAGAAAATAATTACGTCTTAGCCAATGATAAAAGTTTATAGACTCAATGTAAAACAATATGAGTTTTAATAATACTCATTATCATAGTTGAAAAAAAGACAGCTGAGTTTCTTTATAATCTTTTTATGTTTTTTTCCTGTCATATTGTGCTGGCTGGGATCTCTAACAAATACTAGAAGAAAGGATGATAGGAGCCCGTTATCCTTCAGTAATTTCAAAAGCAAAGCTTTCAACATTCTACTTTAAACATAAAGTTTAACAAAAAATTGTTGTAAATATATTGTGGGTTAAGAAACTTTATTAATTTGCTTAGAGTTTTAATCATAAATAGATGTTTTGTCAGACAACTTTTCTGCATTTATGGAGATAATCATGTATTTCCCTTTTATCTGTTGATGTGATAAATTGCATGCATTAATTTTTCTAATGTTAAATAAGTATTGAATTCTTAGATTAAACCCAATGACCAAAATGCATTATTATCTGTCTCTTATGTTGCTCAATTCAATATAATATTTTGTTTAGATCTTTTACATCTATGTTTATAAGTGACCTATTTTTCCTTTCTTGACTAATCCTTTTCAATTCTTAGTATCAAGATTCAGTTAGTCTTATAAAGTGAGTTTGGGAGCATGTTTTCTTTTTCAAATACCTCTTGAATCATTTGCTGAGGGCGGGGAGTACCTTCCCTTGAATGCTTTGTGAAATTTGCCAGTGAAGCCATCTGGTCCTTGAGTTCTCAATGTGGGAAAATTTTTGACAACTAACAAAATTTCTTTAATGTTTATAGTTCTATAAGATTTTCTGTTTCCCCTTGAGTTGGAATGGTGAGTATAACCTATTATAGAACACAATCTATTATATTTATATTTTTATTGTACCTTATATTTTAATAGAATCTGGGTTATTTCATCTATATTTTCAAATTTAATTCTACTAAACTGCCTATAAATCAATATTTTATCTTATATGCCTGTAGCTTCTACACTTTTACATCCTTAATATAATTTGTGTCATTTTTTTGGTCTGTGCTTCACTCCCTTCCACAGGTTTGTCAGCTTTATTAGTCTTTCAAAGGGGAGTTTGTCTTTTTAAATTCTCTTGTTATACTGCATTAATTCTCTATATGCTAATTGTATTCATCAATTTTTATCCTTATATTTATGTTTATATTTTTTTCTTTATTTTTAGTTCTTGGAGTTTATTTTACTGTTTTGTTTTTCTAATTCTACTTTGAATGATTAGCTTATTGAGTTTTACTAGTTTTCCTACTTTTCAAATGTCAGCATTATTATATGGTAAGGCTATATATTTACCTTTGTTCTGAGGTGGGTCGCCTGTAGACAGAAGATATATGAGTCATGTTTTCATATCCACTCAGCTACCCTATGTCTTTTAATTGGGGCATTTAATCCATTTACATTTAAAGTTATTATTGATAGGTACTTGTTTGTTGCCATTTTTATTCTTTATACCTGTGTTCCTTCTTCCCTTCCTATTTCTTCTTTTTACAGCAGTCCCTTCAGCATTTCTTGCATTGCTGGTTTGGTGGTAATAAACTCTCTTAGTCCTTTTTTGTCTGCGAAGTTCCTGATTTCACCCTCAACTTTGATTGATAGCCTTGCTGGGTACAGTATTCTTGGATTCAGACCCTTACTTTGCATGACTTTGTATATTTCATTCCATTCCCTTCTGGCCTGATGTGTTTCTGTTGATAAATCAGGTGATTGTCTGATGGTAGATCCCTTGTAGGTAACTTTCTGTCTCTGGCAGCCTTTAAGATTCTTACTTTGTCGTTGGTGTTTGCCAATTTAATTATAATGTATTTTGGTGTCAGTATTTTTGGGTTCATCTTATTTGGGACTCTGAGCTTCTTGGGCTTGTGTGAGTTTTTTCTTCTTCCCAATATTAGGTAAGTTTTCTGTCATTATTTCTTCAAACAGGTTTTCTATTCCTTGCTCAATTTCCCCTCCTTCTGGGACCCTTCTTATGTGGATGTTGTTGTGTTTTGTGTTGTCCCAAAGTTCCCTTAGGCTCTCCTCCTGTTTTTTAAGTTTTGTGTTTTTTTTCCAGTTGCTGCTCTGCTTGATTATTTTTTCCTACCTTGTCTTCTAGCTCACTGATGTGGTCCTCTGCTTCTTCTAGTCTACTGTTGTTGCTTTCTATTGTGTTCTTTATTGCAGCAATGTAATTTTTCATTTCTTCTTGGTTCTTCTTCATTTCCTCTTGGTTCTTACACATATTGTTGAATTTGTCTTCCAACCTTTTTAGCATCCTTATGACCATTGCTAATTCTTTCTCTGACACATTGCTTGTTTCCATTTCATTTACTTCCTTTTCTGGTGATTCCACCTTTTCTTTCATATGGGGGCTGTTTCTTTGTCTCCTCATGTTTGCTCCTCTCAGGGTTTCTGGTTATGTAGCTCTGTCTCTTCTTCATTGACTTAAAAGCACAAAAGACAAGACACAACACACAGGACACCTAACACAAATGTATTCACAATACCAATAACCCCAAACAAAGGTGACCACCAGAGAAAAGAGAATTAGGGGATAGAAAAGAGTACAAAAATGATATTGAGAAAGGAAAAAAAATGTAAGAAAGAGAAGAAAAAGAAGGGGGAAAATATATGTATATGGGAAGAAAACTCCAAAAAACCAACAATTAATCCAAAAAATGCAAACAATAAATGCCCAAATAACAAACACCCAGCTGAATCTGAGGAAGCAGAGCAGTTGTGTTTAATTCACCAATTCTAAGTGGATATTATTTGATTCAGCTGTTCCTTCTATCTGCTCTGTGAGAAGGTACAGGTCCTGTTCTCGTATTTAGGTCCTGTTCACGTATTCAGGCACCATTTTGTCTCCTCCTGGACAAACTTTTTAGGTGCCTGCAGCCAGGGAGGCTGGAGTCGGGGTGTTTGTGGTTAGCAGCTGAGGCAGCTGATCCCTGGGCATTGTGGTTGCAGGGTCCTGGGAGGTATCCGATGTTTCCCCGGTTGAAGGTAAGGCTGTGCTTCTGATCACAGCTGCTCTCCCCTTCAAGATGGCACAGTCTCTGCGGCAGAGCCAGCCGCTCCGGGAGAGATTTCAGCAGTAGTAGAGGCTGCCCTTCCAGGGGGGCCTGGTCCGCCAGTCCCCAACAGTCCTGTGGAGTATAGCTCTCCCTCATTCACAAATACAGACACTCCCGGCACATCCACGCACTCTCCTTTCGCTCTCTCACTCACACACTATCTTGCAGCCTGCTGTCCTGTCAGCCACCATCTTCTTCCTCTCAGATTTGATTCTTATAAAATATATATTAGGATAGCATTTATGCTTGGCCTCAACTTTGGTTAAATATTGAATTTAATACCCTGCTGAAATGTGCATTTAATGTACCTCCAGAATAAACCTAGAGAAACCCCTATCTGTGTGCATCCAGAGATATGCTCAAAATTGTTCATAGCAGCACTATCCATAATTTTTAAAAGCTGGAAACACAAATGTCTATCAATATTATATTGAATAAATAAATCATGGTATGTTTATACAATCAAATACTGCTTAGAAGCAAAAAATAAATAAACTAGAGATAGGGATGAATCTTATAAACCTAATTTTAATGAAGAATCAAGTTATTGAAGAATGCATGTGGTATAATTCCATCCATGTAAACTCAAAACCAGACAAAATTAAACATATGTTGTCTGAAGATACATACACAGATATTAAATCTATTTCTGAAACAACAAAAAAAATTATTAATACACAATTTGGATTTCTGCTTACCTCTGGGAAGGAGACAGTGAAATTAAATAGTTGAGGAGTGCTTAGGAACCTGTAAGTTAGTACTAATGTCCTAGTTCTTGGGTTAGGTGACGAATTCATCATTTCATTATATTACTGTAAAATGGAATAGAAATAGCAGTCTATGGTAGACCAATTATAACAGTGTGCCATGAACCAAGAATTATGACTAATACAATTCTGTGCACCTGGGACCCATAGAAAAAGCAAGCAAAACCAAGAAATGATTATTCCAGAAATTCATGGTCATGCATCCTTATCATGGCCACCACTGCTGGGTGAGGGCAGGTGCTCTGCTTGGGAGCCTCTACGGTACCTGCAACATTCCAGTTCCCATCTAGATGGTGGTCACGCAAGGGTTTGCTTCGTTATTTTTTAGTAAAGTGCATTTATATATTTTCTGTATATATAAAGTCGTCCATAATTTTTAAAAGACATACACAGAGGCACACAGATACAGACATATTGCATATGCAATTGTGTATAGGAAACACGTCAGGGAAGTTTGGTGGGAGTGGACAGTGGCGGTAGTCACTGGGGATGGGGAGTCAGGAGTCAGTAAACCTGTTTCTAACAAGCCAGTGGTTTTGTCAGTTCTGCTTACACTCCCTATGTAATTGATGGTCATGAAAGGAAAACTGTACACTTACTGCCAAGGCTTAGAACAGCTCCATTGGACTCACATCAGCTGTATAACCATTTTTATTACACGGGATAATTTATAGTACATGTACTTACAGTGATTTTCCTCTGCTAAACCAAAGCAGCAAAATTTCCACAGGCATCAGACAACATCGCCTTATATATCCTCTGCCAGTTTTGCTCCATTATTTACTATTTTTATCCCCCTTGACTGGTTCTGTTTCCACTGTACTTTATTAAAATATATTCATCATTTATTAAACACAGTTTTGAAAAAGGAAATAAATCATCCACAAGGGCACCAGACTGAGATAACTATATTACGTTCTGCACATTTTATTTCCACTCATATATTTTTAAGCAGATATAATCCTAATGTAAATAGTATTTTAATTCCACTTTTTTCTCTTAACATCATAGTGTAAACATTTTTCCTTGTTATTCATGGCCTTCATAATTACGATTTTAGTGGCTGAATAATAGTCCATAGACTTAATGGTTCATAATTTACTAAACAATTTCATAACTATTTTATACATATAATTGTTTTTCAGAGACATTTTGTAGCTGTTCTTACGAAGCTGCTGCAATGAACATTTTCTTGCATGTAGATGTTTTGCTTCTGTGGAATTATTTCCTTACGACACATTCCCCAAGGTGAGATTCGGGGGTTAAGGGGTATGACTGTCTCTATATGGGCCAACTTCCCCATGGTTCTGAGTGGCGGTTGTTTACTTCATAGTTGATAGTTTCAGTGATGCTGTGAGAGAGCAGCACACACAGGTCCGCTCCCTACGCCGCCATCTTGGTTCTCCTTGTAGCTGTTCTTACGAAGCTGCTGCAATGAACATTTTCTTGCATGTAGATGTTTTGCTTCTGTGGAATTATTTCCTTACGACACATTCCCCAAGGTGAGATTGGGGGGTTAAGGGCTATGACTGTCTCTATAGTTCTCCCTTCGTGTTGCCATATTGCTTTCAAAAGGGCCATAATAGTTTACAATTACTGTACAAAAGTGCCCATTGGAACGTAAGCAACTGGCATTCGTGGGATTAATCATTTCTGCTCTCCTAAATTCTTTCTCTCAAGATAGAAGTTTTTGATGCTTTTCTTTTCTCCATTTTCAAGAAATTAAAACTCTCCTGAACCTGGCTTGTCCAGAGTTCTTCACCAACCGGGGTGATGGCCACAGCAGTTTGCATTTGGCAAAACCCAACCCATGCAGGCTCTTCATCTCCACCACATGCTGTTTCTCCTGTGGCAGAAGCTCGTCCCGCAGTAACCAGGCATTTGTTACAAGGAATCCATGTTGCACGGGATTCCTGCCTTGCCCAAGTATGTATCAGTAGTTCCTTGAAGATAGATTTTTAAGATATTTATTCCCAAGTGAACATTCTCTATTGGATAAATGCTTGTTTTTCTGTTTAAATCTTGGAAATTCACCTTCTCTCTGCAACCTCAGCACATCCTATTTCTATTTTATCCTTAAAAAAAACAAACAACTTTAAAAGCATTTCTTTTCAAAAGAGATCTCCCCTCCTACTAGTATTTCAACATGGGCAGGGCTGTTTGAATCTAACATCCTGTCAGTGTCACTTTCTGCCGCCCCCTCCCCATTTAGATGCACAAGAACTGGAGAGGCCAGAACCAAGATGCATTGGGTAAGCCCAGGCCTCAGCTTCTTCGTTCCAGTGGGAGCTCCACCCACCAGCAACTGGTGACATCAACTATACCTGGGCCCACCCAAAACACTCCATCAGGGAGTCCACATACCTGCTGGGGGAAGCTTAGAGAGTCACCAAAATTGACACCCGAAATTTGGTGACAATTTTACCCTTTTTAAATAATTAACTCCTAAATGTGAATTCTCTCCTATTTTATTTTTCTATTTCATTCTTTCAACATTTTTTTGTATCGTCTCCCCTTCCAAAGTGTACAGTGGAACTCTGCAACTTGTCCAGAGCCCCTGAGGAAACAAAATCCATGATAAATTAATTTCAGTCATAAAAACACATACTTAAAATGGAAAGTTACTTGTTCTACAACAGAAGACATACACCAACAAATATTGCTGATCAAAGTATTTAAATTAATACTTCATTGTATACAATGTTAAAATCCTGAAAAGGTAACTTTCATTTTATTTTATTGATTGATTTTTTAAAATCTTTATTGTTGGAGAATTACATATATCTCCTTTTCTCCCTATTGACCTCTTCTAGCCTGCCCCTGCTCTCCCTCCTCCCCCCAGGCCTTCACCACCTTATTGCCTGTGTCATGGGTTATGCATATATATGCATACAAGTTCTTTGGTTGATCTTTTCCCACCCACCTTTCCCTCAGAGGTTCAACAGTCTGTTCCATTATTTATTGATTTTAAGAGAGAGAGAGAGAGAGAGAGAGAGAGAGAGAGAGAGAGAACACACATTGATTTGTTGTTCTACTTATTTATGCATTAGTTACTTGATTCTTATATATGCCCTGCCCAGGAATCGAACCCACAACTTTGGCATATCGGGATGATGCTCTAACCAACTGTGCTACTCAGCCAGGGCAAGAAAGTAATGGTAACTTTCTTCTCATCTTCCATCTATCTATCTAACATTTGTCAGACTATGCTACAGCAGAATGATTGAAACTTGCAATTTAGAAACCATGTCCTTACAGAAAGTATCCACCCCAGATAACATCCTACCTTTTTTTCTCTTTTCTGCTGAATGTTTGGGAAGGGAATTGCCATTTCGATGCTGTAAAACAGCAGACATACTAGGTTAAAAACACACATGCAAAGACAAAACTGTTTCAACTGCTTTTAGACAACAGCAGTAGCCTTCCATAGGCAGACCTCAATTTTAATGACATGGCATAATTTGAGAACAATTCACCACGTAAAAATGGTCATTGCAATGTTCCCTTTAACACATTATCACCTCTGATATCATTCTTTTGTGCCTTTTTAAACCTCAAATTAATTTTCATACATAATAACATTTATCAGTAAGTGTATGTCAATCCCATATTGGAACTTGGGTTTCTACCTGAAACATTTTTCTTTTAGACCTAGCTGCAAAGTTGATATATCTAATTTCAGAACATTTGTATACTGACCTGTAAAAACCTATATGTTACAGCAGATAACTCTCTGAGCTTTAATTCTTTATAAGGATAATAAAACTTTCTGACTATATTTCTATGTATAGCAGAAATTACTGTCAACAAGTAATATAGGCTTGGTTCACAGCACACAAAGTAACCTACAAAAGTGGCAAGCATATAGTCAAGTTTGTGATAAGTTTGCATGATGATAGATGATTATTAGAGTTAGTGGGGAGATCACATTTTAAGGTATATAAATGTAGAATCACTATATTATACACCTGAAATTAATATAACTAATATAATATGGTATACCAACTACACTTAAATTGTTTTTTTTAAGTAAGCAAGAGTCATTGGAAGACTGGATGAAGAAGTTTAAAGAAATAACAAGGATACTAATAGGAATACTGGGGACAAAAGTAGGCCAGGGGTATCAGAGTAAGCCTATGTGTAATTAGATCTTTGGGGGACACCCATTTTCACATTTTAAAAAAAATTAATGCTAGGTTTTTGAAATATCTTTCTGTATTCCACCCCCATCAAAGCAATTGAGTTTTGGTATATGGAACACATGTACTTTTTAATCCCAAGCCCTGAAACCCCAGAAAACTCTAAATGTTTCTAAAGAGAAAAAGTAAAAATAAAAACAACTACCAACAAATTGATATTAAAATCTCATGAAACACTAGATTTTGGAAAACAGCAGAGCATGTCTTTAAGCTCTGTCTATTTTGAACATAGATTTGTTTGCCAGGCCAGCAGATAAAGGAATATAGTTCTAGACATACAAGGGTCAGAAGGCTTACCACCCAAGAATCCCTTCTGTCAAAATATACTTCTGCAAAATAAAAATAAACCCAAGCAGAAAGGAAGCATGGGATGTAAGAAAAAAATAAGCAAAGGACCAAAAGTGACTAAAATGACCCAAGGACTAGTGAGACAAAGAGCTGTTCACTTCTATGCTAATTAAGGTGTTGTGAATGCTTAAGTTCTGGCCATGATGGAGTACGAGGGACCGGATTAACAACCCTACTGTAAACAACTGGAAAATTGGACAAAAGAGATGTAACATTGGTTTTCAGTCATCGGACAACAGAAACATAGGATAATGCTGCCTGAAAGTAAAAAAAAAAAGGGGGGGCGGGGCAGGGGAGCCCTAGCCAGTTTGGCTCAGTGGAGACAGAGTGTCAGCCTGCAGACTGTTTGATTCTGGTCAAGTGGGTTGCGGGCTTGATCCCTCGTAGGGGGTGTGCAGGAGACAGCCAATCAATGATTCTCTCTCGTTATTGATGTTTCTATCTCTCTCTCTCTCTCCCTTCCTCTCTGAAATCAATAAAGATATATATAAAAAAACAAAGGGGGGTGGGGGGGAACAATTTGAGTTTTGTAGTCTTCCCAGTTCACTGCTCGGGGTGAGTTTCCAGGCCTCGGGACAGGAAAGAGAGATAGAAGCCAAACATCTCAGCAGTTTTGTTGAGTTGAGGAGACATATTTCATAATTCAGAGATGGCAAGTGGCAAGAATTTATGGGGCAGAATATTGAGATGAGGGAGATGCACAAAGACACAGCTCTAAAAATCTGCAGAAGGGGCCCTTTAAATCAGTGTCTGATCTGCATATGCATGAGAAAAAAATTCCCAGATCTGGAAGGGTGTAGATGGAATACTTCCTGGAGCTTGGCGGGGCTGGGAATAGTTTGTGTTCAAACCAGCCAGAGTAGAAATCCCACTGCATACACGGGGCATTGGGTAATGTCCTCAGAGGTTTGTTAGAGGAGCCAAATTAACCCCTCATTAAAGACTGCTCTAGACCCACCTATGCAAAGCTTACAAGTAAGTCTTGGAAAAATCAAACTCATTCTAACTAACATAACTACATCTCAGAACAAAGCTCAATAATATGTAGGGTATTCCAAAAAAAATGTATACACATACATTTTTGATAGCTTAAGTGATGTTTCTTTCTTTTCAGGTTTAACCCATTGGAATTAATAATTATTCAAAGTATGTGTATGTTTTTGGGACACCTTGCATAAAGAAATACAGCAAAATCCAGTATCAAATGTTATGAAAATTTAATAGAAAATTATGAAGCATAGAATCAGGAAAATATAACTCTTTAACAAGAGTAAAATCAATTAGAGGAATGACATAAGAAAAAATGCCAGAAATCCAAATTCCATCCCTCCATGAAAGCAATGGAAAAATAGCAAAAACTGCCCTGACCGGTGTCGCCCAGTGGTGAGAGCATCGGCCCACACACTGGGGGTACATGTGAGTTTCAGGCAGACTAGTGTGAACTTCTCAACTTCAGGGCCTTGTATTATTCAGGTTTGCACTTTAAATTTACATACCCTCCAGAGCTTCAGATGCAACAGGTCTTGGGCATGTTATTTAAAACTGGCCACAAACCACAAACTGGGGATAATTGTTCCTGAAAGGCTAAAGAACTATTTAGCCCAGTGGCATGGCTCAGTGGTTGAGCATCGACCTATGAACCAGGAGGTCACAGTTCCATTCCCGATCAGAGCATATGCCTGGGTTTCAGGCTCAATCCCAGTATGGGGCATGAAGGAGGCAGCCTATTAATGATTCTCATCCTTGATGTTTCTACCTCTCTCTCCCTCTCCCTTTCTCTCTGGAATCAATAAAACACACACACACAGACACACAAAGTATAGGGTTATTTGTCCTCTGAGATTGGGAAAGCAGTAATGTCATCCTTCTAACCAAACATGGGAGAACATGAAGGATTTGCCTGTGGGCACAGAGCAGACACAGCAACCCTAGCACTCAAGCCAGATCTCCTGAGTCTGTCAGACTTCTTCTGTGTGAGTCTATGGTAGGCAACACAGCAATGTGGCTAACAGCACAGATTTTAGGGTCAGGCTGCCTAGGTTCAATTTCAAGTCAGCACCTATGTAACCCTGGAGAAGTTATTTAATCATTTGGTGCATCAGCTTACTCATCTGTTAAAATGGGGAAACTAAGACTGCTTACCTCATAGGGTTGTTGAGACAATTCATGCATTGAGGTGCTTGGCACAGAGTGAGTGCTCAGTAAGTGCTAGTTATTATTACACTGATTTGTCCAATTAACCTGAATAGGTCATTTTTGTGGGGTGTTTTAC
Source organism: Myotis lucifugus (assembly GCF_000147115.1). NCBI lineage: Eukaryota > Metazoa > Chordata > Mammalia > Chiroptera > Vespertilionidae > Myotis > Myotis lucifugus. Next base: position 3,272,641 of record NW_005871073.1, read on the forward strand.
AACCAACCTACTTTTCAGCAACTATGGAGCAGGCTAAAAATCATTTCAATGAAAGCAGATTATGTTAAGAAACAATAAAACAGAACCAACACCATGAGCCAAATCTCCTCTAGCTCTGTGACTCCCTGGGCACAGGGTGCATGAATTCAGTTCCACATGCTAATCAAACTATCCTTGCTTAGCCTGGTGCTGAGGCCAAGACATTTTCTCTTGACTCCACTGTGGACAATTCTGAAACTGGCTGAGTCAGCAAAAGCTTTTCACTCCCCTGACAATCCAGTGTTTAAATGTAATTAAAAGTTCACCTACCTTCTTTTAGCACCATCAGGAATAGGATTGAGATTTTTGACAACTCTGTTCTCTGGCAAGACATCTCAGCATAGTTCTTGGTGCTAACGTAGCTCTTGGTGTGTAGTTACCCTGTCACCCAGAGAACTATTAGTCTCCTTCTCCTTTAACGGATAAATGTGAAGCACAGAAGTAACCCTCGAAGAAACCTGAAACAATTCAAAAGAACATATTCACCCCTAGGTTCATTGCAGCATTATTTACAATAGCCACGATTTGGAAACAGCCCAAGTGTCCATCAGCAGATGAATGGATAGAAAAGCTGTGGTACATTTATACAATGGAATACCACACGGCTGTAAAAAGAAGGAAACTTTACCTTTTGCAATGGCATGGTTGGACCTGGAGAGCATTATGCTTAAGTGAAATAAGCCAGTCAGAGAAAGATAAGTACCATATGATTTCACTCATATGTGGAATCTAATGAGCAAAATAAACAAACAAACAGACTGACAGCTACTGGGGGGAGGTGGGGAATTGGGTGAAAAAGTGAAGGGATTAAGCCAAAACCAAACAAACTCATAGACATAGACAACACTATGGTGACAATCAGAGGTAATGGAGGGTTGGGGGAGGTAGAAGAGGATAAAGGGGGGATAAACAGTGACGAAAGGAGACTTAACTTGGGGTAGTGAAAATACAATACAATATACGGATGATGTATTACAGACTTGTACTCCTGGAACTTATATAATTTTATTACCAATGTCACCCCAATAAATTCAATAAAAAGTGTTTTTAAAAGAGAGGAAAAAAAAGTGAAGGATTGAAAATATTTTAAGAGATGTCATTATTTACATACTACATGGCTCATAACCAAGATGACAGATCCAAATGGCGACCCAATGAGCTGACAGCTTGAAATCTCAAAGCTTCATTCACCAAAGAGTGGCAGCAGGATTTGGTGGAGAGGAGGAGAGGTGACAACCGAGAGAAAGGCAATGAAGTGTTTTGTCTACATATGTAGCTGTGTCCTCGTAGAAATAGGCTTCAGGGAAGGAGTGCTAGACTGGTTGTATAGCCTGATCAATACAAAGCAAGGGCTCTAGCCGATCTGACTCAGTGGATAGAGTGTCGGCCTGAAGGGTCCTGAGTTTGATTACACTCAAGGGCATGTACCTCAGTTGCAGGCTCAATCCCCATTCCTGGTGGGGGTGCAGGGGCATATTCCAGAGGCAACCAATTGATGTGTCTCTCTCACATCATTGTTTCTCTCTCGGTCCTCTCCCCCTCCCTTCCACTCTATAAATATCAATGGAAAAATATCCTCAGGTGAGGATTAACAAACAAACAAAAAATGCAAAGCAATGAGGCAAAGAAAATGACTGTTAGGTGGGGAGGCACTTTTCACAATCATTATAACCAGTCTTCACTAGGGCCCTCTAAAATAGGTAATCCCGCCATCATTTTGCAGATGACAAACCCAAGGTCCCAAGAGAGGTTACATATACTGACAAGGTCACAGAGCGGATGTCAGATGCAGGATTCAAGTCATTGTCTCTCTGGCCCCAAAGTGCCTACTCTTCCTTATATTAAGCAGTTCTTCTGTGAATATAGAACGTTCCCAATTACTGCCCAGATATTTCAGGCAAAACAAAAGTTGCCCACACTGCCCACCTAGAAGACATTTGTCTGAGTGAAGCAGCAGTCGCTTGGATTCTAAATTAATATCTCTCTCCCTCTCCCTTTCATCCACTGTGGAGAGGGAGCCAACACATATGAGAATAGATAAAGGCAGTGATTAGAAGGGTGTGAATACAAACTATGAGAAAGCATGAAAGTAAGGTTCTGTATTTATAATTGGCTTTAATTTGGAGTTAAGTGCACGAAAAGAGATGCTAGACCCAGCCCTTTATGTGTGATGATCAGGAAAGTGATTTTGAGATGAAAATTTATTAGTCAACATATCTGCTCCTCCCTGAAACTCTGAGCACTTATTCTCATATTTTAATAAGTTTCACTACAGTTCAGACAACAGAGCTCTTATAGCTGTGAATAACCCACTGGATTCCATGCCTCTTTGTAAATTCCTAACAATTAACTAATTTGCCTAATGACACAATGCTGGAGGAGGTAGATGATTTTTGTCACAGGTGCCAATGAGGGGAAATTTTTAATTGCATTGCCAATCGTAACTACTCGAGACACGTTTTTCTAATTTCTCCACTTGTCACTTTCCTTTTTTATCTTTCTTGTCTTCTGCTCACAAGTCATCTCTCCCTCTCTTCCTTCCAATGTCACCCCTGCAAATGGCACTCAAGGAGAGAGTTTTCTCATCCCTGATTAAAATATCCAAAGATTCACATGTATTTTCTTTTTCCCAAGAGCCTACTACTAGATTCTGACCGCACATTAGTTACCTTTGGAATAAGTTAATACCCCTAGATGATGTGAATCAACTTTTCTAGAGTAATGGCTTGAACTGCCTGGTCTAAGCCGTTGTCATCCTTCTCTGGGACCACTTTAATGGTCCCTTTAGTGGCATCCCTAGTTACGCTCTGCCCCCTGCAACCCATTCTCACACAGCAGCTAGAGGGTTTGTTGCTGTTGTTCTTATTGTAGTTTTTTAATACAAATCCATGTGCTGATTTTTGAAGAGTCCATTGGCAGACTCTTTAAAGTTCTCCAGTGGCTTTGACCACACATTAAAAAAAAACAACTACACAGAAAAGAGCTGGTCCCTGCTTCCCTCTCTATCCTCTCTCAACTCATCTTCCCCTCCATCATCTATTCCAGCTACAATGGCCTTCTCTTTGTTCCTATCCACCGCCGAGCCCTTGCACTGGCTGATGTCTCTATGCTCTTCCGGAATCTTCCCATGGCCATTCCTTTTGACATTCACTGTTTCATGTTGTTTTCTGAAGGAGGCCCCTGTGCCCATTCAAACAAAAGTATCCCTCAACTTCCATCTATGACATCAGCCAGTTATGTTTTTATGATATTTTGTTTATTTCTATATTTTCTGTTCTTTTTAGATATCCACTATAAGTCCTCCATGAAATCTAGAATTTGCTTGTGTTGTTCACAAATCTCCATGCCTGCCTGACACATAACAGGTGATTTTACATATATACATATATATATGTACATATATAGAAAACAAATGAATACATATTTACAGTGTATTTTTAATATAACATTGCCTAAAAATAGTATGTCTGCATTTTTATAAGTGTGAGTATGTGTGTATGTGTACAGAGTAAATATTAAAGTAGCAAAAAATAATAACTGGTTATCTCTAGGTTATTATAAACAGTTTATCTTTTTTCTTTTGTGTAATGTCTATAATTTCTAAATGTTCTTCAGTTATTATGGATTTGCATGGTATTACCAGGCAAGATCTTACTCCCCAATATTTGTATTGAGTCTGCCCAGCAATGTGAAGCAAGGGCCAGCCGACCCTGCACAGTCCAGTAACCCCTTCCCCATTTTCAGTTCATGACACCTGGAATGTAGACAATTAGATTGCTCCCCTCTACCTGTGGTTTGTGTGAGACTGTAGATAACACAGTAACACACCACGACAGCCATAGAGTCAAACAGAAATCTAGCTGACAATGAAATTCCTAACCCAGGAAACATCTCAGATACAAACGGGAATAAGGTGCATGCAAATCACACAGAACTGCAGCCCCCAGCAGAAAGCCTGAGAGTACAGGCACTCCATAAACCCCTACTGAATACAGTGACTTTTACAAAGTTTATTGTTCTAAGTAAAATAAGAGGCAGACCGCACAGCTGGATGCTTCCATCTCAAAACAGCTCTGGGGTTCTTGCTCTTGGCAAAACGACCTCATCAACCTGCAAACTTTGTGGCTTGAAGAGGATGGAAATCATGAAGGAAAGTGAAGGTAGCCATGGCCTTGGTATCTTTTTGCTGTCACTTCCAAGATAGTTTATTCCTCACTTCACAATGAAGAACTGGAAAAATGGCTCATCTGGAAAAAAGAATTGGATGCCTTTGATAGTTGCCACCCTTCAACAGTTCTTTAGGGGCACACGGCACTCGGCGGCAATCATTGTCATTTTCCCTGTCTCAGCAATAACAGCCAAATCAGCTTCGGTTAGGTGGTTATGCAAAATCAATTGTTCAATAGCATAATTATCAGCTATTCTGAAGAGATTGAATTTATCGATGAGAGTCAGCAATCCCGATGCATATGATATACCCGGGATAAGGCCTGAATTGCTAACTGTTCAGTGAACACGCTGGGCCTCTGCAATTTTCATTGTGACAAATTGTTGACCCAAGATAGATTTTCTGACCTGTCCATCATATCGTTCAGCTAGGGCAATTCCGTTGCAGGCGATAGTGGCTGTTACTGACACTTGCGCGGGGAAAATAAAGCTAAACATGACAAGGCTAAGGCATAGCATGTTTTCAGATCAATAATCAGAACTTGTGCAGGTGAGGCTGGAACATATAGAAGGAGCGCCTGGTTTGTTTTTATTAAGGTGAAGTGGGTTTTATTGCAGCTGTTATGATCAATTGGAGGCAAAAGGGAGAGAGAAATCTACACAGAGAAGAGGAAGGTCTCCTCTCAAGGGCAGCTAGAAATCTGTCATGTAACCTAATCGTGCCAGACACACTGTGATCCGGGTCGTTCTTAAACCCAAAGGGTTTCCATCTGGACACGAGCAGAGGAAACAGCGCGTGGTTCTGTGAGCCTCACAGTTGCTGAAAGTTCCCTGTAATTTCTCATCCCCATAATCCTACTTAAAAGTGTCGTGTGCGATAACAAAAGGAACAATCTTACGGCTGAAGTTGGAATCCTACTCACATGTTTTCTACTCAAGTTCAGTATAATTATGCACAACTCTGCCTGTGGGGAAAAGGAAGTGGATCTGTAAACAAGTCAGCCGCAGCTCCGTGCAGTAAAGCCTCATTTAGTCCATTGTAGGTTACCTGAAGTTTTCTGAGTTTGATAATTTTTGACACTCTCTTTCCATTAGGAATGCCTTGCTTTCTGGAACTGCTGAGTCACTGTTTATGCTGCCTGCCCTACATTGAGAATGTGTCTCACCGTGTATCCTCTTGCCACGGTCCTGCGTCACCTGTGGGCCCCACTCCTCCCATCTGCCTCCAGGTGCCTCTCTGTGGTCTCCTCAATCAGAACTTCTCTTCCACTCCCCTGTCCTCCCACTGACCTTTGTCCTTGATCTCGCCCCATATTCACTGCGGGTCCTGCAGTCATTCTAAGTGACTTCAACACCCCCAGGGGGACCAACCACTATTCCCATCATCCTCCACTTCAACACCTCATTCCCACCCAGGGTCTTAACTTCAGCATCATTTTCAGCAATAACAAGCACAATCTCTCAATTCATCCCAGGGTCTAAATATTCTTTGTACTATTCCAGCTCTCTTACTCCCAATACAACTCTCCTTTGCCCCTACAGGAAGTGGGGATGTGCTGATCCTCCACCATTTCACTGTCCTCATGTTTTCTGAATCTATATCTCCAATTCTGACCCTGCCATGAGCTACAAAAATAGATTTATGACTACCTATGACACATCTCTATTTGGATATCTAAAAAGGTACCACAAACTTAATGTCTTAAAATGAGATCTTGATTTTTATCTCCCAAACTTGTCATTTCCCCAGTGTTCCCTGTTTCAATAAATGTCACCACCATCCAGGAAATTAAACTAAAACTCCTACATTGCCATTGTTTTTAGACACATTTTATTTTCTCCAGATTCTCTCTCTCTCTCTCTCTCCTTCCTTTCTTTTCTTTTCTTTTTCTTTTTCTTTTAGAGAGTATGGAAGGGAAGAAGGAGAGACACAGAGAGAGAAAAATCAATGTGAGAGAGACACATCAGTTGGGTTGCCTCCTGCAAGCACCCTGACTAGAGCTGGGGATCAAGTCTGCAACTGAGGTACGTGCACTTGACTGGAATCTAACCTGGGACCCTTCAATCTGAAGGCCAACACTCTATCCACTGAGCCAAACCGGCTAGGATCTCAAATTGCTATTTTACATTTTTCTTTTTAATATATTCTCCATTTAATCCTTCAGCAAGTACTATAGGTTCAACCATCAACATATCTCTTCTCAACATTTCCAACTTCTAAAGTTAGCTCTAGTTTAAACTAATACATCATCTCTTAATTTTTTTTCCTGTTTCCTTTTAGTCTCCTAAATTGCATGCTCCACACTGCAGCCAGAATGATCTCAATGCTTTCATTAAATCACATCACTCACCACTGTCTTTCCATTGTAAAGGCATCGTGGAAGGCTTAATCTCCTGCTGACCTCATCTCCTCCTCCCTCTCTCTCACTTAATATATTCTAGGCACACTGGCTACCTTTCTGTTCCTTGAACACATCATTTTCTATCATGTCTCAAGGTCTTTGCACATGTTCTCCCTTCTGCCTAGACTCCTCTTGCGCCCACATAGTAGTTTGCCTGTCTTCCTGTCATCATTGAGACTTTAGACCAAATAACATAAACGGAGAGAGATGTTTCCTAACACTATAAAGTAGCCCCTACTCCCCTAGGCACTCCCTTTGCCAACTCCCAATTTAGTGTTTGTAATACTTTGTGATATAAAAGTGTGTTACTAGTCCTGACCAGGGTAGCTCAGTTGGTTGGGTGTTGTCCCCTGCACTGAAAGGCTGCCGGTTAGATTCCTGGTCAGGGCACATGCCCAGGATGCAGGTTCGGTCCCCAGTGAGGGGTGTGCAGGAGGCAGCAGATCAATGTTGGGCTCTCACGTCTCGAATCGATGTTTCTCTCTCCCCTCCCATCCTTTCTTTCTAAAAAAAAACATTAAAAAAACAATAATGTGTTGTTACAATAAATCTGTCTCACCATCCCCACCCGCCAAAATAACTGAAAGCTCCATAAGGTCAGGAAGTTGGGACATTTAGTTCTTTCTCTATCTCTTGGACACAAAACAGCGCTGAATGTAAAGCAAATTCTCAGTATTTATCGAAGATGAAATCCATAAAATTACATTGAGAAATGGCCTCCAATGTAATTTTATGCTGATAAAGATGGAAGTGCTGTGCTTCCCGACAAGGAAATGTATAACATGATTTCAAAGAGGATGTTTGGCTACGCCGTAGCACAAAGCTCTCAGAAGCACCCATTTTCAGACAAACTTTGTGATCATCTAAACGCTTATACTGATGCTTCAATTTTATAACTATAAATGCTTGGAACTTTTTTATTTCTGTGTTAGGGCAAGACAGCTGACACAACACAGGGTTAATATAGTGATGCTTGTAATTGTTTTAAAGAGCCCATAGTTCACACATTTTATTAATTATTGCAAATTGGAATGGGTTTATTAGACATGATCTTTGGCTATCTACCAATGTGACAAGGTTTACTTTATGTAATAGACACTGGGAGTGTTAAAAGAACATTTCAAGGATGTGCACTCCACAAAGTTGGTCAAGGATAACACATCAAATATTGGTTAGCAGCAACCAGTTTTAATCCTGTCATTTTCTTTAATGCATGTCTATAGAGACAAAAGAAAATAACTGATGAATTGTTGGAAATCATTAGCTAACAACTGATAGAGCTTGAGCAGAGCTGCGCAGACTGCAATTGTACATCTCTCTAATCATTACTTGAATTTACTCTGGACCATGTGTGTTTAGGTAGTACTAAGTCATGCTTGATGGTGTTCATTTTGTTTGGAACCTGAAAAAAATGTAAAAAGATTGGACGGAAGGCAGTTGCCATTTATAGTCAGAAAGATTAGCTCTTGTTAACAATTATATCCCATGAAAATAGGATCAACCTCCCATTGCAGTATTCTCCTCTTCCTTCGGTGATTCCCTAACTCTTAATACTGTTCACTACCAACGACACCCAGGCTGAAACCTTGGAGTCATCAGAACTTAATTCTCTCCCTTCCTCCTATTGCCTCTTAAGCTCAGATTTCTTCCACTTCATTGGTTCCTACTTGTGCTTTTTTCTAGCATTGCAGAAACCATCTAATTAAATTACCTCCCGGCCTGCTGTACCCAATTCTATCTATTCCCAGTGCTGAAGATTGAAGAGTGGGGAGGGGGGTGTTTCAGAGAGACAGGACGAAATCCCTAAGGAGGTGCACAGCAGCTGCCCAATGCCCCCACGGCCTCATTAAAACTGTAAGCTAAGAGGACCCAGTGAAAAAGGCCCTTGCTCGTGCCCTGGGAAATTCATCACTGGATGATCATACCACTCATGTCCAGTAATCCCTATTGAAGAAAAGTTTTATGACATACCATCCCCACTCATGGGGGCTTAGGTACCACTCCCCTATGCTCCCTTAGCACCTAGGCACAGATTTATAGGGATCTGACCGCCACATTTATGGAGTTTATATAATTAAACTTTGTTTGAACCACTTGAATCTCCAACCCAGGCACTTACATGTCATCATTTTATTCCTGGTACATATTACAATGTCTAGCATATCATAGAAGCATCGACAAGCCTTGTCATGTTATAAGCATGCAATAACTCTTTGTTAACAAAGTAATTAATTAGAGCATGATTGATTAATAAACTAGGTTGTTCATGGGGCTTGAGGAGATGGCATTAGGGTCTTAATAACCTATTTTGGGGGGTGCACAGATGAGGCATCAAGAGTTCCCAACAGAATCAAGCAGCTTATGATCTCAGTGCCTATTGTGGAAGAAAAACATTTGTTGTTAAATGCTTCATTTTTATACATTAAGAAACATATGCTAAGCCTACATAGAAGCAAGGCCTTAATTCTCTGCTTTCGTTCTATGCTCCTTGAGTCCTGTGGATGGTACTTTATGCCTGGACTTTGATTCAAGCCAACCGGCCTTGAAAATTCAAATTTCCTTAATGAGCCAACAGAACATTCCCACAAGCAAGGTTTTGTTATCATCCAGATTTTACGGACAAAGAAACTGAGATTTAAAAAAGTTGAATAACTGCCAAAGTCACAAAGCTAGTTAAGTGCAGAGCAGGAATTCTAAACCAGTTCTGTTTAACCCCTAAGCCTTGTCTTAAGCACCATGATATTCTGCTTCTGCACCAAAGGTGAAGGTAAATATAGAAAAGAGCAGCACTTTTAGGTAGTTCCAGCATCATTAGTCAGATGAGCGCTAACTCCTGTGTTAACTAGAGGAGAACAGGAGGATCCCTACATTGGGTTGGTCAATAGTGAGTCATACACATGTCACTTACGTTTGCCTTGAACAAGTATCTATGTGCTGTAGGAAGAAAATTCAGTAAGACATGCTACCTGCTCTGGAGAGTGCCTTAATGTGAAAGAGAGGTAAAGGTAAGTTTAGAATTCTCAGGAAACCCTTAGAACAGACACTTGGTCCAGTCTGGAGTCTAGAAAGACTTCCTGGAGAAGCCAGAGCTAGAAGTGAAAAATCAGAAGAAAAGTAAAAAAGGGTTTCCAGGCTAAAGGAACAGGATGCACAAAAACTCGGAGGCTTGAAGTCAAATAAGTGGGTACAAAACTCTGAAAATACTTGGGTAGTGCTCAATGCAAAAAGTGGAAATAAGGGAGTAAGTGTAAGATTGGAGTTGCTCAAGGAATTAGGCAGATGCAGAGAGCAAGCAGGAGGGAAGTTCATTAGAGGGAACGGGGGAATGGAGCCAACCGAGGAAGGTTAGGACTCAGCCTCCACTGTCCGTGGGGTTGAATTTTATGCTCCAAATCCACAAGGAGCAGAGGCTGTGGGATGTAAGTGTTCTAGTCTGATTAGATGGAGTTCATTGTCCTTCAACCTGATTCGTGCTGGCCGTTGAGGCTGTGGGCTGTAAGCAGCTGTTGCTATCCTTGGCAGGCTGTCTCGCCCTCGGTGCCGCTGCCTCTTATTGTGCTGGATAGGGTGACCGCAGGCTGTTCCACGAAATGAGGCTGGGAGCCACTTCTCATTTGGGACTTTCTAGTCCACCTGAGCCAAATGTCCTCTGCTGGCCTGTCAGTAAGCAGATGAATAAGGTGACCATATGCCCAGATGTTCCTGGGATGGTGCAGTTTTATACCTCGATTTACATCTAAGTTAAGTGTGAATATCCCTCAAAAGTATCCTGGTTTGGGTGATAATTTATATGGACACCCTGCAGATGAGGCTACAGAGTGAAATAGAGGCCAAATCAAAAGAATCATTTATTTCACACTGAGAAGTTTCCGGATTTACCACAAATATAAAGAGATGATTTTAGGTAATTCACAAACAAACTTTAAAAAATTTTAATAGCTGTCTATGTAAGAAATATCCAAACCTGTAAAAAAATTTTATAAGAGTTTACTTGAGCCCAATCTGACAATTGCCGGGAAGCAAGATCTTAAATGCTCCTTGAGAATGACAGTTTTGCCATTTCTTTTATGCCCTTGACATTAGGAGGAAACATAAAGATTACAGGAAAGTCAGAGAAAGCAAGGCAGGGATTGGATTATGAGATAATTAACAAGATTATGTGCTCATTAGGGTGTGGTAACCCAGCTGCAGAGAAACAATGGACAGGGCTTGCTTAAGGCAAAGATTAGCCTTTTACTAAAATCATTATATGCCTGGGGCATGACTACTCACCATTACCTGCCCAGTTAGGGATTTATAATCATATCATCCTGTGAGGTTACTTTCCCCGGAACCCCCTTTTCATTCACATAGTTATATACATACTGGAGTGGAGGGTCCCCCCAGCCTTGCCTGTGCCCTCTCACAGTGTGGGAGCCTGGCGATCAATCTCCCCAAAGAGGTAGGCTCCGCCCACCCATCCGGGGCTCCTGGATGGATTGCCCCAAAGAGGTAGGCCAGAGCCACAGGACCCGCCTCCGTGCCACGCATAGCCATGGGACCCCCGGCCTCGGTGCACAGAGCCACAGGAACCACCTTCACGCCACACACGCAGCGTCAAACCCCCGTCCACATGCGCACACACAGCCCCTCCCACCCGAGCGCGCCTGCTGCACACACAACCTCCTGGTGATCGCTTGTTTCTGCGTGAGGGCCTCACGACCACATAGGCTTTTATTAATAGGATGTTAATGAATATTGGGGGAAAACATAGCTAGCACCTCATGATTTCATGGACATTATTGTCTTGAATAGACTAAAATAATCACTGCTCTGGTGATCCATCCTACTTGGACTCAATGTATTCAGACCCAGTGTTCTGGCAGGAATGTTTCAGAGCTTGAACACCAAAAACTTCTCTCACAATTCTAAAAGGTTGGAAAGGACACATCATATGGACTCATTATATGGATTCTCCTATATTGAATAGTATGGGTATCAATATATTCTTTTCAACAGTACACCGACTTCCAGTGGTGCAAGATACCACAAAGGTATGAAAGGGCTGTGTTAATGGCCAAAATCTAGGAAGCACTGCAGTAGGAGTCAAGGAGCTGAGGAAGGGCTCTGGGCCAGGGATTTCCATGGGAATATTTTTATTTTACTCTCCTGCTTAAAGCGTTGCACTTTGATCCCTGGTTGGAGTTAAGGAAGCAATGCTAAATGGAGAAAATCCAGGAAGAAAATAAATTACTTTCATAATTCAAATAAATGGTGAAGACTTAAAAATAAAAGGTGGGGGGGGGGGGGGAGAGAAGGCAATTTTTGAGATACTGGATGTTTAAGGGCTAAAAATCCATAAGACTAGATGATTGAGCAGAAGTGGGCGAGGAAAAAGTCTAGTTTGACTCCCAGGTCTCTGAATAAAGCAACTACATAAAAAAATGGTTCCCCCATCCACAGCCAGGGCTATGAAAAACAGCGGGTTACAAGCAGAAGACAGTGAATTTACCAGTTCTTCAGCCACAGCATGACCACATGGGAGTGGGAGGTAGAGGAGATGTTCAGAAAAGAGCATCACATTTAGAATAAGAAGAACTTGGTTCAAATTTTAGTCTCATTATTTACTTCTGGAAAATGTGCATAATGTATCAGTAGGTTGTTGTGAGAATTAAATGAGAGGCCATGTGTGAAAGCACTTTGTAAATTGCAAAGTTTCAGTTGTTATTTTGAAGTAAATAAGCAGAAGTGATAATGAATTCGAAGAGTCTAAAAATGATAAAGCTCAAAGGCACACTAAAGGAAGCCTACCACGTGGTCTGCTCTTGCTGTGCTGCACTCAAACCACCTCCCACAGATGAGAATCTTATTTTTAAAAACCCTTAGAGAAAGAAACCTGATTCACCTGGTAAAAATACTCACTATTTATCAATACTTAGCCTAATTTTATTGTGCTTCTACTCCTTTTGTCCTATATTGTTGGGTCCCTTATATTATTGATAACCCTTCAGGAGGGCTTTCCATCTTGTCTTCAGTAGGCTAAATGATACCTTATCTATTAAGCTATCTGCAAAGCTCTTGAATGTATGTATTTCTCAGAGTAACCAGCTTAAAGAAATAACAATTCCCCACCTCCTTAAATCCTTTCTGGAAAAAAGCAGGTTATAAATAAGGAAGGCTTATTGTGTACTGTTTTTTGTTTTTTTTTTCAAGCCTAAACATCAAGATTTGTCCCTTGTAATTTATCTGAGATTAGATCAGTACAAGCCATCCTAACCTTAGTTTCTTAACCTAACAAAAGTGGGTGCAGTGATACCTTCCCTCACTCTAGCACCGGTGAGGGGTGAAGCTGTGGTGATTAGCAGACTAGGCAAGAGGGACAATAGCACTGAAAGCACTTCACAGTGTAAACACCTACACTGCTGAAGAAATGCTAATGACATGTTAGCTTATTTGACTCCTCTAGAGCCCCAGGAGGCACATTTGCACATGTAATGTCACCACATCAGAGATGGAAAAAAGCAGACATGAAATGGTCAGTTCTCATGTTCAAGATCCTATAACCAATAGGCAATGATGCCAAATCCTTGATCTACTGACTCTTACTCATGCATTCACTCATTCAACATGTTCTTTTAATCACTTGTATATGTGATGTGTTAGATGCTTGGAAGAAAAAACAATAAAGAAAAATGTACACCTGCCCTCCCACTGTCTTCCCCACCAGAGCTTACAGTCTAGTAGGGAAGAAAAATAAATAAGACTCCACCAAAAAATTTGTCAGAAAACTGGTTATCTGTCTGCTTCATATATTAAAAGCTTGGAATAATCTCCCTGATGAAATATTTGGAATATCAAAAATTTTAATGAATTTATAAAATAAATTGTATCTCACACATCTTATAGCTTGAGGCAAACACAAGTTGTCTAACCAATATCCATACTGATAAAATGCTCCCCATATTTCTTACCAATAGAACCCTGAATTTGTTTGAAAAAGAAAAAAAAGATACTTAAGTTTCCCCACTTCTTTTGATGCTAATGCTGGCTATTTGGTTCTGTTTGGACTGAAGATATGAAAGTAAAAACCTACTTAGCTAAGATTTTAGGAAAATTATTATTCTCCTAATAAAAAGGGACAGACTCAGCTGGCATATCTCTTTTGTCCTTTATTTACCTTCCCTTGCCCTACCCCATCCCCTGTTTCTTCATGAAATTGGATGTAATGCTCAGACAAGAAAAAGCTATTTTATGAGCATAAGGAAGACAGTTAAACAGTGGGATGTCATAGCAGAAAGATAGGTGAAGTCTGGGTCCTTGATGACATCATAGAGCCAAAATACAGCACAGGACGATCTACCTCCAAACTTCAGTATGTAAGGAAAACAAAGCCCTATTCTGTTAAACCCCTGATGTCAAATTTCTATTCTGTGCAGCCCAAAGCAATTACCAATATGTATGCAGCCTTTGTTTTATTAGCAATGAGAGACACCAAGCAGAATTCTTTGACATGAAAGAACATAATGTCACAGAGTAGTCTAGTCTTGGGTTTTCTTTCTCTACTATCTTAGCTTGGAAGCAACAAATGAGAATATAATCTATGACAATATATATTGACATATGATCTATGACAGTAAGTGTTCTTAATTGAGTTCTTTAAATTTTCTATTGATCTGGACGCCAAGGCACAATTTTAGGAACAGTGTGGATATTTCTAGGGTAGTTGTGTGGTATGTGGTCAGAATTGTTCCCTGTGTGCCTTTACCCTATTTGTGTGATATTCTACTGCCATGACACAGAACTTGTATACTTCCAGATAGGAGGTGTATGTGAGGTATTAGAGACACAGACGCCTATATAGTCTGACAGTGTGTGTGTGGGGGGGGGGGGTGCAAAACACATTCTCTTCAAGACTAGTCTATTTACAGGGAGTTCTGGATTCTCACCATCTTATACAAACACAAGCAAGCTTTCACATCTTGGTCCTACTGAGATCCAGTGCAAAAGATAATGGAGGATCCCTACAAATGAGGAGCTTAAGGCTTCAAGTTTCTCACCACTTTTTCTGACAGCAACAGATACTCTGAGATCTGGATGGCTTCATCAATGGGCCCCAACTGGTATGAAGACAGCAGTGTGAGCTGGATGAGTGTTCTGCTGCCTGGGCTGTCCTAGAGAGGTGGCCATAGCACTATCCCCTGATAAGGTGAGCAGAGAGGAGCCCTGACGCCACTTAGAAGTAACAGGACATGCAGAGATTGGGCTTCTAGCTTCATCAGTAGTAACCAGGTATATACATTTTGTACTGACCATCCAAAGTGGCCAGACATTCAAGAGCTGGAGATGTGAGATGAATCCCTTAGCCTTTTAAAAGCCTATACCTAAAAGCCAATCATAAATTTTAAAAATTGCACTGGCCCAGAAGTTCAAACTGAAGTATTCAGTTCTTGTTGCAATAGCTGGCTTTGTACCCCAGACCTAAAAACTTTTTTTTACTCTCCCAGGATCAGTATAATGAGAAAATAAAGAAGGAGGAGGAGGAGGAGGAGGAGGAGGAGGAGGAGGAGGAGGAGGAGGAGGAGGAGGAGAACAAAGGGAATATCTCTGCCTTCTTACCAAGACAGCACTTAATAAAAATTGAATAAACCTTTTGCAGCTTTCCAATAAAATAAGGAGTCATTACTTTAAAATCAGAGAAAAAATATTACCATTCTTTCAACAAATATTTATTAAATGCTGATTTTATTGGTCTGGTGCTTTTAATTATATTAATTGATTATATAATTCATTGTGCACATAAAGGTTTTGTATCATGCAGGTCCATGTGGCAGGTCTTGACCCTATTTTGAACTTCCCAGCCAGCCAGCATGCTTCCTGGCCATGTTTCTCCTCCTATACCTTTTCTTCTACACCCCTGCTACCAAATATCTTTCAAATGCAGATGGCAAACTAATTTTACTATTAGCTTAAGCAAAGCAAATAAGACATAAATCCTCTGCCAAAGAAGTCATACAGTGCATCCTAAAGCCCAAGTTTTATATGCAATTTTTGAAGGATTTACTGTTTGGTGTAAGTCATGACACTGTTCTCCTTTCATTAACTCAGAATTAATTATGGGATCTCTTTTCACCACCTGAGACTCTGAAATTGAATCCAGCATTTTAAGAGGCCCTGGTCCTCTTTGCTGTGGTCAACACCCATCACTAGTGTCATGAAACTTACAGAAAGTCACCTCAGATCATCACTACCCTCACCCCCAATCCCACCAGAAGCTGGCTTGATGTTTATAAAGGACCCAGGAGGGATAAATAGAGTTCCTGAGTTGCAGTCAACTTTGGGCCATTGACCATGTATCAAGTACAAAATTTTACAAAAATGTTAGGTAAAACGATGGTAGAGCAGTTCTGAAAATAACATTATAAGGGCTCAAATTAATCTCTTGAAGTAAAACATTTCACAACCCAAAGCTCTTGCCAGGAAATTCTTTTAGTCCGTTGAAGCTTTGCTGCCTCTCCAAGTCTCTTCCTGTCATTGAGATGTACGTGTTCGATGTCTGAAGTCAATTTTCCTAGGCAGTTGTTTTCACAAATGTTTTCTTTTTAGGTTTTTTTTTTTCTTCCTTCCTTCCTCCCTTTCTTCCTTCCTTTTTATTTTTCTTGATGTTCTTCTAATCTCCATTTTTTTTTCCAGTCTCCTGGTTTTCTTTGTCCCAAATGACATTTGTTAGGATTTTCAATTTAAGTCCAAAGGTAAATTTGATTTTCTGGGTGCTAATGGAAAGTACACAAGGCTACCAGAGAGTCTTTCTAACATGTTAGTCTGATTATATAAATCTGCTACACAAAATTCTTCACTCAGAATAAAATCAAACTTCTTCATCAAAGCCTTCATTTATTTATTCAATCAAACAAATGTGGTTTCACTGAGAGATCTGTGTGTCGGGTATGGCTCTAGTACACAGAGATTTAATATTAAACAGAGAGCATATACTCTCATGGAAGTTACATTCTGGTGTGAGAGAGTGAGACAATAAAACAGAATAGAGTAATTTAATTTCTGATATTGACTGTGAAGAAAATAAAGAAGTGTAAGGGGAAAGAGTGACTGGGGAAGGGACTCTTTAGTTAAGATGCTTAAGAAAGGCCTCTCTTAGGAGGTGACATTTTACCTGATGACCCAATTAATAAACACTTAAGATCAAAGCATTAGTTAAAAAATGAATGTTAACATTTTTAAAAGAAATATTTATTTCCAGTTGATAATTGACTTTAAGAAATTTGGGGGCAATCAACTCACTTTATATTACTGATACTCATCTACTTCTGCACCAATTGCAAGGGGGCTGCTGGGAAAGGGGAAATATTGTGTGTACAGGGAAGAGGGGTGGGAAACACATTTTTTGAGTACACTCTATCTGAGTCATTGTGCTTGATGCACATTTCTTAATCCTCAAAAAAATCCATGAGACACATATTACTATCCCTATTTTATAATGAAACTGAAGTAAAGAAAAAGTCCTCGGTATATTTCTAAAAGGCTTTGTGTATTCATCATATCATAAGCAGAATATTAAATGTTAATGTTGCAGAGGATTTTGTGGCCAAAAAACTACCCCAAACCTTTTTAAAAAATCTTTTAGGAGAATCACACTGATAAAGTGTTGGTTGGCAAGACAAGAGAAAAATCTAAGATAATCAAATCTCTCCAGTGAAATCTAAGAAAAATAAAGTGTTAGTTACCTGTGAAATCCAGTTATACGAAATTTAACTATTCCTTTATATATGTATTTTACTTTGTAAGAATTATTTTGAATAACAGCCTATTTTTATCTCTTTCTACAATGCTCCCTTGTAGACTAACTTTTTGTACTTGTGTGTCCTCTAAATTAATAGAATCTCATGTTGAAGAAGAGTCAACTCTCTTCCAAGTAGTTCTACTGCTACTCAAAATATGGCCTGTATTGGGATTGAAACCCCTCAGGGCAATGGGGTTCTTCTCAGGTAGATAATGAGAACATCTAATATCTAAGTCCTCTTTCAAGTCTAAAATGTTTAAAATGCTGTAATTCCAATTTTGGTTCCTTTTGAATTCCAATGGATATAGTTTTAAGACCTAAGGAATGGCCTTGTCTTTGCAGTTTCAAATGAAGTAAATAAAAAGAAAATTGAATAATAACTAACATTTATTGAAATCTTATTAAGAACCATGTTCTAAGTCTTACATGTAAAAATTAAATAATCCTTTACAACAACACTGAATAAATATAATGATTTTACAGATGCAGTCAAGCTATGGTTATTTTGAGAGTCCAAAACCATGAAATAAAAGAGCAGGAATTTGATCTCCAATGGATGGATATCAGAAGCTATAGCTTTAATTATTACACCATACTATACTCTTAATACCTATACTGAAGACCCTAGGTAGATAAAGGTAAACTCATCCTTAACAATGGGTTATGAGAGAGAGGGGAACTAGAGTAGTTTGGGGTTCCCCCCTTTTTTCTCTTTTCCATGAGCATGTACAATTCATTTAATTCCATTTTTAAATCATCACAATAATTTATTTCTTCTTTTTCATATCAGACAGCGAGAGCAGGAGTGGAGTTGCTAAATCAGTGGGAGGATCCACAGTTCATGGCAGAGTTTTGTGAATTTATGTCACATGAGCAATAGCAATGTTGAGCAACAGGTGGAAGTGGTAGGAGTATGAATGTGTGATTTTTGTATTACATGGTACATTAGTTGTACTTTTGGAATATATATATATATATATTCTTTATTGATATTTATTTTATATATTTAAATGCGATTTAACAAAGAAAAATCAACCAAAAAAATGAGTTTGTGTGTCACCTCTAATATATATATTAGAGGCCCGGTGCATGAAATTCATGCACTCAGGGGTGGGGGGGTCCTCACCCAGCCTGCACTCTCTCATAGTCCGGGACCTCACTCCTTACTGCCGCTGCTAGCTGCTCCTTACGCTCCGGCTCACTGCTTCTTAGTACTGTCGTGGAGGCAGGAAAAGGCTCCCGCACCACCACTGTGCTCACCAGCCATGAGCCCAGTTTCTGGCTGAGCAGCGCTCCCCCCTGTTGGGAGAGCACTGACCACCAGGGGGCAGCTCCTTTGTTGAGCGTCTGCCCCCTGGTGGTCAGTGCACATCACAGCGACCGGTTGTTCCACTGTTCAGTCAATTTGCATATTAGGCTTTTATTATATAGGATATATATATATGCAATATATATATGCTATATATATATATACATTATTTGACACTTAAAGTATTTGATAAATCTACCTGTTACTTTTCTTGCTTTAAGGGATATGAATTTTTCCAGTTTTATTGAGAAATAATGGACATACATCACTGTATAAGTTTAAGATATACAGCATGATGGTTTGACTTACATATATTGTGAAATGATTACAGTAGATTCGGCTAACATCCATCTTCTCATATAGATACAATTTTTTAAAAAAGAAAGAAAAAAGGAAAAACATTCTCCTTGTGATGAGAACTCTTAGGATTTACTCTCTTAACAACTTTCTTATATATCATACAGCCATGTTAGCTATATCATGTTGTACATGAGCTTTATAGAATAAATGTGAATGTGTGGCTTAAAAATTATTATACTCTGAGAATCCTTTGAAGAATCTCTCTCTAACAAAGGAAATCATATTATCTTTAGAGTATAGGCACGTATATTATATAATGCTCTTTGGAGAAAAGAGGGGTAGGAATGGAATTCACATGTCTTTAAATGCAGAGTGTAGGAAATGGATTAAGACCACAGCTCACACTGCAAAACAAATACATGATAATGTCCATAATTAACTTCACATATATGAGGTTAAAGGGAGGTCAATTTATGTTCATGCTAAAATGAACTAGGTCTATGGTCAACTTCAGGTTTGATGAGCACAACTTAGTAAAGGTTTGTGCACTGATCTCATGCCAAATGGCAGTGAAATAGGACTGCAGGAACCATATTATTGGACATTGAAAATATTAGGCTGGTAGTCACGTGTATATAAAAAAAATGAATGCAACTTCACATAGAATTTTCTTTCGTACCCATAAAAGAGAAATAAAAACGATAATATAGAGCACACACTGCTGATTCTAGGGACTAATTTTTTTTTCTTTAACAGGGAAAGGAGGTTCTGTGCACCCTGCTGAAAAGAGGAATTTTATTGGGTCCATGACAATAACTCACCACAAGACCTAGTACAGTGATGGAGAACCTATGACACGCGTGTCAGCGGTGACACACGAACTCATTTTTTTGGTTGATTTTTCTTTGTTAAATGGCATTTAAATATATAAAATAAATATCAAAAATGTAAGTCTTTGTTTTACTATGGTTTCAAATATCAAAAAATTTCTATATGTGCATGGCACCAGAGTTAAGTTAGGGTTTTTCAAAATGCTGACACGCCGAGCTCAAAAGGTTCACCATCACTGACGTAGTAGGCTTTGATATGCAGACTATTATTGTTCAGTGAATAGACTCTAATGGAAGATTCTTGGAGGAGGGATTACTGCCATCGCTCTAGTGGGTACTGACCAGTGCCCCGGGCCTATTAACAGGCAAAGTCTATAGGGAGAGCTTCACTGACTCAGTCTTGGCCATATAGGATACCCTTTGACTGTTCTCCCCCAGTGGTTTTCAGAGTTCCACATTCCACTCTTAAGGGTGGGCTTAGCTTATGTTGTTTTCTTTCAGCTATGGAGGCCTGGTGTATTTGCAGTTTGCTCAAGTCAATTTTATAAGTAGTCTTTACTATGTGCAAGGCATTTGGGATGGGGCATTAGCAGAAGGCTACAAAGATGAATAAGATGTAGTCTATTCTCTCTAAAATCTGACTGGGGGGCGTGGGGGAGAACACATGTAACTGCAATACAAGGCAAAATGAAATTCATTCTAAAAGCATTCCAAGAGAGAAGCTGTAGGAGGACAGAGTGCTGGAAATCCTTAACATTTAGTGTATCACATAGATGTGGATGCATCAATCAGTTTCAAGCAACAGACAGCAGCCCAGGCTAATGTGAATAGAAAATGGATTTACTAAAATGGTGTTGGGTAGCTCACAAAATTTCTAGGAGGGCTAGGCATAGAGGCTTTGTGGACAAAAGTAGTGTGCAAGATCGCATAGCACAGAGCTGGTCTGATGAAGACACCAGTGCTACAGAGCTGGACACAGATTCCACGACATGTACCCAGGGACAGTGAACATAGCATATGGCCCAGAACCACATTCTGAAGTCTCTGAAAACTGACGTTGCTGCAGCGACTCTCACCAGAGTGGAATCCACACAATCCCTCCCTCTCCACATCACCAGCACCCAGCTACAAGTCTGGAGTAGCTATCTCTCATTGCCAGGGTCTGAGTAATGTTCCTGGACCATGAATTCAAGTGCCTGGGAGAACAATCATGTTTTCAGTTTCTCCAGTAGGCTCCAGTTCTTTATTATATGAGAAGGTGAAGAGTGATTCACAAACATATGAAGAGTATTCAGATGCTGGAAGGCCAAAATTCATCGCAACAGCCTACCTACATTGAGCAAGCTGTACTGGACACCTAATTTAAGAAGAGGAGATCTGTAATCAGCCCATTTTTGCTTGCATGTCCTCTTTCCTTTGTTCAGTGAGATGATGCTTTTTATCATTTGCTACTATCCTGTATTCCCTTTCATCTTAGAGCATTTTGCAGTCTCCTGAGTGAGATAGTCAGAGCTGGTACTTCTAGGATTTACTTAATTGTGGTTTTTTATTTGTGCCCAGGATTATAAATAAGACTATATTGAATGGAAGATGTTTAGTTAAAGGGAAAAATAGTAATTCTTCTAAATTAGGTTGTGATTTGGAAGAAAAATATATATTATTATAACACTAGAGGCCCAGCCTGCATCCTCTCCAATCCGGGACCCCTCAGGGGATGTCTGACTGCCGGTTTGGATCGGGCCTAAACCGGCAGTTGGACATCCCTCTCGCAATACGGGACCACTGGCTCATAACTGCTCACCTGCCTGCCTGCCTGATCACCCCTAACCCCTCTGCCTGCCTTCCTGATTGCTCCTAACCCCTCTGTCTACCTAATTGCCCCTAACTGCTCCCCTGCCAGCCTGATTGCCCCAAACTGCTCTCCCCTGCCTGCCTGATCACCCCTGAACACCTCTGCCTTGACCCTGCCACTGTGGCTTTGTCCAGAAGGATGTCCAGAAGGACATCTGGAAAAGGACCAATCTATCTGGTCTAATTAGCATAATACCCTTTTATTAGTAGAGACTAGAGGCCTGTTGCATGAAGATTTGCGCAATAGGCCTTCCTTCCCCTGGCTTGGCTTCTCTGCTTGGGCCGTAGCAGCGAGGCTTGGCTTCTCCACTCAGGCCGCAGCAAGGCTTGGCTTCTCCGCTCTGGCTGCAGCGGAGAAGCCGAGCCTCTTCAGTCTTCAGTCATCTTCAGTCTTCATTTGTCTTTGCTCCATGCCTGCATATGCAAATTAACCGCCATCTTTGATGGGTTAATTTGCATACTCATCCTGATTAACTGATGAGCATAGTGGAGTGACACCAATTTGCATGTTTCTCTTTTATTAGTGTAGATGTATTTTCAAAGAAACAGTTTGAGATAACTCAGACAGGTGTATAGTTCATCTAACAAAGGAAAGAAATTTGAGATATAAAAGTAGAGGTGACACAATCAGCTATTTGCTTCCTTACAATGAGCAATATTCAATCCAAGATATATAAGGAAGCAGAAGGACTTCAGGCAATGAAAAAATACAATAAAAGGAAAAACCTTGCTCAAGCATTTAACAGGATAATATGAAACCTCTCTTAGATTTCCCTAAGGGGCTCTGATTCACTAATAGATACTTCCTTGATTTCCTGTGATCATTAAGGAGAAAACTTTTGGTTACTAAAAAAACTTTAAATTAAATAATTACACAACATAAATGACAATATAGAAGATAAAAGGCATTCCCTCTGAATTTCAGACTCATATATATACAAATTTATATTCAAAGTCTACTTAGAATCCTCAAGTACATAGCACTCAACAGCCCCATCTGAATTATATTATCTTCTCTCCAATCCCTGTTCCCTTTATATTTCCTAGCAACCCCCGCCTAACCTCCTACATATAATTCATTACAATATTTCTCAATTTTACATCATAAATACGTTTTCAATCTGTCTCCTTCTCCTGGTTATCACAACCACTCTGTCTGAGTGCTAGTCTTCTCTCATGGGAATCACGCCATGTGCTCATACTTGCCTCCTTAGCTCTGACCTGTTGCCTTCAGAGCCATCCTCCATGCAGCATCAGAAGGGCCTTCTGAAACTCAAATCTCCTCTTGGCTCCTCGTTGCACAGCTTTTTGCATTCTTAATATGATAGTCTTGGGCAAATCACTCAACCTCTCTAAGCCTCAATATCTTCATTTCAAAATGGAACATAATGCTTTTTAAAATGGAAATTACTCTAAGAATTGAATGATAAAATGTGTTGAAAGTGTCCAGTAGTTGCCAGCGTAAAGTAAATCCTTCTGTGAAATTTTCCATAATCATTATCAACAATTTAAGTCTTTTGGTGTAGATTTTTCCATCAGAGAAGAATTCTAATACACAGCAGATACCTTTTGTAAAAATTAAGAAACAGAAAGGACAATGCATAAAAGATTATTTGCATGTTGTCCAGAGCACCATGTAACAAATGATATCCTTGGAATCTCCCAAGGGGAAAAGGAGTCATTTACTTCTCAGTGGGAACAGTGTGTCAATGCAAAAAAAAAATTTAAAATCCACCCAGATGCATAAGGAGTGACAGCAGCAACAGCTGCAGCACCATTAAATGTTTTACAGGTATTCATTCATTTATGTATTCATCAAACATTTATTAAGCACCTAACATGTGCTCTGTGCTTCTTGCTGGGAATACCAAGAATAGAATTCAAAGTGTGCTCCTAAAAGAGCTCACAGTTTAGTGAGAAATTTGTAAATTAATGTGCTCTTTATGATAATAGAAATGTGCACATCCTTGGAGATCTGTAAGACCCCCATTGAAAAGGTAAGGAACTGAAGGGAGTGACAAGAGTAGGAGGAAAAGGAGGGGGCAGGAAGGTCATTTGAGACAGAGCAGCACCTGACAGACACACCTTTCAAGAGGTCCTGCTTGATAAGTCAGCCATGAATCATATAAGGTGGCTGTAGCAGTGCATCCAGTTGTGACAGGCTTTGCCCTGGGACACCAACCTGGGGCAATATTAAGTAGAGTACTATTGCCTCTGGATCCTGTTATCATCTGAGGTGCCTCCTTGATCACTGGTCTCTCCAGATCCAAGTTTAATACATTCAAAAGACCAATACTTTCAGCCCCTTCTTCACCAAAATGCACAAGATGGAGCTAAATCAGTCCTCCTTCTGGGCTACTCTGTCTAACGCCTTCCATGTGACCAGATGCTCTAAAGATGCAGTGCCTCATGGTTTGTTAGAAGAATAGCAGAGGCCAGAAAGGAAGGAATGCAAGGCCATGTTTTTTTGTTTTTGTTTTGTTGTTGTTGTTGTTGTTTTGCTTTGTTTTTAAACCTTTATTGTTGAAAGTATTACATAAGTTCTTCTCCCCACCCCCATTGACTTCTTTGAGCCTGCCCCCACCCCTGACCCCAAGCCCTTACCACCCCATTGTCTGTGTCCATGGGTTATGCATATATGCATACAAGTTCGTTGGTTGATCTCTTCCCACCTCCCCTGCCTTCTCTCTGAGGTTCGGCAGTCTGTTCAATGCTTCTATGTCTCTGGATCTATTTTTGTTCATCAGTTTATTTTGTTCATTAGATTCTACATATGAATGAGATCATGTGCTATTTACCTTTCTCTGACTGGCTTATTTCACTTAGCATAATACTCTCCAGGTCCATCCATGTTGTTGCAAATGGTAGGAGTCTTTCTCTTTTACTGCCATATAGTATTCAAGGCCACATTTTAATCACTGAGTTAGATCCTTTTGCCAAATAAGGATTTTCCAGACTCTCAGTACCTCAGATGGAAGACCACCAAGGACTCTCATTCATTCATCTCTAATTTATATTCTCTCTCTCTCTTGCCCTTTCTTTCCATATCACCCCTCCATATCGCTATTCAATCACCAAAATTATTGTAAAAGAAAACTAAGCTCCTCCCCCCAAAACCCTTTTTTCTGTATTCCTGCCTCAGTCACTCATGGCATTCTCTTTGGCCCAGTTACTGAGGTCCCCAGAGAACAAAAGGTATTCTCCCAAGTCCAATTGTATCCCCTTAATGAGAACTGCAGGTCCCCTGACTTCCTCGCTAATATTAAAGTCACCCCGTAGCTTAGGCAACTGGGTGGGTGACAATATCACTAGAGACAGGAAATAAATAAATCTGAAGGGAGCATAAGAAACCCTCAATTTGACCATGTCAAGTTGAAGGGAATCTCTGAATGGAGGTGTACAGTGAGCTGTTGCAAATATGCACCTGCCTCTCAGTAGAAAAGTCCTAGAGATAAAGACCCAGGAGACATCACCATGTAAAATAGTGCCAAAGTCAGCAAAATTGATGAGATTGCCTAAGAGCAAGATACAAGCAGGGAAGAAAAATAAAACATTAAAGTCCAAGATGGATGAAGAAGATTGAGTACTAGTGAAGGAATGCATGGACAGGGAGACAATAGGACCAGAAAGTGTGGTGCCACAGAAGCTAAGAGATGAGGAACATTCAAATTTGTTCATTCAACCCAACACTATGTTCCAGGCACTACTATAGATGCTGAAACTATACTTGCAAAAAAAGGGGTGGGGGATAGTCCTTTTCCTCATGGAATTATATTCTAGGGGAAACAGATCAATAACAGGTAGGCAGTGATATAAGCTATGAAAAAATCTAAAGCAAGTAAGGGTATTGGAAGTGATGAGAGAAGGTGGTACTATTTTAGATAACTATTTTCAGGGAGGGCGTCTTTAAGAAATGACACTTACACAGAGATTTGAATGAAAAGAGAAAGCCATGCAAATACATGGCAGAATAATACATGTTCTAGAGGCAAAGACACTGCACTGTCACATGCAAAGGCCATAAAATGCACTGCTGGCTTGTTTGCAGAACAGTAGCTGTGGTGTGGTAAGGGGGATGCAATAGGAAATGAGGCAAGAGTGTTGGCCTTGGGCCAGACCATGCAGGGTCTTGCTGAGAGGTCAAATGTGATGACTGACAAGATGCTATTGGATTTAACAATTAACAGACCATTGATGACCACCGGGAGAGCAATTCAGTCAAGTATTGTGGAAAGAAGCCAAACAGACTGCAAGAGTTGAAGAGTGGGCTGCACAAGAGAAAGGAGAGACAGTGAGTATAAACTCATTCAAGATGTGTGTAGAGCAGGGAAAGGAGAATGGGTTAGAGTCTGACCGATGGCATTGCAGGTTGAGATAGCATTTGTTTTAAGACGGGGAAAGCTTGACAAAGAGAAAGATGCAGGAGAGAAAAAGGAAGAATCATGGACAAAGGAAGGCCCCATAGATGAAAGAATGAGATTCGAAGCACAAGGCGGTGAAGCTTCGCAGAGGAGGAGGGACCTCTATGTGCCTGCTGCTATGCATATGCCACGTGATGGGGCGAGGTGAGCTCAGGAGTGTACGCACTGGCCTCTGTTTCTCCTGGGAATGATGAGGCAAAGTCCTGTGCTGACAGAGAGGACTGGGCACAGGTGGGAGTCTGAGCTGTGTAGGGAAAGAAGATACAGGGAGAAAGTTGCCTAGAATCAGGGAAGGGGCTGGAGGAGGGGCAACCCACACTGAAGACATTGACAAAGGTGGAAAACCCTTAGGTTTGAGAACCCCAGCATCCAATGAGAAACTTGGGGGGCTTTGGGAGGCAAGTCAGGCCAGAAAGGATCCAAGAGAGGAGATGGAAAGAGATGAGAGAGGAAAAGCAGCCATCTGGGAAGCTGATGCCCACACACTCGAGTGCCAACCTCTAGTTGTGAAGAAAGTGGTGGTGGACAAGAAAATCCACACTCTATCATCGCTATGCATTTAGCAGGCCGAATTCACAGCTAATTAAATCTGTGCCCTATCTGTTCATATCCAATGATTTCCTTTGTTTCTGAAGTTCTGGGAAAGCACATCTTTCAAGTATGGTTGACTGATAAATACTTAATATTGGAAGTATTTCCATGTCAGTTATCAGGATGTTACAGAATAGTGACTAAAACTATTTTCTCTGTCACCAGACCGCCTGGATTTGACCCCACCTCTGACGCTTACCAGATCGGTGACCTTGAGTAAGTTCCCTAACTTCTCTATATTTTTCTCAACAGTAAAATGGAAATTATAATAATACTTACCCTCGTGGGTGATTATGAATATTTATTAATTACTAGGACAAAGTCTGGCAATATGAACACTGTATTTGTTTAATAATAAAATTCCATTATTAAATAAAATTATAATGCTAATCATTGAACAACAATTAGCCTAATCCTCATTTGAAAACTATAAAATATGTTTGTTGTTTCCATTTTACAAATTAAATAAACTCTGGAGGGTTACATGATTTTCCCAAGATCACACCACGAGGAAAAATAGTAAGTGGGACTTGATCTCCTGTTAATCTGCTCCCAAGGCATGCACTCCTTTAACTAAATCATGTTGCACTGTGAAGGTTTACACTTGCAAAGGTTACATCTATGTGGCAATTTCCAAGTAGAGAAAGCCACTATGTACTTGATGCTGTTCCCTTTTGAGTGGCTTATGTGGTCTGTTTTCATATGCATCTCAACTATGGAATCCAAATCATATCGCACATACACCAACCTTCCCCCCCCCCCACACACACACACATACACGCAAAGCCCTCATGCTCAGCACTGAATCACAACCCAGATTTTGAGGTTAACTTTAAAATGTATTAGTTTTGGTTTGGTTGTTTTAAACCTTTAATGACATTTGATACATTAAGTTTCTGCCACCCTGAAGTATTTTTAAAATGTCAGTTGAAATGATTGATTTGTACTCACCTTTTATAAGGTTGCTCAAGCCCTAGCACAAAACGTCGATGACTGATTAAAGAAAAATGAACCATTTGCCCTATCTACCATAGGAATTCCCTCCATAAACAGCTCAGCTCATTTTCATTCGGGTCCCTTGCTGGCACAAGGCCTTCAGCAGCAGTCTAGGGCATCCCACATGCCAGTCCAGACTGTTCTGTGCCAATGTCACCACAGGTTGCAGCGACATGGAAAAAATAGAATAAAAATATCCATGCACACTCAATATGCTGTTTCTTTTTTGGGAAGGACTGTCTTGTTAGAGATGCAAGGCCATGCGATATCCAAGATCACATCACACACTCCAGATCCAGACTGTGGATCCAACTCCCAGCCTTACCACCTACCAGAGGGGGACCCAGGCAACTTGTAAACCCGGTGCCTCAACTTCCCCTTTTGTAAAATGAAGCTGGTAAGTTTCAACTGTACAATTCTTTTGTGAGAATTCATTGAATTCATGCATTTAGAATATGCCTGGCACATAGCACTCAAAATACATAACCCACTAGTATCATCATGGCATTTTGTTCTTTCTCCCTGTGGGTTTGGGAAATAGGCTTTGCTTATATAAGTAGTATCACGAATACATGGTTGTTATGGATATTTTGTTTGTTTGTTTGTTTATTTTGGTATGTTTAGTTGTTTGTTGTTTTAATATTATTATGTGGCCACATAAAAAGTCTAAAAGATGTCACTAGCATATGGTGGTTATTGACTCTTTTTCATTTTGTCATTTGTTGTTGTTTTAAAATCCTTACTTGACAAAACAAAAAGTTTACAAACCCATGTCAGTCCCCAAATTAATTTTTTAAATGTAATGGTCCATGAAACCCCCAAATTTGGATATCACTCTCACCCTTAGGAATTTCTTCAATAAAACAGCTGCACCACTGGCTCATGTGCAGCCATGAACTGTAGGACATTCCATTTTAATTCCAGCAAGTGGGATGAAGGGATACAATGAAGACAGCTAGTGTGGCTCCTGGGACTCTTTTGCCAGCCCATCTAATTAGAGGCTGCAGAGGTTACTCAAGCAAGGCAGAAAGATTACCCTCGGCTGAAGTAGTGAAACTAGTTTCATAATTCGAACATTTGGAAATATAAGAGGGGCAGCGTGTCCATTTGCTTTACAAAATATATCATGTAGTTGACCCAAGAGTTTTCTTTTAAATGTGAAATAACATCAATGTAGTCAGAATTAAGTGTACCACACATATAGAAAAATCTTAAATTGAGCCTTACACTTCTTAACATCTTAGACGTCTGCAAATATGTTCTTAGACTGCAATAATTGTTATTCTGGGATGTCTATTAACAGCATTTCTCAAAGTAAGTTCTTCGAAACAGTAGTAGACTGCATACTGTCTAAGTTTCCTGGGCTGTCGTAACAGTACCAAAAACAGAGTGGTTGGAATAAGAGTTACCTATTTTCTCACAGTTCCAGGAGCTAGAAGTCTGAGATCAAGGTGTCATCAGGGCCGCACTCTGGAGGCACTAGGGAGCACTCGGTCCAGGCCCCTCTCCCAACTTCTGGTAGTTCCTGGGCTTGTGGCAGCACAGCACCAGTCTTCACATGGCATTCTCCCTGTGTGTGTGTGTGTGTGTGTGTGTGTGTGTCTGTCTGTCTCTGTCTGTCTCGGTGTCCAGATTTTCCCCTTTTATGAGGATTCCAATATGACTTCATCTTAAATTAATTGCACGTGCAATAGCCCCATTTCCGAGTACGGTAACATTCTGAAGTAGTGGGACTGGGTGTTACTAGGAACTGAATGTCTGTGTCCCCCCAAAATTCATACGTTGAAACCTAATCTCCAATGTGATAGTATTTGGGAGTAGAGCCTTTGGGAGTGATTAGATCTTGATGGTGGAGCCCTCATGAATGGGTTAATGCCTACACCAGAGACTCCAGAGAGCTCCCCTGTCCCTTCCACCAGGTGAGGACACAGCACCAAGACGGCCATCGATGAGCTAGGAAGCAGGTCCTCACCAGACACCGAGTCTGCCAGCACCTTGATCTTGGATCCCCAGCCTCCAGAACTGTGAGAACTGAATCTTGTTTAAGCCATCAGTCTATGGTGTGTGTTTTTTAATTACAGCAGTTTGAATTAAAATAGAGCTTGGATATATGAATTGAGGGGTGGGGAGCACAACTTAATATATAACAAATACTCTTTCATAAAATGGTTCTAAGACTAAAAAATATTGGGAAATTTTGCCAACTCCATCCACTACCTTCTTGAAAATATTGAGCTTCTAGAATAAAGAAACTTTATACAGTAAAAAAAAGGCTGGGGAAGGTGGGGGGGGGTGTAAGAGATCAACCGAAGGACTTGTATGCATGCATATATGCATAACCAATGGACACAAGACACTGGGGGGTAGGGGAGGCCGGGGGAAAGTCAAGGGGTGGGGGGAAGGAGACATATGTAATACTCTTTGTAATACTTTAAGCAATAAAACAAAATTAAAAAAAAAACTTCATAAGACTCAGTGTGTCTCAAATTGAGGCAACTGGGGAATCTATTTCCTTAAGTGACATTCATTTACACCCACTATTATTCCATGAAATACTGCTCAGAAAATGCAGCCAGATTTCAAGCAGGACAGCAACCTGAGGCTAACACCATGGTCATTGCCCATAACAACTGTGAAAACAAATTCCAGGCAAAGCAGCAAGCCAAGCCAGTCCATAACCCTCTGGTCTCTCCTTGTGTCTTTGGGAGAAGAGGAGTGTTACAAATCCTGGACATAGGAGCTCTTTGTGGCAATCATGACAGACTCAGAATCAAGTGGCCAAAAGGAGGAGGGGGGATCAGGGCGCTGACATTCTGCCCAAGCTCCTTAAATGAGGTCATGCACTGAGTGCACAGGCTACCAGCCTGAGAAACGGCAGTGCAGGAAGAACCCGTAGGGAAACAATAGAGCGCGGTGGCGGCTGTTTTATGAGGGAGAAGGAAAAAGAGTGAGGATGCGCACTGGCTGCCCATAATCAGATCCACAGCTGGCTGCCTCGGGCAAGCGCTCCGCCAGGCTCAGCACCCCAGCGCTGAGGTTTGTGGCCCTGCTAATCCCACTCTGCATATCTCCCTGCTTGACAGGCACGAGAGAGAAGCTACTGTGCAGGGGCTGATGTGCTTTCCTTTCCCAGCAGATGCTGCTTTATGGGATGCCTGACTTTGCGATTAACTTTGGCTTATTTTTATTTTGCTTTAGTTCCCGGTGCCAGCTGAGCCCCTGTGAGTTTATTAATCCAGTCCTGGTTCTGCTCACCGCAGCTGGTTCACCACTGGGTCTGCAACTGGCGTTTTGCTCGCCTCCTTTGGCCTGCCCAGAACAATTGTGGGCCTATTTGTCTCCACCGGCTCTTTAGCCCACAGACCATCTCAGATACTGCAGAGCCACAATCTTCATTCAGAGCTGAAAGAAAAATATGCTACATATGACAACACCTGTGGAATCGTAGTAAGGCCTGCTATCGAAAGGGGAGAAGCGAACAATTGTAGTGCAGAAAGGACTAGGGCAGCCAACCAGGGCCATTTAATTAGAAAGCAAACTAGCCTCAGGTATGTGAAGATGTGGGAAGTGATGCCCGAATTTGATGAGAAACAAATATTGAGTAAAACGTTTAAAAACAGATGGGAGAAGAGCACGAAGTCTGTCTTTTAAAGGAAACTCACTCAACTGAGTTCACAAAAAAAGCGACGTGAGCTCAGTAATAAAAGGCGTTTGGCGTCCTCTGGTTAAAACCCAGGCTTCAAATGCCAGCTTCTGGGGTTTTCAATTATAGCCTCTAAATTCCAAACATAGGCCCTTATCCACATGGAACAACTGCTTAGCAGGTGAAACGATTCGCTGAACAGCAAGCTCAGAGACGGGATGCTAATGCCACGTTAGTGTCATGAAACTCAAGCAATCGGTGTCTGTAAGATAAGCCCAAGCTCCCACTTGGCCATTATTTGAAGCTTTAGAAGATGATCCATTTTCCTCCCTGTTACCACACACCAATGGACTCAGGCACACACAGACACACACATTTACATGTACACACACACACACACACACACACACCACTAGAGTTTCTGCTTCTCCATTTAGACACAGGAGCTGAAACCTGTGTACTTGAGGCCTTCTTGCCAAAGGCATGTGTGTTCTCCTGCCTCCCCTCTCCACTCCACCTGAGGGACACGGAACAAAACAAAGATGAGCATATTGAGGAAAACTCTGGGAAAATAGTACTTGGTTCTCCTGGTGAGAAATTGAAACCCATCAAGACTGTTGGATAAAATGCAATTGTTCTTCAGTCAGCAGCATGGAAGCCAAAGCAAAGGACTGCAGAAAACAGAGGCTGGGAAAGACAACGAAACACAGGAGGGTGTGAGTGATTCCCTACAAGTGGTCTGGGGTGTTCTTTAAAACCGCATCATAGTGTCAGGCTCCCTGCAGGGCTTTTTCTAAGCAATTCCTTCTAAGTGCCCTCAGAGTGAAAACTGGTAAGCTCGAGGAAAAATGAATTTCTGAGATAGAATACCCAATATCTCTGGAGTCTGTGAACCAGAGGGTGGTGCAGGAGGGCATTTTGATGCTAGGAATTTGAATTGCAACAAGAAAGAAAATATGGTGGGGAATCCAACTGTCTTTTGGCAAAGTTTGGAATATTTTGCAAAATTTTCTCAAGCAATAAAAAGGAAATCAAACAAAGCATTTTTTTCCTAACAATATTTTTCTCTCCCCCTCCCCAATTCCATCCATGTTTTGTTGTTATTTCCACTAATAAGTCAGTTAAACAACAATGCAGAAGCCCCGAGGTAGTGAATTGCTATTCAAAGGTACCTTATTTTGTCACTGAGACTAAAGATAGGACAGGTGAGCCATGGCCCCTCTGACCCCTTTCAGGCGGCAGTATGTCCTCTGAACAGTGAGTAACCCAATGTTCTCAATCTTGGCTGAACACTAGTATTACCTTGAGAAGTTTTTTTGAAAAATACTGATGCCTGGATCCTCCCTCCCCTGAGAGTCTAATTTATAATTGGTCTGGACTGCGGCATGGGACAGGGATTTTTTTTAAGCTCCCAGGTAATTCTAACTTGCAGCCATGGCTCAGAACCAATGTAAAACTAACCGATAGCATTTGGATTTATTGTTTCTGCAAATCTTTTTCTCTAACATCCTTTTCCTTCCCTGCCCTTCCAGAATTCCCCATGGGCCTCTCTCCTGAACCACCACAAACTAATATTGTAAGTCTGAGTTGTAGCACAGTGCATGGGCCTAATGCCCTTTTCTGCTGGAGTCTAATGCAAGATGAATTAAAACAGCCCACCTTTTCTCACTATCGGACTTCTCAATACACACATATATATACAAATTCAGTCTTCCCAGATTTAGTACACCAGACTGTGCATCAGACAGACTGAAAACTTAGTAGAAGGGTTTGGACAATTTCAGACAGGAGTTTCAAGTCTAGAAAAAAACAGGGGTTTCTACTGAAGTGGACTCTCCTGAGCCTCAAACGAAAGGGAATCTCATAGGTAATTCCCCCACTATTTACCAGGGCCCCTGCCATCCCAGGTAGCAAGCTCCTCCACCAAAGGCCTTATTTCTAAAATCCCTCAGTAGACTTACTTCACTTAGCATAATCCCTTCTAGGTCCATCCATGTTGTCATAAATGGCAAAGTTTTATTTTTTTATTGCTGGGTGATACTCCGTTGTATGTTTGCATCTTCTTTATCCATTCATCTATCGGTGAACACTTAGGTTGCTTCCATATCTTGGTATTGTTAATAATGCTGCAATGAACATAGGGGTGCATATATATTTTCAAATTAGTGTTTTCCTTTTCTTTATCTTTGGATGAGAACCCAGAAGTGGAATTGCTGGGTCATATAATCCCTCCCTTCTCCAGGAAAATGCCACCTCTTCCCACTCCCAGGGCCTCTCCTATACACCATATTCCAAATTGGATTTCCCCTGGAGAGGCAGCCATATGTGTAAGCCAGATGGACAGTGATGCTCTTAGCTTCCCAAGCTTCCCAACTTGCCAGGGGAGTCATGGGATCTAGTCACAGGAGACGGGGTTGTCTTGGACAGTACAACTGAGTTTGTTTCCTATAGCTCACCACTAGAGTTGTAGTCCTACCAACAACTTCAGCTAAAGAGTCTAATAAGTTAATTAGGTAACTTATCTCAAGAGTGAGTTATTTGTCCCTCCCCATTCTCTACACACACCAGTATAGTCTTTGCTAGGAATCTCAAATTTAAGTAACTTCAGATACAAGGGTATGAGACAGTAGAGAAGGTTAGTGACAATTCATTTAATGCTATTCCACACTGTATTAATCAGTGTTCTCCAGAGAGATAGAACCAATAAGATACACATGTATGGAAATATATATATGAATATATATGGAAATATATACTGATTTATTATGAGGAATTGGCTCACATATTTATGGAGGCAGAGAAATTCCATGATCTGCCTTCTACAAGCTCAAAACCCAAAAAGGTCGGTATAATTCAATACAAGTCCAAAGGCCTAAGCACAGGGTTGCCAATGGTTTAAATCCCAGTCCAAGGGCTAGAGAAGATGAGATGAGGTGTCTCAACTCAAGCTGGAAGGCAGGAAGGACAAAAGGGTGAATTCCTCCTCCCTCTACCTTTTGTTCTATTCAGACCCTCAATGAATTGGATGACACCCATTTACCTTGGGGAAGACAATTTACTTTACTGAGGCTACTGATTCAAATGCTAGTCTCATCCAGAAACACCCTCACAGACACACCCAGAAATTATGTTTAATTTGGACACCCATGGTTAATATTATATGTCAAGTTGACATATATTATTAACCATAATAAATATTAAGGACATGAATATATAAATTATAAAAATTACTGTGACAACCAAACAAAATACATTTGAGGATCTAAGTTAGCCTTCTGGTTCCAGTTTTTGAACTCAGATCTAATTCTATATTGAGGAAAAAATATTTATTTATTCCATCTTCAAGGCATATGTCTCAGCTTAAGAATCATTACTGACCTAAAAAAGATGTCCCACCTAAATCACCATTGAAGAGTTATATTACCACTAGTGGATGCACTCTCTGCCCCCATAATCAACAGAACTGTATAATTCTCACATTTACACTTTTTTTGTTAATCCTCACTGGAGGATATTTTTTCCATTGATTTTTAGAGAAAGCGGGAAGGAGGGAGGAGGGGAGAGTGAAAGAGAGAGAGAGAAAAAAGAGAGAGACAGAGAGAAACATTGATGCAACAAAGACACATCCATTGGTTGCCTCCCACACACTCCCCAACCAAGACCAGGTGTTGAACCTGCAAACAGGTACATGCCTTTGACTGGAAATCAAACCCAAGGCCCTTTGATACAGGACCGACTCTCAACCATTTAGCAATACTGGCCAGGGCTCACATTTATACTTTTGATCAAATTTCTCTTTTTATCCCCACCACCCATCCCTCTGTTCCTGCACTTGGCTGTTGCTTCAAATCTCACCTGAGGTGGAACTTTCTCAAGGGAGCCTTCTCTACTAACTACCCAAGTTAATCTGGACACCCTTAGGCATTCCTGTAGCACCCTGCATTTATTTGTTCATAGAACCCTTTATAATTTTAAATATCTTCTCTAGGCACACCGACCAGATTGGAAAAGATTTATAAGTCAGATGATATTATATATTAGTGAGGCTGTGCAGCAAAATGAACTTTTTAACACCGCTGGTGGGAGTAAAGATCTATATAATATGCAATAGAATAGAAATTAAACACCTAAGTATCAATCCCAGGAAAATTATTTCACATGTGTACAAGGAGATATTGCTGATAATGTACACAGACGTATTTTTGTAATGTATGTCATTAACAAAATGGATAATTAAATTTTATTCACTAAAGTATATTCATAAAACAGACTACCATGCAACAATAAAATGAAGATATTAAAGTTACATGTACCAATGGATCAATCTCATAAACATAATTCTAAGAGAAAAATTCCAGTCATAGAAGACCACCTGCAGCATGATATCGCTTATATAAAGTTTTGAAATATTTAAACAAAATTATAACTTGCTTAGGGAACATATAGAGAGTTGTATTAGTTTATCCCAGGTGCTGTAACCTGGACCACACTTTGGATGGTTCAAACAACAGAAATGTGTCTCACAATTATGGAGGCTATAAATCTAAGATCAAAGTGCCAGCAGGGTTGGCTCCTTCTGAGGGCTACAAGAGAGAATCTGTTCCATGCCTCTCTCCTAGATCCTGGCCATTTGCACACAATCTCTAGTGTTTCTTGGCTTGCAGACGCATCATCCTGATCTCTGCCTCGATCCACACATGGCTTTCTTTCTGTGTGCATACCTGTCTCTGTGTCCAGATTTCCCCTTGTTATAAGGACACAGTTATATTGGATTAGGGCCCACCCTAATGATCTCTTCTTAACCTGATAATTTGCAAAGACCCTATTTCCAAATAATTCAGAGGTACTGGGGTGGGGGGCACAATTCAACCTATAACATAAATATATAAAGAAATGCATGATAATGATAAATGCTAAATCAAGGAAAGTGGTTACTTTAGGGGAAAAGGAGGGACATGTGTTCAAAAAGGGGTTGACTTGGACTTCAACTGCTGTTACCGGAAAGGGGGCCAGGCCCTGAGTGGGTCTGCCAAGGGCTTAGTATAGAAGAAGCAATAGGAGAGCCTAGGCTGGGCTGCCTCAGCTCTCTGGGAAGTCAGAGAAAAGGGGGCCTTGGGGATAGGTTCAGGGGACTAACCTGTGGTGAGTTGCCACTGCCCATTGCTCCCCGGGTTGCAAGTCTCGTGGGGTCCCTTAGCGTTTAGAAGATGCATGCCTGCAAGAGAAAAGGGGAGGAAGAAGAGGGGAAAGGGAATGGCAGGGCCTGGTTACTTTGTCTTGAGGCTTTATCTCTTTCTCGGAGGCGGGAAATCCTGGGAGAGGTCTCAGGGGAGGGCCTCAGCAGAATATGAATCCATTTTCCAGGTGTACTCCTCCAGGATCCTGGTCCTTACTGATTTACTGATTGGTCAGTGTCAGAGAAGGAGCTCATCAGTCATTGCAGCCGATCCTGGTGTCGCCCACCTGGTTTTGCTGCTCTTCTGGGCCTGGAGCTGAAATACAACTAAGGCCTAGATATCATTTCTAGGGAGGTGACCTTCGGTATCTGCTGTAAATTGTTATCAATTTGTTCAGCCATCTGTTTCAGTTTCCCTATTCTACTTGTCCTGGCTGACTGGACTGTCTCACTACTCTGGGGGTATTTTATTTCTTAAGTTGATCATGAATACACAAATATTCAAACTATTATTCATTATTATTCATGTCTAAAATATTTTATGATAATTACTAGAGGCCCAGTGCATGAAATTCATGCATGTGGGGGTGGGGGGGTGCTGTCCCTCAGCCTAGCCTGCATCCTCTCCAATCTGGGACATCCCTCCCACAATCCAGGACTGCTTGCTCCCAACTGCTTGCCTGCCTGCCTGACTGATTGCCCCTAACTGCTTCTGCCTGCCAGCCTGATCTCCCTCTAACCACTCCCCTGCCAGCCTGATTGCCCCTAACTGCCCTCCCTTGCCAGCCTGGTCACCCCTAACTGCCCTTCCCTGCTGGTCTGGTTGCCCCTAACTGCCCTCCCCTGCTGGCTTTGTCCTCCCCAACTGCCCTCCCCTGCAGGGCTGGTCACCCCCAACTGCCCTCCCCTGCCAGCCCAGTCACAACTAACTGCTCTCTCCTGCTGTCCTGGTCCCCCCCAACTGCTCTCCCCTGCAGGCCTGGGTCCCCCCCAACTGTCCTCCCATTCAGGCCTTGTCCCTCCCAAGTTCCCTCCCTTGCAGGCCTGGTCACCCCCAACTGCCCTCCCCTACAGGCCTGGTCATCCCTTAACTGTCCTCCCCTGCAGGCCTGATCGCCCCCAACTGCCCTCTCCTGCTGGCCCAGTCACCCCTAACTTCCCTCCGTTGATAACCTGGTCACTACCAACTGCCCTCCCCTGATGACCATCTTGTGTCCACATGGGGGCGGCCATCTTTGACCACATGGGGGTGGCCATCTGTGTTGGAGTGATGGTCAATTTGCATATTACCTCTTTATTATATAGGATAAAATACATATTTATGATAATTATAAAACACATATTTAATGATAATTAAAACATTTTTCTTAATGTTGGTCTTCATATAAACTATAAAATATGTGAAGGCAGAGCCTCTGTGTCACAAGCCTAGCATAGACCTTGGCATATAGTGGGCATCTAATAAATTCCTGAATTAGTGAATGAGGTGGACATTATTATACTACTTAGAGATGAGGAAATTGAGAAGCAGATGAGGATACTGAGGTTATGGTCATATTATTGTATGGACAGTCAGCAGAGTCAGGGCTTGAACTCAAGTACTCTGACCTTCCAATATCACTATCCCCTTTTCTTTGAGTAGATGAGGAACTGAGGACCCCAGAAATCCAGAGTTATTGCTTCTTTTCTGTTGTCTTTGAATACTCAAATAGTTAATGGGCCAGAGACACTCAGATATTAACAGGCCTCAGCACCTCTAATGACAAGCGTACTTGTTGAGAATTTAGGGACCAACAATGTAAGTATGTGGAGCTCCATACCCACTGGAATTGCCTGGATGCAGGTGGGCAACCTTGAAGAATTACAGTGATCACATATTCTTTGTGGCAAAAGTAAATAAATAATGAACTGGAAGGAGCTAGAGGGGAAAAAAAGCATACGATACAGCACATCTCTAGGGATAACAGTATCTAGTAAAGTCTGCCCATATTCCCAAATATCTCCCCTGATTTGGGAATTGTCTCTTGGTCGACAGAAGTGGATCTTCCCATTAAGTTTATACATGTATCCCACCCCTCTCATTGTGGTTGGTTGGATCGAAGATAATTATCAGACCAGAACTTACCAATCACCTATGGATGAGAAAAAGAAACTGAGAAGTTTAGTCAGTATTTGCAGCTGAATGGAAGCATAACATCTGGTTTGCATGCTATGGGTTGGCCATATTCCACATGTTAAACAGGAAACCTAGAAAGAGGATAGAGAGAGAGAGAGAGAGAGAGAGAGAGAGAGAGAGAGAGAGAGAGAGAATATCATGAGAAGGAGAGATAGATTAGAGATAAAAAACAAAGAGAGCCAAAGACTTCCCAGGTGCTCTTTCCAAATCCTTCCCGAGGGCCACCTGTCCAGGGAAAGGTCCCTGAAACTTTAAAATAAATGTTCCCTTTACTTAAGTGAGGCCAAGTTAGTTCATATTACTTGTAACCAAAAGACCTGACTAATATAGCTTGGCAGATGGTGGGGACAAAGCACAAAAGAGAAAGGAATGAATTTCTCAGCCTAACAGGTGGCAGGAATAATGTACCCAGTCCCATTCTTCCAGCCTCGCCCACCTGCTACCTTTCCATCCCACACAGCAGACACATTTCCATATTTTCAATCCAGAATGGAAAAAAAATGAGAGAAACAAAACCTTCTAAACTATTAGCAGAAGCCAAATGGAGCTGGACAGCCTCCAGCTACCCACTCAGCCACACTCAAGCAGCTGTCTCCAAGAGCTAAATGGGGACAACTGAGCCAATAAGAATTCAGCTTTGGGAGCACACAGGAGCCTATCCCAGGGCCAAGGAAAGAGGTGGGATGCTGACGTAGTCATGGGAGTGAGAAAGGGTTTTAAGGGTGAGGAGTTAGGGTGACAAAGGTAAGAACTGATAAAAAGAGAAATTAGAGTAGGCAAAACACCAAATACCTTCTTTAACTTAACTCTTTAAAGGTCACATTAGTCACTATTGAATGAGTTTGTAATAGTTTGAAGGCAAGAAAGGAAAAAACCCAAACTCACTTATTGGAATGTGTTCATGTCTACCAATTGCCTTATACTGGTAACATGCATATATTAGATGAACATCATAATCTTTAAGTAGTTACGCAGAACTAAGCTGTATCCAGACCATGAGCATGAGTAACCATGTTTTATTCAACCTCATGTCACCAATAAGCAGCATGGTGCCTGACTTAAGGTTTGCATTCAACACATGCTTGGTGAAACTGACTAAACTGAATTTAATGTGCTGTAAAGATGATCCATATTGGGACTGAAAGTTGGGAATATCCTCTTGATTACTGCAACCAGAGGTGAAGGTCTAATACATAGAGCCATGTTTCTGCCAAAAAGGAGAAAATCAGCTACTTTTCTACCAAACAAGTTCAAAATGGTGTCTTCTACACTGTAGCATAACTGAGAAGGCAAAACATATACAGAAAGCCTAAAGCATTCAGATTCTAAAGAGACAGAGCTTCAGCTGCAAGCAAAGTAAGGCTATGAAGCATTCCCTACACAACTGGGGTGGGTTTTTCCGCTATGCAATCCACCCATGTCCCTTCCACACTGCCAACATGCCTATCAGCATCAAACATTTCCATCTTTTGATGAGGGGACCTGTAAGTATCCCAGAAGGATTAAAAAAATGAAGGAATGTGCCCTTGGGATGGTTCATATGGGCCCAGCAAAGCTTCATTTCTTCTGGTGTGAGTGAGAGTAAACAACCCACTAATGATAGGCTTGCTGGAAGCCGTTACTGAAAGGACCCCTCCAGGCATCAGAGCATCACAAAGGGTTAACGTGGATTCCTAGCTCAGATGATGGGCAGCACCTCCCAGAATGCTGATTGATGTTCTGCAGGATTGGTCTGGCTTCCACCAGGGCCCAACGCATTGGGGCTCAGTGATCTTCTGTTGCAGATTACTGTCCCCCGCCTGTGGTTCCCTTAGGTGTGACCTCTACCCCAGCTCCTCTTCTAAACCTATGCCTCATTCCACTTCTCAACTCTCTCAGTGATCCTCATTTCAAGCTCCTGAGAGGAAGATCATCTTGACCTTTTTTGCTTCCGTTTCCAGTGTGATGTGTTGGCATAATCTTTAGGCCAGGCATGCTTGAGGGCTGCCTTTGTGATTCTCAAATCCTCTCCTTTTTAAATGAATCCCTTCTAACTCAGAAGTTTTACTTCTCAAAACACATTTCTGCTTCAGACTTTAATAGCTTATAATGGAAGTAAAAAATATCAAAAACTTCAACTTCACTTCTTTTCCTCTGCATTTTTGCTGCAACAGTTCTCATTCTTTATTCTTTTCAAGGCAGCATGGATTCCTCCAACTATCTAAAGAGCATGCCATTTACCTTCAAGGAAATGGTGAGAACAAAACTGTACATTTCTTGGTATTTTTCCTATGTACTATTTTAACAGAAATAGGTGGCCAGCACTTTGCAAAGTCTTTTGGAAAAAGAAAACTTAGCAATTTTATTTCTAAATATTGTACCTAACAGGAACTAAAAGCAGGGAAATTTTAAGAGCTGATAGTCCTTTCTAGTTTCACAGCCAAGATCTGAAGTCCCTGAATCCTGACTCCCCAACTAAATTTCAGATGGATAGAGAGAGAACCCCCCAAATTCAAACTCTTAGTCACTAGCGAGGTTTTGCTCCAATTCTCTTTCAGGTCTTCTACCCTGGTGAACTAAGCTAGTATGTGTGACACCTGCAAGAATACTCTTTAACCTTTCAGGCTAAGATCAAGCCTAGAGGCTTAGGTTCTGATCCCTCTTACCTTTACCTGGGGCTTATCTTTGTCTCTTCAAATGATGGTGAGGTTGAAAACCCAGGGATTCCCCTAGTGTCACACTATGTGAGATGGAAGGAAGAAGAACAAAAGAGAGGCAAAGAAAAGAGAGAGGGAGAAGATAACTGTTTAACCCTCTTCTTTCCTCCAATTTAGCTGTACCTCTATCAATGAAATCACACTGCATGTAACTAGAAGACTATGTTGTCCAGTATCCAATCAAAGTCCCTTTGTCTTGGACTTGCACTGTCCAATATGGTAGTTACATGTGACTGTTTAAATTTTAATCTCAATTAATTAGCCACATTTCATGGTGTCAAGAGCCATCTGTGATTAATGGCTGCTCTTCAAATACTGTAGATACAGAACATTTCCAATACTAGAGAAAATTCTAAGGAACAGCACTGTAAATCTAGACAATGGAGAGAAGGGGGTGGGGCTAGAGTTTCCTAGGACTTAGTGAGTATGACAAATAAAGGTGAAATCATAAGGCAGACTTAGATGGTGGTATTACTAGGAGTGGTGCTGTTAGTAATAGCTTGGCATGTATTAAGCACCTACCCAGGTAGATACAGGATTTATTTCCATGTTATAGAAGGGAACAGAAAGGTTATGTAATATGCTCAAGGTTATACATCTCTGAGTGGTGGAGCCAAGTCTCAATTCAGGAGATTGGGTTTTAAGAGTTCATTCTCTCAACCACTATGTGGGATACAGAAAAAGATCCACAAAACCTGAAAGAGGAGTTACCCATACCAGACACATGGAGCCCAATCCAGTGATGTTTGAATAAGGCTGTGTTTTTGCAGACACTGGCTGCAGCTTTCCATCAGCTACTCAGAGAGAAGAACTGAGACATCAGTTCCAGATTCAACAGTGTGGCCTTTGTCATATTTGCAGATGTTGGTACATTATAAAATGCATGTTCATTATTATTCCATAATCTCCAATACTTCTTTAGTGGTCATTCTAGCTTATAAATTCTATGGAGGTGGGGATCATGTCTGTCTTCCTCATGACTGTAATAACAGTATTTAATACCAGTACTTAATATAGTATAAAGTTTGTAGTAGGCTCTCAATATGTCTCCTTATGTGCTTACTGAAGAAATAAATAAAAATAACCTCCCCAAGTTTGCTATACAGTGAGATGTGGACTGGTGGGGTTGACCTGATTATTAGAGTCAGGACTTCGATGTGCACAAGTAGTCAAGTACTTTGGTGCCACAGACACAGCACTCTCTCAGAATGTCTCACACAATGGACAGTTCTTAATTTTGCAACTCAGCTTGCATTCTCCTTCCCTATGGCACAGCACCCCAATCTATCTGGGGAGTGACTGGTTCCCCATTGTGTACAACCTTGGAGTCCTGTCATTTAAAGAGACCTTCCCTCCTCTAGTGTCATGGGAAGCCAAGGTGAACCAACCCAACTCCCCTTCCAGACTGAGACAGGCAGGTGGACAGATGCACTCCAGCTGTGACACCCTGCCCTTTGAAACTTCCCTGATTTCTGCCTTTTCTGAATCTGTTTTCTCCAATGTTCCTTCAGTTGTCTGAGTACCCTGCATCCTTCCCAAACAAAATAAAACAAAACAAAAACGTTTTTATTAAGTTAGCCAAGTTAGTTTAGATTTTGTTAAACAACAAACAAAAAATTCAACTAGTGCATCTAAGGAGGCTTTTCCCTGCCTGCAT
Source organism: Myotis lucifugus (assembly GCF_000147115.1). Classification (NCBI taxonomy): domain Eukaryota; kingdom Metazoa; phylum Chordata; class Mammalia; order Chiroptera; family Vespertilionidae; genus Myotis; species Myotis lucifugus. The sequence continues at coordinate 3,315,669 of NW_005871073.1, forward strand.
GTGCTCAGCATCTCACCACCATCATCTCACCCAGGGCTGGCTACATCATCTGTGGGCTCCTTTTACAAAACAGGGAGGAAGTGCTATTAAAATACTAAAAATAAAGCTTTTTCTTTCTTCTGTGGTCTGTCTCTCAACTCATCATGGAGTTTCTTTTTTATTTAGCATCATTCTAAGTTTCAAAAATTACAATTTGATCCCTAGCCAGTTTTGCTCAGTGGATAGAGTGTCAACCTGTGGACTGAAGGATCCCAGGTTCGATTCCGGTCAAGGGCACATGCCTGGGTTGCAGGCTCAATCCCTAGTAGGGGGTGTCAGGAGGCAACCAATCAATGATTCTCTCTCATCATTAATGTTTCTATCTCTTTCTCCCTCTCTCTTCCTCTCTGAAATCAAAAAAAATATATTTTAAGAAAAAAGTTACAATTTGAAATTATTATGAACTTTACTGTTTATATTGTGCAATGTCTGTTTTAAATTAAAATATCAGAGCATTTAATTGACATGCAGAATGATCAAAATTACACATATTGTATTTCATAGATCATATAACACATATGTATTTCGTTCTTACTAGAACGGTGGGAACACTGCAAAAACTAACTCAACTGCTTTTACTTCACTTCTTGGTAAATGTACATTCCACCTTTGACTCACTCATAAGTAATTAAGGACCCAAAGGAATAAGAACTACAGGAACCTTCCCCTTTTCTCATCATGTTCAGCATAAGGTTCAGGATAGCAGCACAAGTGAGAAAGGATATGATAAAGTTCCTTAGTCATTCATGTTTCTTAGAAATCCTTGCCTTTCTGCATTAAGAGCAGGCTCTGGTTCGAATGGAAAGCATGGCCTCTTGGGGCTGTCAGCACCCCTATTTACCCAGTTGTAGATGTACCACAGTTAACTTGCTGTGGCTTTGAGTCTCACTGAGCTCCCACACATTGTGTATCCACTCGAATTCTGTGCTTATGGGGTATTGCAAAGACTATATGCAAATGAGATGGCAATGAACAGCAGTGAACATGCATATTGCCCATACCCCTTCTGCTACACACCCACTCCACTATCTCATTGGACTTTATTCATAAAATATAAGTTAAAAGATAAAATTGTTAACAATTTCGGGATTATGACAGCAGCAAATTGCTCCTGGGTATGGACCTCTGCGTGACTGCACAGGTTGGATTATGCTGAAGCCAGCCCTAACCTCATTCCAACCTGGATTTGGAATAGTAGCAAACAGCCTACCCTCATCAGTGTCTGCCTTAAAGTCTGCTGGCCTGCCAACTCCTCATTACAAGGAGGTGCCCCTGAATGGTAGAATACCCCGTATCCTTTCCGGAGGATTCAGAGAAAATAAGAAGAGATCAAATTTCAAATAAGGGTTTTATGCTTTTCCTACTTAGGTGCATTTCAGAAAAGCCTCTATAACCCCACTTAATGAAAGGGCAGAGAGAAAAATCCCTGAATATTATTCTACTGCTTCTTATAATATAAAAGAAGGGAGATTTTTACATGGCAGGAGAGCATCTAATAATGACCCTTTACTAGACAAGATGAGGACATTGCTGGAAACATTCTCAGAAGCTTTGAGAGGGACCCTCCTCATTCCCAAAGTCTCTGCTCTGCCCTCTTATTGTCTCAGTTCAGCTGTGGTAGCATTTGAGTCATAGAATCATAACAATGTTGAATTGGAGGGAACCTTTGAGATAATCAGATCTAACTAATTTTACAAATGGGATTCGATGACTTGCCTGAGGTCACAGTACTAGTCAGTAGCAACATCCGAAAAATACCTTCTTATTTTACTTTTATGCCCATCATAGCCCACAGCACTCTTTTTCCTAACTATGAAAATAAAAAATATACTGCATGTTTCTAGTTATACAATGATTTTAATGGAGAACAGAATTGTGATTGACAGGGGTTTGAGATAAAGGGGAGTGAAAGGAGTGGGTGTGGGTGTGGCTGTGACAGGAAGTGAGAGGTTCCTGTGTCAATATCAGAACCGTTATTATAATATTGTGCTATAGTTTGAAGAGATGCTCATTGGGGAAACTGAGTAAAGGATACACAAAGTCTTTCTGTATTATCTACACTAATAAAAGACAAAGATGCTAATTGAGCATACCTTCGCTATGCCCACCAGCCAATCAGAGCGACTATATGCAAATTAACCCAACCAAGATGGCAGTTAATTTGCATATACCGGCTGAAGTGCTGCAGAAGGGAGCAAAGTAGAGGCAGCAGAGACAGGAATGGAGCCAAGGCAGCCGAGGCAGGAGGCGGGAGGGAAAGCAGCTGAGGCAGGAGGCGGGAGGGAAACCAGCCAGGCAGCAGAGCAGGTTTCGCTCCCTTCTCTGCTTCGCTCCAGCCGCAGGAAGCCCTATTCTTGCAGGAATCTTCCTGTAACGGGCCTCTAGTCTACATATATAAAAGCCAAGTGACCAGAATGACTGGAATGACTGGTCACTATGACACGCACAGCTGTCCCAGCCCCCTATACCCCTCCACCCTGATCATGGGCGGGTCCAGCGGGCCAACCTCCTGCGTCCCCTCGTCTCAGATGGCCCAGACCCCACCCATGCACGAATTCATGCACCAGGCCTCTAGTTTTTTATAACTGCATAGGAATCTACAATTATTTCAAGATAAAGAGTTTAATATAAAAATTTAGTCAAGGGTACACTTAAAGTTTGACTTCAATCATTTGTGATAAATAATAAAAGAAAGCCAAACACGAAATTAATAATAATTGAGCCCTATTTTCTTACATGAGCAGCCTGAGGTTGTACCTGGGCCCTCATATTTCACACTATTCTTGATTTCTTATTATTATTATTATTATTATTATTATTATTTCATTATTAGTAGGCTTTACTCTTCAAAGTTTTTTCCTGACATGGACTATTTGACAACATCCTTCCAAAAAAGTAAGAAATCACAGTCCCAGAATATACACAATGAGGTGACATTGGTGTCACAAATAACCAAGAATGCTTACTTCATTTAGAATCCAGAGAGATTCTGAACATCAGGCCGAAACTCTGGACAACATGGTTTCATCCCTTCAGGATGACAATACAGGAGAAGAGACATGTTTTAAATATGTTTTTATTTACTTTAGAGAAATAATAAGGGAGAGGGAGAGAAAGAAACATGGAGTGAGAGAAACATTAATTGGCTGCCTCCTGCACACCCCACACCAGGACCAAGCCAGCACCCGGGCATGTGCCCTGACCGGGAATCAAGCTGGTGATCTTTTGGTGGATGAAACGATGCTCAACCAACTGAGCCACATCAGCAAGGGAAAGAAGAGGCATTTTTAGAAGAATGTCCATTGGATACAAAACCACCCCATAAAGATTATTAAGGCCATTGGGGCTACTAGAGCCCATCCTGGAAGAACAGGGAAATATAATTTCTTTTTCTTTTTCTGTGTTTCTCTCTTTTTTTTAATAGAATGATTTAAATTGTTCAGCCTCATCTCAAATTATACGAGTGGGTTAAATGAGGTGCCACTTCCTGGAGTAAACACTGATCTCAATTCAGCATCTGTACTAACTACCATCAGAGAAGAATTCTTTGTTCCTTGGTCAGATGAGTCCTCCATACATTAAAGTAATGTAACTTTAAGGAAAGAGGAAAAGAGAAAAGAGATAAAGACATTAAAATTCAGAATAAAGATAATGAATTGGCTTTAGAGGAAGTTTAAATGAAGAAACTCTTTGTTCTACAGAATTCCCAGTGGGTCAGCATTGATTCCATTTGGAGTTAAAGCTAAAGTATGTTAGGCAAGAACCAGACTATTTTCAAGGGTGGATGTGAATTGCCTTTTCACAGGTATAATTGCCTTGTAAACAACCAAGAAGCAGAAGTTATGTATATTATTAGAATTATAAGGAGTGTGGATACATGAACAAAAAATATCAGTGTAGCACTACTTGGGCATGTATCTTAGTCTTGACTTTATTCTAGCATTTGAAACAAACTAAAGGTAATTGGGAAAATTTGGCCTTTTAATCACTTAAGCAAAACATCATTTCTTTCCAAGAGGAAAAAGAAATGACATTTTTGTTTCCCTTATTTATCTATTCATCCTTTAAAAAGATAAAACCATTGCCTGGTCAGTGTGGCTCAGGGTTTGAGTGTCGACCTATGAACTAGGAGGTCATGGTTCGATTCCCAGTCAGGACACATGCCCAGGTTTTGGGCTTGATCCCCAGTAGGGGCTATGCAGGAGGCAAACGATCAATAATTCTCTCTCATCATTGATGTTTCTATCTCTCTCCCTCTTTCTTCCTCTCTGAAATCGATAAAAATATATGTTTTAAAAACTATTCTATGTAAGCCCAATAGTAGCTATACAGTATATCTTGGGGATACAGCTGTGATGAAAAATTATGCAGCAAAAGTTTATCTAGTTTACATAGGTACCAGGCACTATTACAGCAAAGATTAAATCATGTCGTTTTTTAAATAGCCCTGTGAGTTAGATACCACTATCTCCCTTGCTGTCTTCGGCATGATGCATCCAGAAACTTGTAAATTCTTCATAAGGAAAATCATCTCCAGTCTGTGGTAAAGAGCAAAACTGTAAAACCTGCCTGGCAAGTCAGGTGTCAATTTCCCAGCTACTTCTTGTGGGCATTTTAAGAAATGTTTGCTATTAGTATTTTATATTTCCTCCTGATATTTCCACTGAAAGCAATTTTATTAATGTAAGGATTCAAAAGGACAACGTGAAAGGAAAAGTAAATGATTTTTTTACATTACAAAAAATACTTCATGGGAGAACTGACGGTTGGAGCTCAATCATCTTTGCTCATTTCGAGCCCACAAGCCTAATTAACACTGGCTTGCAATCAAGGCTATTATTCTAGTGGCTACTTCCTCTGCGGACCTGCCACCACAGCACTTCTGACCACTTCTTGTTGTCAAGTTCACACAACAGATCTTTTCTAAAATGTCTCTTTTTCCTTTATGAGCATGAAATGAGTGGACGTTAGCCATCTCCCCCACTGCTTTTCTTTCTGATTCCTTTTTATTTATTATTTCTATTCTGAGGGCTCTCTCTGGAATGGAGTCACTTTTTTTATTTTGCAAAGGCCTCCTTTCCCACTGGAAAAAATCGGGGTTTGCTATTCAGCAAAGTGGAGGTCCTCTGACTGTAAAATTATTAGAAAGCACTTTGCTGGGAATTCTAATCCCCCACCCCCCTGTGAGCATGGGATTGCTCCCCAGAACATGGTGGAGGGCCCTGCAGGAAACTGGAAGGACCCCGGCCTCAGAGGTAGGCAGATTTCATGGAAAATTCCAACTCCATCACTTTCTGGCTCTGTGACCTTGGGCAAGGTTGCTGAGCCTCGGTTTCCTTGTCTATAAAATAAAGATAAAAATGTGTACTTTTGCAAAATTGTTTTAAAGATTTGGTGAGTACAGAACAAAATGTGTCTTTTTCTTTCTTCCCTGGGGAGAGGTGGGGGGATGAAAGTCAAGGTGTTGGGCATCAAGTGGAGAGCTAAGGGAAGACAGAAGAGGACACTATACAGACTCAGCATGCAGCATCCAAGCACTCAGTGAGAGCTAGTGTGGGGGCCTGTGATGAAAACCACGTGTGGGGTCTAAAGTCAGACAGACCGTGGTTAAGTCCAATCTTCACTAATTACTAGATCTTTCCTTCTTCTGTAATTGGGGGAATTAATACCTGTTTCAAAATGTCATTATGCAGATTAAATTACACAATATTGGCAAAGCGCTTAACCTAATGCCAGGCACATAGTAAGCTCTCAGTAATTGATAAGAATTTTCATTAATATTGGTAGCAGTTCGATGTCTGTTTTTACTTTCAGGGCATTTCTAAATCTTTTCAGGCCTTTATTTCTCACTTGGAAAATGGGTGCATTTGGAAGGTACTTCATATGGTAATTGTTAGAATTGAAAGAAACCACTAAAAACAGTTGGCAACATACTTGGCACCTAATGGGTATGAGTACTTGTTTTCTCTCTTGCCTGATCATCAAATAGTAGTTGAAGACTATACTCTGGACTTTCTTAAAATGAATATTACTCCTACCTACTTCTCATAACCTCTTTCTTGGTATTTCTCTCCACCTCTTTGATTGGTTTTTCTCTGTCCTTCTCAGACCAGAACCTTGATGTGCGATCCATCATTTCTGATTATCCAGGAGATGTGTCTGAAGTTTTCCCGGAAGACCCTCCTTCCAAAAATGGTCTCTACTATGGTTCCCACATTTCTATTATCAGCAATTTATTTCTCCATGTTCTCTGTAAGACAGAAATTCATTTTAACACTTCAATTGGAGCAAGTTAAAACTTTCCTTCTTGACAGGAAAACTAAATACCCTGGAAGGGACTGGGTGACAGAGTCAATGAAGAATGTGAACATAGAAGAAAAAGCTTTCAGAATAAAGGCAGGGGAAGGGTTCTCAAAGAACACAATGCCATATTTTCACAGCGTTTTAAGACATAGACCAAGGTCTTCTAGAATTAGCTTCTCGAGTTTCTCTCTTTCTTCCCCGCCCTCCCCTTTCCCTCTCTGCCTCCTTTTCCCATGCCCCTCTCTTTCTGCTCCCTCCCTTTCTTCTTTTTCTGATTCACATTTATGTTTGTCCACTTAAATAAAGAACCCTGCTTTCTCTTTTTCTATTTAGGGTGTTTTATACTGTTTCCCATTTCCCTTTCTTAGTTTCAGGGACCATTTTTATTGCATTTGCAACCCATATGCTGACACAGCACCATCCCCCTCCTTCCCTTTTCCCATTTATATCAAATACTGTGCAGAAAATTCATCCTGCTCAGTGTCAAACGCCAGATCCACTTTAGACATGCATTATTTTTATTCGAGGTGGGTTTTATTCCTACTGTCTTTCCCATAACCTTCACAACACACACACACACACACACACACACACACACACGTTCCCCATCATTACCTGACCAGTAAATCAAAAAGCTGTCTATTCTTTGTACCCTTTAGAGATGTGTGGAAATATTAGATGGTGAAAGCTGGATCAGTATAGAGTGAATTGGTGCCCAAAATCTAGAAAGCAGGGAAGCTTATCTGATCAGATTTCTTCTTCTTTTTCCTGAAACTTATCCCAGCTTTTGAATTTGTAAAAGTGAAGGAATAAGTTGGTGAGAAACAGATTTCTCAGATTTGCATCATGTCCAGCTTCTTTTTAGGGCTGAATTTTTTTTATTAAGAACACTCTTTCCTTCTGGCAATTGGAGAAATTCATGTCCAGGAAAATACAATGGACTCACAACTAAAGGACACAAAACTAAAGAAACACATGTGCTCTTAGAAATATTGAGTCTGTGGTCACTACCTTTGGAGTTGCATTTAAGCCTAATACAGAGACCAGCATCTACTCTGGTGTTCACTATCATTGGGCTTAACGATCTAACATGTAGTCTATAACCAAAACTGTTGGAGGAGTCTTTATTGCACAAATGCTCCCACACTCTGATCTCAAACAAGTAATTCTTTGGGGACACTACTAGTAAGATTATTTGGGATATAATAATTGTGTTCCTATAATAACCCACTAGATTATTATAGTCTCCCTGAAGGAAGGCTCCTGACTCCAGGCCCCACAGCACAGTGCATATGGCGTGCCCTCAGTAAAAGCTTTTTGAGGTGAGTAAAACAGTGGATATTAGCTAAGCCATGCTTAATGAGTGAAGCACAGGTGACTAGGTCAAAGGTTCAAACTACCACAACCTGTCATCACATTCCATTATGTAGTCCCAGACAGATTCAACACAGATACAGAGTTCAATTTAGAGGCTGAGACAATGGCCAAAGAAAACTGCCTTTCTCCCAAGCTCTTGTCTGTTTTTCCCTTTGTAACATGCTATACATGTTCCATTTATTTGGTTTGTTGCTTCACTGGATTGTTCATGCAATGCAGTATCATCAGACTGTGAGTTGAGATGGTCAATTTATGTGCAACCAGAGAGATCCTAGAAAGCAGTCATGTTGCACTGAGACAGTTTTGTCTTGACAGGAGGCCATTAGCATTGAGCTCCCTCACTCCCAGGAAGACTTGCCTTACTAAGACCAGCACAGTTACTCATTGGAGCATCATTTCTCATAGAACGCTGGAGTGTGAATCAGGAATTTTTTTTGAATTTTTGCCTCTTCCCACACTTGTCCTTGGGACCTTGGGCAGGTCACTAAACCTCTCGGACCCATCCAACAGCACCTTAAATTAGTATTTTTACATGTGTTATCTTGTTTTTTCTTAACAGAGCTCTTTAGGCTAGATGTTTCTCTCCTTGTTCTACAGATTCTTACAAAAGCCAGCATTGGTTGAGCACCAACCATGTGCCTTTCGCTGCTCTAGATTCTGGGGATAATCAAACTTATGGCTCAGAGAAGTTTTGTAGTGAGGCTACTACCTAGAAATGTTTTCTAATGATGACAATCTGGGTAATTTTAATCAACACTCAGTTTGAAGACAACAAAGAGGAGGGAAGAAATATAAGAAGCATCTTCTTTAAAGCACCTAAGAACTACGAAGACCCTGAGAATGACTCAGCCACAGTCTAGGAGGAGCTGAGGATCCAGAGAATTAGACCCAGCTCTCAAAGCTGCTTTTGCCTGAAAATACCTGCCTATTTGGAAGAAACAGCTGCAAAACCAAGTTGTGATTTTGGTGACTTTGAAAGAAGGGGGTTGGGGGCAGAATAAAACTCTGGGACCTGCCAAACCTAGGGAGTATGACAATTTCCCTACATTAAGGTGAGACCCCATGGGGCATATAGTCTCAAGAGTGAACCAGAAATAAACCAACTCTTGCTTGATTCTCAGCCTATATCCATGGCAATTAGGGGTCCAGAGAACCTTAATGCTTAATCTTCTATTAATGTTTTATGAGATGAGTATAGACTAAGTCCCTGGAAGAGGCCAACAAAAATCCTTTTTGGATAAAACTATAATTATCCTTGGCCTCCAATTTTTAATAATATAATGTCAAGTATATCTGTAGAACCAAACAGCAAGAAGACATGGGTCAAAAGGGGTACCACAAAGTATTAGTAATAGGGTTGAATTATCAAACATAAACAATAAAATGACATATTTTGCTTACCATGTTTAAATAAATAAAAAGTATCCTATTAGAATATATATAAGTAATAAGAAACTATAAAGTTACATAGCAGATTTGAATAAGAACAAATAGAGCCCTTGCAGGCTTTGCTCAGTGGTTCGAGCATCAACCCACAGACTGAAGGGTCTTGTGTTCAATTCTAGTCAAGGGCACATACCTCAATTGCAGGTTTTATCCCCGGCTCCAGTGTGGGCACATGCAGGAGGCAACCAATCCATCTCTCTCTCTGTCTCTCTCTCTCTCTCTCTCTCTCTCTCTCTCCCTTCTACTCTCTCTGAAAACCAATGGGGAAAGACAATATATCTTCAGGTGAGGATTAATAAAAACAAACAAACAAACAAAACAACCAAATAGAAGTTCTAAGCTATAAGTTAAAATAACAAATTAAAAACTGAATTGTATTTAACCCATGTTAAATGCAACTGAAGATAGAATTGGTGAACTGAAAGACAGGTCATAAGATATTGTGCAGAACAGAGCGCAAAGAAGCAAAATACAGAGTATAGAAAAGGTAAAATACATAGAAGGCACTGTGAGACTAACACACATTTAAATCGGGATGGGAGAAAGGGATTGTGATGAGAGAAACATTTGAAAAAACAACTGCAGATAATTTTTCAGAATGCAAAATTAAACTCAAGGCTTGTAACTCCAAATTGTATGTTCTTTCTTTGTAGTTGGCACAGTCTTAAATCTCTTTATCCCAGCCTTTTTTACTGTTTGACATTTACCTTTTTTCCCTTCATTTACTCTTATCATAGGTGTTTATCCTGAAAAAAAATTATAATATCAGTTGTCTTTGAAGAATGATGATGATTCTGCTCACCATGTCTTATAGTAAGAAATAAAGGACTTATTGAGTGTCTCAAAAAAGGTCTCATTATACTGCCAAGGGATCAGTGCTATATCCCTTGGTTTTTTAAATAGTGTTATGGGGATCATAGAGTCGGAAACAAGTAACTCAGTCATGGGGTGCTTAAAAAGCCTTCACCAAGGAGATGACATTTCACCTGGGTCACAAAGAGTCTTGAGGGAAGACTGGGAGTTTGTCAGATTCATAAGGTGGAGTGGGCATTCTAGGCAAAAAAAAAAAAAATGTGTGCAACCATCCAGACATTAAAATTCATGGGATGCATAAGGAAGCAATTCATGTTGCTTGGAGACAGAGTACATGATAGGACAGGAGGGAAGTTCTGCTGAACAATTTAGATGGCACTAAAATGAAATGCGCATCCCTTTAAGGAATTTGGTTTTATCCTATAGGCCAATATTCCTCAAACTAGAGTCCATGGATCCTTGGAGTAAAGTGAGGACACACCCTTGGGATGCAAAAGTTCTCTCAGAAATTTTTTTCCCTCCTTTTTGATGAGAACCTAAATAAAACAAAACAAAGAAGCAAATAAACAAAAACCCTACAATGAATACATTTATATTCTTGATCATTTGGATTATTACAATATTTGTTGCCTCTGGTTACATTGTCACATTAGATCTAATGTGGGAACCAAATATGCAGTAGAATCCATTTTACAAATAAATAATCACTCTGACAATAAAACAATCAAGAGTGGTGGGGTCTATGTTTATTAGAGACTAGAGGCCCAGTGCATTAAATTTGTGCACAGGGGAGAGGGGTTTCCTCAGCCCAGCCTGCACCCTCTTCAATTGGGGATCCCTTGAGGGATGTCCAACTGCCAGTTAAACCAGCAGTCAGACATCCCTCTCGCAATCTGGGACCGCTGGCTCTTAACCACTCACCTGCCTGCCTGATCATCCCTAACTGCTCCCCTGCCAGCCTGATCGCCCCAACTGCCCTCCCCTGTGGGCCTGGTCACCCCCAATAGCCCTTCCCTGCAGGCCTAATCTCGCCCCCAACTGCCCTCCCCTGCTGGCTTGATTGCCCATAACTGCCTCTGCTTCGGCCCCCACCATCATGGCTTTGTCCGGAAGTTGGATGTCTAGAAGATGGCCGGTCGACCCGGTCTAATTAGCATATTATCTTTTTAGTAGTATAGATAGATTATATACAATAGGATTGCTTAAATGGAGTGGGGGGAAGCCTTTTTCAGCAGGAGGAGATGCTCTTAGCAAACAAAAATACATAATCCCTATATCTGGACTGATAGCCAGCCATAAGCACCATACTGCCAAACCAGTCATTTAAAAATTGAACCACTTTCTTACACCTTACACGAAACAGTGTTGCCTTTAAAACCCCTTCTCAGCCCCCATCTTACGTTCTGCCTTCATAGTTAACCCAGATTAGGTTCTGATTGGTTGGTTTCTATGCCAGTCAGTGTCAAAAGCTCTGCCTCCTAGGCAGCCATTGGCTCCTCACAGTTCACCCAGATTTGGTTCTGATTGGTTGGTTTCTATGCCAGTCAGTGTCAAAAGCTCTGCCTCCTAGGCAGCCATTGGCTCCTCACAGTTCACCCAGATTTGGTTCTGATTGATCGGGTTTCTATGCCAGTCAGTGTCTCTGGGACTATCTCCTGGCCTATCTCTGGGCCTGATCCACAGCCGCCACAGCAGCTGCGGATCAGGCCCCACCTCTCTCTCTCTCTCGGCCTCGCCAGCAGCCCTGGTGGCTGCAGATCAGGCCCTGCCTCTCTATCCGGGCGTGATCTATGACCTGATCTGAAGATACCACGCCTGCCTCGCTCCACACACACACACCCTGCTGCCCAGCCCGCCAGCCGCCAGCCTTGCTGTGATAGGAGCCTGTGGGCTGTGGGGGAGGGACCGAGAGGTGCTCCATGCACTTCCTGGTGACTGGTCATCCATCTGGTCGTTTAGGTCATGACGACCCTTGGCCTTTATAATGTAGATTACATGCTTCATTTTACAAAGTATCCAAGTCTGATTTTAAAAGAAAAAACTTTATGCAGTTCAAATAAAACAGAGTACCATCAGTTTTTGACCTTGATATAAGTGACAGTTTTTAAGTTTTAATTTGTTGGTAAGTGCATTTGATTATATGGGGTTACATAGACATATCCTAGTAGCAAAATGACAATTGTCATACACTTAATTAATTATATTCACATTGAATTATTTTAATTATGAAATTATTATTGAATTATTTTATTATGAAAAATGTTTTATGTTTCATTGATAATTGAAATAAAACACATTTTCCTAGAATACAACTTTTGTTCCTTAAGTAAGGCAATAAATTGAGACTCTGATGTGAGATCATGAAAACAACATTGTACAGGAGAGTGACAGCCCCTCTAAGGATTTTTGGTTTATAACAATGGTCAGAGACAGGTTTGTTAAATAAATTATTTGTTTAGAACAAATCAAGTCCAGGTAGCATCATGAGGCATTGGACAAAAGATCTTTGGTTGAGTTTGAATAGGTTTTCTTCCAAATTTCAGACAAAATGGAAACAATGATAGAAACAATGATAGAAAACTTGATTTATAGTCAAGTCATTTCAAAATGGTCTAAATTAGCCATTTCCAGAATTTGCTGACATCTTTCCACTGGTTCTGTGCTACAGCCATGAATATTTTCCAACAAAAAAATAACTTCGAATATCATTTTCCCATACACAGCTCCAGTTATAATTGGATTAGGTAATTATATAATGGAGATTGAAATATGTCATAATGATGAACCTATCATCAAGTCACCAAGATAGCTCCATAGGGATCAAGGGACAGCCTCACTACAATTGGCATTTGATGATTATTCCATAGAGAAAATTACTATAAGTAGGTGGTCTGAACATCCTAAAATAGTAAACAAAACTGTGATGCTACTTAATACCCTTATGGACAACATCCTTAAGTTAACAGCATTGCCTCTGTAGTGTTTTTTAATTTAAGACACAGAAACTGAGTAAAGATAACACATCCAAATATAGAAAAATTTAGCTTTATCACTGTACTTTAATCTTTCACATTAAATTAATGTGGTTAATTAGAATCTTATTGATTCTATAGTTTTGCTTGTATTCGGTTGTATATTTATTTTTGGATTTAGATTTGTATATTATTTATGAGGAAAGTAAGTTATTATACCTCATCATACGTCTATAGATTTTGTTCATATTATAATAAATAATGTAAGTCAGCACTACGAGTCTCAAAGAATTTTTCGCCTTTAAAAAAAAACACTAGTATAGGCCCTGTGTTGTCACTGAAATATTTAAAAGGGGGAGTAGGTGACCAAGTTTTCATTTTAAATTTACCCTCAGGCAGTGTGTGAAGGTTAGCTTGAAAAGGGGCAAGACCTGAGACAGGAGTTCAGTTAGGGAACAGTAATCTAGTTGAGAGATAATGAGGATTTTAACAAAAGACACTGCTTCAGGATGGAGAGGAACTGGGACATGCCAGGTGGGTCCCTTGTGATTTATTTCCTGTTGTTTACAATGGTTTGGGATCTATTATACAAGGGCATGTGGCTACGTTTATGGAATAGGCTTTGGGGGGAAGAGGATAACTTACCAGCTGGATCAAGAAGTTTAAGAAAAGGTGACGGTCTCTGGACCTCAACATTATTCCACAGAGGGGCATGCTGGGCCTGAAGCTCTGATGGACATGAATGGGGGGCCTATGTTTAAGTGGAAAGATGCCCCCCCCATTCAGCCATGAATCACTCTCTTTATGGGACAAGCCTGAAGAACCAAGCCTTGCCCCTGGGGGAGTACACAGTCCGCCTAGAATAAGACTGTCTCACCCTAACTGATTTGGCTCAGTGGCTAGAGCATTGGCCTGCAGACTGAAAGGTCCCAGGTTCGATTCCAGTCAAGGGCATGTACCTTGGTTGCAGGCACATCCCCAGTGGGGTGTGTGCAGGAGGCAGCTGATTAATGTTTCTCTCTCATTGATATTTCTGACTACTCTCTAACCTTCTCCCTTCCTCTCTGTAAAAAATAAAATATATTTGAAAAAAAAGACTGTCTAAATTTGAGGTGCTAGCAATTAGGGAATTGCTAGGAATGCTAGTTCTTCTGAACCTAGAAAGCTTGAGCTCATGAGATGAAGCAGTTGACCTCACTGGAGGGAGGAAACCTCTTGACACATTGGAAGTAAAGCTTCAGTGCAGCTCCTCCCTCTGAGAGAAAAAGAATTCCTAGTTCCAGCTAGCTCTTTGTTCAAACAATGAGGGTGAGCTTCCAGTGTCATTTCAGACAATTCTGCTTATTACACTGCTATCTAAAAGTTATTGTATAGATACAATTAATCAGAGTTGGAGAATAGTTGAATTTGGGGGTGTGAGAGAGAGGGGAAAAGGAGTCAAGAATCACTCTGAAGTTTGTATCTTGTCTAGTTGAGCATATGGTGATTTCTTTAACTGAGATAAAGGATATGGGTGAAGAAAAGGGCTCTATGGTGAAGAGGGAGATGATACATTCACATTTGAGTATGTTGAGTTTGAGATGTCTCTGATACATTCATTTGAAAGAAATGGAAGCTGGGCAATATTGATTTGAAAGTCAGATGCACTGGTTATACTACTTGAAGCTTGAGAGGTGAATGACAATGATATTTTTCTATGTAGTCTGGGAAGAGAAGAGAATTTTAACATTTAACAGCAGTGCAGAATAGTAGATCAATTGTTAAGTGAGATGAGGCTGGGGCAGAAAGAGAGAAAAAAACATATATAAGAAGCCCAAGAGCTATCATTATAGAACTATTCAGACAATGTGAGAATTTTTAGGGAAGTAGTGAAAGCACATTTTACCATTGTTTGAGAAATGGCTGAGCTTAGAAAGCAGATGACTTTTTTTCTAGAAGTTTGCTGATGAGAGAAGAGAAAGAGAGATAAAGTAGGAATCAATGAGGAACTATATGAGAGTATTATTTATTAAACTTTAAAATCATATTGAAAACCTTATGAGTTTGGCTGACATATTAGCTGTATGGGATAAAGTTGGGTCATATTTGCCCACCTCAAGTTTTTTTTAATGATTACTAGTATAATTTTTGAGGTGTTTACCAGAGGAGAAGAAGACATTTTGCTTTAAGTGTAAACCAGATCTGCAAAAATTGCTTCTCTATTCTAATACCCTTCTAGCACTTGCCCTGACTTCATTTTTAGCCCCTCCAATTCAGACCTCTCCCCAGTTCCCAAGACCATAGTAACCTATCAAAAATAAAATCCCAGTCACATCATTCACTTGCTCCTGCATTCCACTATCTGGTCCTTGCCCAAATTTAAATGTCTGTTAAGCAAATATTCATTGAATACCTCCATGTGCAGTCTAGTGTGGGAGATCAAGAAGTACATGAGCAATCATAAAACAGCCCGATACAAACTATAATAGAGAGAAGCCTGGAAAACTAGATCTAGAGATCCTCAGAATGTTGATGGCTGAGACAAATCCAAGGGAATGTCAGGAGTTGATTGCATCTCTCATAAATGCTCCACTTTGCACTGGTAATTTTTGTGTCTTTATATATGCTGTCCCTTCCATCTGAAATGTTCACCTCCATGCCCATCAGCCTGTGGAAGTTCTACTTATCTTCAAGACTTTACACACATGCATCTTTCCCTTGAAGCTGTCTACAACACTCCTTGGCTGGGCCAGATGCCCTGACTTTGTACTCCCAGAGGAAGTTACACTTACTTGTGCAAAAACATTTGTCTCCACCTCTATCTATGTATGTACTCTTCAAGGGTAAAATATGTCTTTCATTTTTAATACCTCCCCATCTAGCATAGTGCCTGGCACATAGTAAATTACTGAGTGAATAAAGTTGCTTGACAAATGAGTTATCTAATTCTAAAGCTTTTTAGAATTCTGGGCAAAGAGGTGCTATGACCCCTGAAAATTTCATTTAATTTTCCAGATATTTTCCAGCTTTGTGTTTGGCTATTGATAACTAAGGTCCTTTAATACAATAAAATTTCTAACTCTATTATTTGACTCTCTGTGCCTATGAGCACACATAAGATTTGATTGCTCAAACATGTTCACTATTGGCAAAGTCTGATAAATTCATGCATTTAAACTTCAACCAGAATTTATTAAATATTTACTGTGTTCAAGGACCTAGGCTCAGTATATCAACAATGCAAATAAAGTCATTATCTTTATGGAGTTTATAATCTAACTAGAGGCCCGGTGCACAAAAATTCGTGCACTTGGGGGTTGTCCCTCAGCCCACCTGCACCCCCTTGCAGTCTGGGACCCCTTGGGGGATGTCCACCTTCCAGCTTAGGCCTGATCCATGGGGTATTGGGCCTAAGCTGGCAGTCAGACATCCCTCTGGCAGCCCGGGAGCCCTCAGGGGATGTCCAACTAACGTCTTAGGCCTGCTCCTGCCACGGCTGTTGTGCCAGCCAGCCATAAGCCGGCTTCTGGCTGAGCGGTGCTCCCCCTGTGGAAGCACACTGACTACCAGGGGGCAGTTCCTGTGTTGAGCGTCTGCCCCCTGGTGGTCAGTGCACATCATAGCAACCGGTCATTCTGCCATTAGGTTCAATTTGCATATTATCCTTTTATTATATAGGAAGGATGAGAGAAACATAGTAAAGAAATAGGCTTGCATGTACATACAATTTGGGATAAGAGGTATGTGGGTGAAAATAACGTGCAGTAAGAGAGATTAACAGAGGAGGCTTATTTTAAATTATGGGGCCTGTTATGGGGAAAAAAATATTTAAAGCTAAGACCTAATGAGTGCATAGGAGGTGAGGACAGAGGGAGACCATTTCTGTCAAGGGGAGACATTTGAGAATGCCTGTCCACAGGAAAACTAGTGTGTCCAGAGCCTGGTGAAGGAGGGGGTAAATCTCCTGAGTTGGGATTGGAGAGGTAGGCAGATGCCAAACCATGCTGTGACTTATGGGTGGGTCAAGTTAAAAATTGTAGAATTATTTTTACCATTAATGGGAAATTTTTGAAGATCTTTTAATAAGAAAATTATATAATCATTTTCATTTTTAAAGATCACTTGACTATGGTATAGAAAACAGATTTGGCCCGAACTGTGTGGCTCAGTGGTTGAGCATCAACCTATAAACCAGGAGGTCACTGTTCAATTCCCAGTCAGGGCACATGCCTGGGTTGTGGGCTCAATCCCCAGGAGGGGACGTGCAGGAGGTAGCCCATCAATGATTCTCTCTCATCGTTGATGTTTGTATCTCTCTCTTCCTCTCCCTTTCACTCTGAAATCAATAAAAATATATTTTAAAAAGAAAATGGATTTGAAGGGGCAGGAGGAAATATGAGAGCCCAATTAGAAGACCTTTGGTTACAAATTTGGGTTTGGTTGCCTATAATGGAAAACCCAGAGAAGAATGGCTCACAAAAAGCTCGGAGCCGACTCTCCTCTCATGTGTGAGGAAGCTCAGAAGAGCAACAAGGGCTGGGGCAGAAGCTTCATATGTCAGAGCTGGGGCTTCTGTGATGATCTGAGCCTTTCCCTCATGGGACAGTCACAAGGCATCTGCCAGTACCGTCACATCTCAGGCAGGAAGAAAAAGGAAGCTCTAAGGCAAAAATGGAACATGTCAGCACCTGTCCCCACCCCTTAAAAGACTTTCTCAGAATTCACCCAACAACTTTTACTCACATATCACTACTCAGAACTGTGTCACGCAGCCAACCCTATCTGCAAGGGAGCTTCAGAATTTTTTAAAAATCTAGGTTTGTTGCCATTCCAGAAAAAATTAGGCTTAGAAAGGGAGACAAGAAAAATGAAGATTTGATAGCAAAAGCTGGCTCTACCCTTATCCACCCTTTCTCATCTTTTGAAGGGAGGATGGGATGGTTTGCTTGTAATTAGGATGGTTGTGCTGTGTGAGGCAGAACATGCTGTTGTTTGTAAATTTAAAGACAGGAAGAGAAATGTGCTTGAATGAAAAAGGGCTGAGAAGGAGGCTGAAAGATGCAGTAAGTTGGTTCACTCAAAAGCCATGCAGCCCTCTTCTAACTTGCCTTCTGAAACAACATTCCCAGATCCCTTTGCAGCTGGGACACTGGCATATTATTTCTTGTTCACACCCAATACACAAAGTCCCCCAAATTTTGGATGCAGAAGTGGGCTGTGAGTGGTGGCATATCAATACTCTACAGATATCAGCTTTTCTGGCAGGAAGTTGACAAAAGAGGTCTGATCTGCAGGTATGGCCAGAATTCTAGGGTCCTGTCATTAATATCTGCCAAAGAATCCAGGGATGTGGTTGGATATTTGTGTGGAATGCATTGCCCCTAGCTGTGTTGTTTATGGCCATATAGTATCTAAAACTCATCAGCTGTTGGGTTTTTTTAGATTTCTTTTTTTAGTTAATGAGTTTTCTTTAATAGAGACTGTCCTGATACAAATAGCTACAGTGGATTCAGTTGTCTACATCTAAGGACCTTGAGGGGTATAGGAAGTAGAGTCCTATGGAACAGTGAATAGGTAGTTTATTGTACTGTTGTGAATATAAAATGTTTGCATAATGTGATGAATAGCATATGCCATTTTATTAAAAGCCAACTACCTACTTAACTCTCCTTTTGGATATATTTCTTTTTTAAATATGTTTTTATTGATTTCAGAGAGGAAGGGAGAGGGATAGAGAGAAAGAAACATTAATTATGAGAGAGAATTATTGATTGCCTGCCTCCTGCATGCCTCCTACTAGAGATGAAGCCTGACCTGGAATTGCACTGTGACCTCCTGGCTCATAGGTCGACCCTCAACCACCAAATCACACCAGCCAGGCTCCTTTAGAATATTTTAAAGATGCCCCAGACTCAACGTATCCAGATAATGAATTCTTGACAATGAAGTCCCGATAATGAACTCCAAGGTTTGCCACTCAACCTTGTTTTTAAGGCTTTGGGTTATGGCTTTGAGTATGTTTTGTAGATAATTCATCAGTGCACACATTCATTCATAGCCAAGTTCTATTCTGCTACCTAAATGTCTGGATCGCATCTACTTTTCTATATTTCCACCATCACAATCAAAGCTACCATAATCTCTCTCCTGAATTACTAAATTAGTCTCTTAACTAACTGAAAATTCTCCCCCTAATCTAGGTTTTACAATTTTGCCTGAATTTTCAATGCAAAATATTGTGGATTAAGACAAACCAGTCTCTGCAGTCTGGCCCTTGCCTACCTTTCTAGGCACAGTGGTCACCATCCTTTGTTCTTTGTTCTGATTACTTGCCACATTTCCCAGCCATTGCTATGCCAATTCCTCTTCAAGAACGTTTTTCTCCTCCTTCTTTCCCTGGGAAACTCTTACACATCCTTCAGATCTCAGCTTAAGCAAAAATTTCTACTCCACTACCATTTATAGCGTTCATCATAATGGCAATTATTAATGTATTTGTTATTATTTGTTAATGCTTATCTAAATCCTCTAGATCAGAAGTTCTATGTAAAGAGGAACAATGTTTGATTTGGTTCTCTAGATACCATGTATTGTTTTCATTTAAATTTATTTGTTTACTGAGATTGAACAAGGACAGTGCCTTTTGAATAGTGAATAAAAATAACTAACAAACCAGGTAGTTGCATATGTAATTGTTCATTTTCATATCAAAACTGCAAAGTAGGCAGTATTTCTAAATTTGCAGACGGGTTCCATGAGCAGTAAGTGGCAGAGGCAGGACTTAAGTCCAGGACTGTCTGATTCCAAAGCCTGAATTCTTTCCATTTCACCATGCAGACTTCCCCTCTTAACTGAGACAGTGTATGTGAGAGCACTTTGTAAGAAATATCACCGGGTGTTGGGTATTTTTATCATTATCATCTAGGCTGGGAGATGAACAAAGGGCAGTAATGCTGCCCACCATCAATATCAAATAGCAAATGATGACGGAAATATCTCTGTTTGCACAACACCACACTATCAGCGTCCTTGCATTTTGTTTTGGTTGGCAGCCTCAATAATTTAATGTTTTGTTAGGTGTCTTGTGATAACCAAACACAATTCATCTTGATTATTAATGTCTCTTGAAAATTTTTATAATAAATATAGTGTTCTGATCTGAACCAGATAAAACTAAGATTTTATTCAGCTCTCCTCATCTTAGAAACCCATAAGTCATCAAGGATGTAATGCTAGAGACAAAGAACAGAGGAGGAGGAAGAGGAGTGCAGACAGACTAACTCATCATTTTCTTATCTCTGAGGAATGTGTCCTCCCTGTACTTCTGACCCACTTCAGCCAATTACTTTGATTTGTAGCTGGGACTTGGTAACTTCCAGGTAAACACACGGTCTGCTCCTTCTGCTTAGTAGAGTCAAAGGAGGGAAAGTACACAGTCCTTAAGGTCTCAAGAGCACCCCAGTCCTTATGGCAATAACCAAAGCAGACTGGGATTTGAGGAACATTTTAAGAGCAGGAAGAGCAGGAACTCTGAGGACTGATGACCAGTTAATCCAGTCCCTCATCTCAAATGAGGACAGGAAGGAAACAAAACCAGGAACAGTTTTCCCAACACACTCAACATTACCAAAATAACTTATAGGCAGTGATAAATAGTATAAACAATGCAATGGTATATTGCTTTTTTACAAATAACATTTATTATTTTGCCATTGAGGATTTGAAAGAAAGGCTAATTGTAAGAAGTACAATGATATTAAAAAGCAGCCAATGATGGTGCCACCCAGAAATAACATTTGTTAAATTTTTATTAGATATATTTACTTTCAGTATTTTATATTAATATTTTCACACAGCTGTTAACAATCAAAATATACAATTTTGCATTCTTTTTATATTATCATCTTGCAATATCATTAAAAGTTCTTCATAAACATATTAATAGCCAACATAGAATTTTATTAGAAAGTTATGCATATTTTACTTAGCCTTGTTTCTAATTGAAGATATTTTCTTTTTTTCCTTTTACTGCATTACACCATAACAAAAATTTTTATTACTAATTTTTTGTCTGTATATTTTACTATTTCCTTAGAACCGATTCTGGAGGGGAGATTTTTGCATCAAAGGATATGAAGAGCAAGGCTTTCAATACATACTTTGAAATTGCTTACACACACACACACACACACACATACACACCAGTGCTCATCAACTTTAAATATTAGTCATTTAAAAAATCTTTAATATTCCAATAAATAATAACTCTTATTTTAATTTATATTTATTTGATTACTGAGAGTCAGTTGGCGTTTTTATATATTGCTTATATTTCTTCTTGTATAAAATATATTTACATATTCATTTTTCTATTGGGCAGTGCTAATTTTATTAAAGATTTATGTGAGTTTCTTATATGTTAAGGATGTATATAGCTTCATGGGGCTAAGGTCTATGAGTTGCTGTTATTTCTGAAATAAACAGAGTTTGGCAATCAACTGACTCCAATTCATATAAGTTACTACTAATATTTTGAAAGATGGGCAAAGAAATCATATGATTGAGAAGACTAACAAGCAAGCTTTAAATGTCTATAACCAGTGATCTTTATATAAGGAGGGCTCCAATAAGGCAGACATTTTTAGGATGAGAGGAGAATTCTAAAGGTTCTAATGATTTCAAGGGAATTAGAGAGTTTGCCTTCAAGGTAAGAATTTTATTTGACTTTCTATCTCTGTAGTGATGGATTATGGGTGTTAAAATGCAAACTGATAAGCAGGTAATCAAATTAAGATGAAAAGACAGAATGCTTTCGACGTTGCTTTACTTTGCTGAGATGATGTACTCATAGACAAGATCAAATAAATTATCCAGGAGTTTTGCAATTAAAAAATATTTAAATGTGGAGAAAGAAATGAAAATCAAACATTAATAATGACCTGGAAGGTGGAAATTGGCATATTTATTTATTCTTTATTTCCAACCCTATGACTTTTTTCAATAAATATATACTACTTTATAGTCAGATATAACAAAAAAAGCTATAAGAAAATGGCCTGGACTATTTGCAAGTTCAACAACTTTAACAAAATTAAAATAAGAGGAAATTAATCCCACTAATTATAGTAAGTATATGAGACTATTTATAGAGTGAAAATTTGGAAGCAGCACCCCTACTAACACCAAAGAAGAAAGACATGTATTAAGTAATGAGATAAGCACCATTGCCAAAGGACCACCTAAAGAATTCAAGATTTGCAGTAGCACAGACATAGACCTAGACCTCCACTTTTTTATTAAATGATCTTAGAAAAACCTCTTAGTCTCTTAGCCTCAGCCTCCTCATCTGTAAAACAGGAGCTAATAATACCCACTTGCAGGATAGCTGAAAATTAGTGACAAGGTATGTAACGCATTTACCATAGGTTGGCACAAAGTATGTACTCAGTAAATGGGTAAATATTATTTTTATTATTATCATTGTAACATAAAAATGCATTTTATTCCCACTTTCCAGATAAGGACTGAGAGTTTAGATAACTTGCTCAAGAGTTGGTAAGTAGTGGAATGAGATTGAATCAACCTATTTTTTACTTCATAACTGCTCAGAACCACTAAAGTGTTCAACACATGATATTTGAATGGCTGAATGAATACTAAATGTAAAGAGAAGATGCTAAAAGCTGATGATATAATCAAAATAAACATGTTTTATGTCTCTGGAGAGTTTAAAGTTCTAGCTCGGAAATAGGAAGAAGTGGAGGTCTACACGGCGTTTTAATTCCTTCTCCCAATAAAAATTTCTCTCAGTGTAAGAGAAATGAGCACATTGAGTCAAACAGCAGGGTGTTAGAGGAACAGAATTTAGCTGTTGGACACAAATTCTAGCAAGAAATAAAATACATATCTCAAAATCTGAGGAAAAGATGTTTGCAAAAACTCAGTAACCCAACCAACAGTGTTTTAAACTGAGATATGAACAAGAGAAAAGTAAATAAATAAAACCACCACGCCACATTCTGTGGAGGACAGCAAGTGTGACAAAGAAAGGTGCCATCATGAGAGTACTGCTGGCAATCTTCAAGAAAAGACTGTGAGGAGTGAGTTGGTCACAATCCTCACAGCATCAGGCCTGCTGATATGCTACAGGGGAGGTGGTCATGATCATACATGGAACAGAAAGAGGTGAGGGTATGGTATGGTAAAGGAACTGCAAGCAACTCAATATGGCTAGAAGGCAGGATGTATCCAGGGAATTATAGGAGAGAGTCAAGAAAGACTGGCAAGATCCAAGGTAGGAATGTCTGGTATTCCATGCCAGAAAACTTGAGTTTTATATTGAAGGAGAAGAGATGCCACTGTCAAATTTTGAGGGTAATAACAGGATCAAGTTTGTGTCTTTTTATGGAGACTGGACTGGAGAGAGACCATGGCAGTTGGCCATGGCAATGGCTGGGATGCATACAAAGTAATTAGGGCAACAATTATGATGTCCTAAATACAAGAACTTGCAGGGGAACTGGAAGGAAGGAGGCTGTTTTATGAGCTATTTAGCAAATAAAGGCAATAGACCTGGGTTGTGTGGGATGCAGGAGAGCTTAGCATTGCAAATGACTCATAGAATTTGAAACTTCTGCACTTGCTTTTTTTCTCTCGGTCCCAGTTAAAATGTCATTTCTTCAGAGAAGTAGTCCCTGACTACCCTTTGAAATACACACACACACACCACCACCACCACCACCACCAACAACAACAACAACAACAACAACCTTCTCAAGAAACGATGAAATACTGCCATTTTTGGCAACATGGATGAACCTTGAGAAAAGTATGCTAAGCAAAATAAGTCATCAGAAAAGGCTAAGAACCATATGATTTCACCATAGGTGGGAAATAAAACTGAAAATCATAGAAGCAGACAACAGTATGGTGGTTACCAAAGAGCAGGGGATGAGGGGTAGTAAAGGGTAAATGGGGCCAAATATATGGTGACAGAAGATTATTTGATTTGGGGGTGCTGGGCACACAATGCAATGTACAGATCATGTATCATACAAACGTACACTTGAAACCTATGTAATCTTATTAACCAATGTCACCCCAATACATTTAATTTAAAAGTTAAATTCAAAAGAAAACACCTGTCTCTCACATCACTGTGCTAATGTTTTTATAGTAGCAATCTCAATCAGGGATTATTTTACCTATTTGTTTACTAGCCTTTGTCTGCCTTCTCACTAAGTTATAAACTCAGTGAAGAGTACTCAATGTTTGTCTTGTTCATCAATACAGGGCCAGACATATAGGTTCAAAATAAATGTTAGTTAAGTTCATGTTTCTAACCTGAGCAACTGAAAGGTGGTGGTGCCAATGACAGAGTTTGAAAATACAGGAGAAATAAGAAATTTTTGTGGGGATGGAGGAGTAAGATGAGGAATTCTTCTTTGAAAGTTTTTAAATTTTAAGTGTCAGTTTTAAGTTATTGGAGAAATTACAATCGGGGATATCTAGTGGCTCACTGATGAAAGGTGATGGAAACTTGGGGCACAGATGTGGGCTGGAAATGGGGTTAAGAGCCAACTGTATTTGACAGCAGCACTTGAAACCATTTGTATGACAAGGTGCCCTGCACATTGGTACTGATTCTAGGGCACAAGTGGGAGCTAAAATTGAGCCTGGGTCTGGCTTGCCAAGCTTTGTGCCCTAGAGAAAATCTGAGATCCCTGGAGAAAAGAAGTTTGCTTCTTCACCAAAAGGTGGTATTTTCTGGCAAGAAACTTTGATAACCCAGAAAAGCAGGGAGAAGCACCTTTTTCTAACATGCACAAAAGCATAGTGTAGGCAAGCACCATGCCTGACTATAAATGCAGAACACCCAGGAAAGAGGGCAGAATAGCAGCAAGGGACCTGCCACAGTCTCATTCAGATCGGCTACACTTTGATGTCTGGTTGTGCAGTGCTCAGAATATGAGGAAAGTGGGATGTGGGTTCCTAGGTGTGAGTTCAAATTCCAGCTCCTTTGATTAGTAACTGTCACCCCAAAAAGTCACTTTACCTCTACACTTGCTTTTTGGTTTTTTTAAAATGGGGGGAAATAATGGTGCTTAGCCCATAAGACACTTGAAAATATTTGATGACATAATAATGTTAGTAACGCATATAGTCCAGTGTTTGGCACAGATCCCACCCTAGAAAATGCTGATGATCATTATGATGGCTGTAGAGGACACTGATGCACCATCACCCAGATGCTTCTTTTGGAAGAAAGGAACTTCTCCCCCAGTGGAGAGTACTGCCGACAGAGAGTGCTTAGCTGTCAGCATCTACAGAGATGTTCTGGGCTGCAGAGAGCCACCTTCCACAAGGTCACAGACCCTTCCTGGAGCAGCAGGTATCTAATGACTCATGCACATGGGATATAAAGGCCAACTCCCTTCACCCCAAGTTAAGACAACTCTGAAGGCTTATTCCAGATTTGGACCTGCCCTGAAGGTTAGGCCAGCCTCCACTGAGGCTAGGGAGGGAATAAATAAGTAAGAGAGTAACACACTCAGAGAAGGGAACCATAATTAAGAGCTGTGCTATGCAAGGCTGCAAAGCTCACTAAAGGTCTTTGTTCCATGGGAGAGCCTGAATGATCCACCAATCACCAAAGTAATAAGAAATACACCGGTTACATGGGTGCCAGTAACTCTAGGAAGTGCACTGGTGGCTCTCCTTTTCATACCAGAGCTGAGAGCTGGAGATTCCATTGTGGATTAGACTCACAAATAACAGGATGATGATAAGACCCTGAGACACTGAAGGCCAGATGCCAGAAGCCTGATGGATGCAATTATGGTGAGTCAGAAGGACAGATGTAGGGTAGGGATCTGACCTACAGAGGATTATGGAGAAGGTTAATTATCTATGGCATGCCTGGGTAGGGCATGGGTAGGAGAATAAATGGGCAGCCAATGAGGATACCAGTCTACATACATAATCAAAAGATATACAAAATAGATAAAATAATAGATCACAACAACCAAGGAGGCAGTAACCCCACTATAAAGTCACAATCCCTTGCCCAGTTTCCAGGGTTGAGCCAGGTTTCCGACCTGGATCCATTGACTGAAAGAAAGGGCAGGCCCCAGGAAAAAGGACCCTTTAATGCCACACAAGTGTACATAATAATTCCCCCCAAAGTGACCTACAGCCGTTTACAGTGAAGAAAGGAGATTATCTAAACCTTGAGAGGACTCTTGGACACTGGGTCTAAGTTGACATGGACAACTGGAGATTCAAGGTGGCATCATAGTTTATCATTAGTATGAGGATATACAAGAGCCAGGCAATAAATGTAGGTATAGGTAACAATGGGCCCCTTGAGTCCATGGACCCACCCAGCATTCAAATGTGTAATTAGTCTGAAGATACCTAATAGTTGATACAATTGACACAGAGAGTGTTTGGCCTGTGGGGCAAGAGCTACCATACTGGGGAAGACAAATGGAAGCCTCTGAAATTGCTCCACAATTTCAGCTAAGATAAGAAGTCAAAAATAATGTCACATTTCAGGAAGAATGGCAGAAATTAGTGCCATTATTAGACCTAAAGGAGGTAAGGATGGTGATTCCCATCATAACAGCATTTAATTCATAAGTCTGGACCCTATAATAAAACACATGAATGGTGAAGGATGACAGCATGCTATTGCAAATTCAAAAATTAGGAGCCCCAATTGCAGCTGCTATGTTAAATGTGTTATCTATGCTAGAGCAGATTAACACAGCCTCAGATACATGTTATGCAGCTATTTATCTGGCAAATTAATTCTTTTTCATTCCTATCAGAAAAGAGGATCATAAATAGTTGCACTCACTTGAGCAGACAGCAATATATCTTTGCAGTCTTGCCTTAGGGCTTTGGAGAAGAGACACACCACAGGGCATCAAATGACCATAAGGCCAGAACTGTCCATCATGACCTGAATTCTGTCAGACTTATCAAGTCATAAAATTGGATGTGCCCAGCAGCAATCTATCTTAAATTGGAAGTGGTACAGCCAGTACTGAGCACAAGCAATTCTGGAGTGCACGAACAAGCGTCTAGGGGAGGTAGGACAGACCCACATGTCACCCACCAGTTTTTCTCCAGCACTTCTCCCTCACCTGTACTTCAACACCTGGCCCCCCTGAGAGATCGCTCATGAGCTCCAAGCTTGCTCTGTCAGCATGCTATATAAGTGAAAGCTGAAAATAAATGGTGGCAGCATTACCACCTCATTCAGAGGTGTCTTTGACAGTAATAAGTCAAAATCCCCCCAATGGGCAGAGCTTTAGGCAGTTTACCAGGTCACCCAATTTGTGTCAAAAGAGAAGTGGCCTAAGTTAAGAGTATAAGTGGACATGTGGCAAATGTCTTGGTTGGTGAGCATAGGGTCTAAAAAGAGAAAGAATCTTGGGAATGAGGAATTCTAGAGAAAAGGGATTTGAGTACGAGCAAATATTATTATAGTGCAGCTCAGTCTTCCTCTATCAAATTCTCCCTGCCTTCCCCATGTGTTGAATCCAATAATGCAGTCTAAATAAATCTCTAACTCAGTCTGCTCTCTGGGGAACCAACCTGCAAAAATTAACTAAAACATTGAAATCATAACTTTATTTTGTTGTATTTCCAGTGCCTAGTTCTGCCACATATTAGGGTCTTTTTTATTGAATTTATTGAGGTGACATTCATAAAACTATACAGGTTTCAAGTGTACAATTCAATATTAGTTGAATAAATAATGGAACCTCTAGGAGGCTGATTAGACAAGGCCATCACAGAACTATTTCTGACCTATAAATTCTTGATTTCTTGGCTCTAATTTAGGTTTCAGTAGCCTGAGGAAGACATAAAATGGTAAGGGTAAGAGGCTTGTTATGACTGCAAACACACACACACACACACACACACACACACACACACACACATTCAAATAGACATACCAAAACACACATTTTTGTCTGTATTTTGGACAAATATAATGCAACTTAATAACTTTTAAAATCATCACTAACACATCAATATCGTCAAAGAATAGTTAATGAACTTATATTCTCAGCAAATTGTCATAGAGACAAATAGAATTTCATAGAATATTAGATTTTTTTAAACAAAAATTCAAGTTTCTTATTTAATATTCCTGCCTTAAATTTTTTATGGATGCTTAAATGCAATACATCACTAAAGTTGAAAAGGTGGTTTGTATTGTGAAGCCAATTTGTTTTCAAATATTCAAAACAATAGAAAAAAATTTTGTTAAAATATATGTAGTGTTAGTTGCAAGAAGAAAACTGAAAGGAGCTTGAAAAACGTTCTTGGTAAGATTCAATGCCATCCATGTATCACAGCATCCTTCCTAAAATGTGGGGAATTTGCTACCTGCCTTTTGTCGGCTTCTCTTCCTGACTTGCTCTCATATTCCACTTGTCTGAAGAGAGAAAGAACTGAAAGCTCTGCTTGCACCATTTGTGGGATAATGAACATTCTAATTTTTATCAAGATAATTCCCTATGTAGATGAGCCAACACAATTGGGTTGAATATGAAATTTGAGCTCTCCCACTGTTTAATAGAACTGGGCTGGTCCAAGCTGGGTGTAAGAAAGTGCTAATGATTTCCAAAGTGTCCACAGACTATGGTGGTAGCAGCAGTAGTGCAGCCTAACTTGGTATTCTAACATACAACTTCATTGCTTGGGACACGGAGGTGACAACATTTTAAAAATTTCTTTATTGGTTAAGGTATTACATATGTGGCCTTATCCCCCCATTACCCCCCAACTGTCCCACTCATGCCCTCACCCCCCTGTTGTCTGTATCCATTGGTTAGGCCTATATGCTTGCATACAAGTCCTTTGGTTGATCTCTTCCCCTTACCCCCACCCTCCCCTACCTTTCCTCTGAGGTTTGATGGTCTGATCAGTGCTTCTCTGTCTCTGGATCTGTTTTTGTTCATCAGTTTATGTTGTTCATTATATTCCATAAATGAGTGAGATCATGTGATATTTATCTTTTTCTGACTGGCTTATTTCACTTAGCATAATGCTCTTCAGTTCCATCCATGCTATTGCAAATGGTAAGAACTCCTTCCTTTTTACCACAGCGTAGTATTCCATTGTGTAGATGCACCACAGTTTTTTAATCCACTCATCTGCTGATGGGCACTTGGGCTGTTTCCAAATCTTAGCTATGGTAAATCGTGCTGCTATGAACATAGGGATGCATATATCCTTTCTGATTGGTGTTTCTGGTTTCTTGGGATATATTCCTAGAAGTGGGATCACAGGGTCAAATGGGAATTCCATTTTTAGTTTTTTGAGGAAACTCTATACTGTTCTCCACAGTGGCTGCACCAGTCTGCATTCCCACCAGCAGTGCATGAGGGTTCCTTTTTTGCCAGAGAACAATTCCAGCATGACAGCAGGGCTAAATCTGGGAATGGCTGATGGCATTTCCCCAAACCTGAATAGGATACATTAAATTGATTTCTTGGCTGCCAGACAGCTAAAGGACATCTTAATCTACATGTTATTGCCTCCTACTGGCCAAACACCTGAACAACTGTAAGCTAATTCCCCCATTCTGACAATGCTTGTGTATACCCTTTGAAGTGTATATTTCTGCCTCGCCTCAGGACAAATTGTGTTAATAAAAAGCATGAGGTCCTGAGATAAGGAGACCTTAGACCTTAGACCTTAGAACTTAGATCTTAGTTTCCTTTAAACTAAGCTCCTCTGACCCCCAAATGCCTTTCAAAATTATGCCTTGTCTCCGGACTCTTATTTAACCTACGCACAGCCTTCTCCAGATTTCCTGAACCCTTCTTGATGCCAGAATAAGAACCCTGGCACTTTTCAACATTTTAAGAGTCAATTGTAGATGGTAAGTATTAATTCATATATTCCAGTATTTCTTTTATCTGAATCATTGCTACAATTTTAAGATAATCTCTATTGCTGGTTCACCTTTCATTTATTTGTTTAATTTTTAAAGTATTTGATCATGTTTACAAAATTATAAAACTATTACTTACGCACCATAAAAATGCTAACGATAAAAACTTATAGTCCTCCCCTTCTCTTCCCATTTACATCCACATGCACAATTATGAACAGGTAATCTTTGACTGGAGGAGGGAGATGGAGGTATATAAATATTTTATATGCATTGAATTTTATATAAAGGACATCATAAAATCATCCAAATTTTATGTCTTTTCAATCTTTTGCTAGATGGTCAGTATTTTAGCTTTACTTTGGCTTGTAAATTTTCATTTCTGATCTGCTTTTAGTTCTTCTGATGTTAAAACATTAACTATAGAAAAGGAACATAAGTCCCTATGTCTTGGTTTAGCAATGTTATATTGAATCTGTTGAGTCTGCAATATGAAAGTTGAGGACATTAGTGCACGTATCTCCTTATTTCTCCCTAAACCTCTACCACCTCACATATTGGGGTTTGTCAATTGTTTTATTACTTTTACTTTGTCAAGTATAATAACATCTACATTTTGGTTGGCAACCATAATCCTCACAGTACATTAGTCTCTTCTTTCTTGTTATAGCTATCTAATGCCACAGGTCTTTATCTGATTCTCATGCTTAGCTTGATTTCTTCATTAATTACAGCTCAAATATTTGAGAATACAGGGTAGGACAGAAGCAAATTTACAGTTGTGAGTATGAGAAACAAAATTAGTAAGTATTAGTTATTTTCCATACCAACTACTGTAAACCTACTTTTGCCTCATCCTGTATATTTGTTTTGTCTTTATTAATAAACAACTTGGCTTAAAACAGACTCCTGGTTTACCCCTAATTCTCTCTTCTCAGACCACTAACGATATTGCTCCAATATTTCCAAACTTTGAGGCCAATCTTATTTTTTTCCCAAGTGTCACTACTTACTTGTTCTTCCTATCTAGATAGCAATACAGCTCTTTTAAATTTTTCTAGAGGTTTGTTGCTAGCATACCATGTCTTAGGGTTTATTTAAAAATATCATTTTGTTGTTGTTGCTTTTGGAACAAACTAATGTGAGGGGATAACAAACTGTCTTGAATATCAGAAGATCTGGCTTCTAGAACTTGATATAAATATATACTAGTAACTTTGTGGGGGAGTGGAGGGGTTGAGCAAAAAAGAAAAAAGAGAGAGAGAACTCATGGACACAGACAACAGTGTGGTGATTACAGGGGAGGGGTGGAGGTGGAAGAGGACATAGAGGGAATAAATAAAATTACAAAAAAAATAGATAACTTTGGATCGCTCATTGATGCTCTCTGGGACTTAATTTCCAGATAGTAATATAGGAGAAAAGATAACACCACCTCTATCAAATCTTCTGGCTCCACAATCCAATGAGGCCTATTCAGATTCATGGCTTTTACAATATTTACTAAGTCACTGCAATCCTTGATAAGCTGAGAGTATTATAAGAAATATAAATTAATTATAATAAAGAAGAGAGAATAGATGTGGATATCTCGTTAGCTCTTCCTCCTTTTACATGTGCAATGGGTTCCACTAAACATAAATAAATGGTCATATGTGTAACATTAGAAAGATATGGAAGAATTACTAGGAGAAAAACAACAGTCTTTTTTCTCAGGGTCCATGTCCACCCTGGCTTGGAGTTGGAAGAGCACTGGGTTCTGGTCTTATTAACGTCACTGACTCATTGGTATGAGTTTGGGCAATTGATCCAGGTAAGCCCAGGTGTGAATCCTACCTTTGCCATTTCCTGGCTGTGTGCTATTGAGAGAATTGTAAAGCTTTACTTACCCCCTGTTTCCTTGTATGTAAAATGACAATAATTATTCCTACTTTCTAGTGGTGTTTGGGGTATTAAATGAAGCATATTTATTTAAATGATGTTTAGTTCCCTACCTTCCAGCCACTTTCTCTCTGAACTATCTTCTCATGTTAACATTCTATTAGTCTAATTAAATTCTGGATAATGTAGTATATTATTCATTTCCCCCCTATTTCTCTGTGATATTTTGTAAGGTACTTGCCATTATAGCTAGGGTGTAAAATTTTTCTATTACTTGGAAATCTCATTTTTAATGAAATATTTGCTGAAGACCCATTTATAGTTCCTAATTAGGCATGGCAAATGTATCCCTGAGACCACCATTTAGTAATTGCAAAATAGATATTGTAAAAATACATAAAGAGAAAGAAAGCTGCCTGATAGCAGCCTGAATCTCCTCATTTCTCCTCCTAGCAGAGTCTTTAGATTTGGGAAATTCTCTGAGGTCAAAAGAAAATTAGCTGCATGAAAAGAACTTTGACACTTTATTTCTAAATAATCCACCTGAAGAATCTGAATTTGACATGAAATCTTACTCAATTAAAGAAAAGAACAAGTTAAATATAGCATTTCACAAATAACAAACAGGTGCTGGTGAGTATTCTGTACTTTAGGTCTGTTAAAAATGCAAAAGAGAAATAAAATATATGCTTAACTGCTTTAACTCTTTTAATTTTGTCTCCTGAAGCCATATATCACCTGGCTTGGTGATTGATTATATCATTTAAATTCAATTCTCAAAAAAAAGATAGTCTATTAAATCACAAATAAAATTGTCATATTTTTCACTTACAAAAAGCAAAGGTAGGATATGAATAAATTACTAGTCTAACATCTCCCCTCAGGGGATCTTCCATTAAGCTTTTTTTTTTAAGTAATGAGCAGTGTGGTGGAATCAACATTAAAATCAGCTCTATTTATTAGCAGTGCAACCTTGGGCAAACTGCTCAACCTACTTGGGGCTTCATTCTCTTGTCTCTATAGTGGGGGTAAGAAAAAAAAAGCCCTCAAAGGTTTGTTTTAAACACCAGGTTAAGAGATCAACCTTGTAAGGGCCCTGTAAAATAAAATGACATCATTAATAATAGTTAATAATTAAAATAAAATCCTGGCATCTTTGCTATCTCATTTCCTCACAACCCAAAATCTAGAAGATTATTATTTTTCCTCTTTGTTCAATTTGTAGGGAAAGGTATGTATTTTGAGAAACCATCCCATTCCTCTTGGTTTCACCTCCAAATTTAAAGCATTCGTAAGTACCCAACTAATCAAATCAACACATCTTTGTTGAGGCTCTATGTGTGCAATGCATTGCATTGGGTGAAAGGAGACAAGAAATGCAGCCCATGTTAGTGTGTGGGACTGAATGAAACAATCACATTAAGCAAAGCTTGCCTTCACCATAGGTGGTGCTGAACATTTGAGTCATCCCTTTAAAAGGATTTAACCTTCTCTTCTCTATCCCCCTGTGTTGAATATCTTCCTTTTACTTCCAGTCTCATCTCCCTGCTTTGCCATCTTGTTCTGTGCCCTCTGAAGATCTGTCTGGTTGGCTAGATTGGAGGCCTCCCTTGCTCTGGTGGCCTTCAGTCCATGGGGAACCCCACAACAGGAGAATGGAAAGGGAAAGAGGGTGAGGCTGGGGTGAAGGTCACAGTTTCTTCTCTGTTTGTATCTAGGGATTACTTCAAACACTCTTGCTAGCATAGGGCTATGAATGATGTCTGGGCACTATACTTCCCTTTATGGTTTTCCTTCACCCTCCGTAACTTTATAAATACTCTCTTTAGTAAAATCTTTTCAAATCACTCAATTTAAATACTCTTCTATTTGCTACCAAGACCCTGACCGACACACCCTCCTACCCCCAAATTCCCACCAACCTCTACCTCTTCCCCACTTTCAAATCTAGGTCCTGCTTGGCTTGGTGTCTCTAAGCCAGTGTTTCTCAGACTTAGGAATTTTCTGACCCTGAAAATACATTTATAACCTCTCAGAAGTCCATGGACATCAATGTGAAAAGCATTGGTCTGCCCAGTATTCAACCCCCCCTCTCAACATAAGAACCCCATAGTTTAAATCTTTTTCTATTTAAAGAAATCTGATCATAATAGAAAGGAGTCAAAATAACAATTACATGTTATTGTTTGTTTTTATAATTTATTGCATATTACAAAATCCCAATGGTCTACAAGACCTACGGTTCTTAGAACTAAAAAATAATCAGAAAGACAGTTTAATTCAGTGTTTTCATCTTATAAATGAACTGAGATTTAGAGAAGTTAAGTGATTTACTCAAGGCCATACAGCTTTCACTGACCAAAGTTACAATCTGCTCCCTGAGTCCTAATCCAATGCTATTTTTGGCCCAATACCTTACCCAATTTACACTATCTTATATAGAAAATAATGAGAAATAAAATGTTCTGTGCCTGAATAGGAACACTTTTCTAAGAATCTGTTCCTAAAAGCAGAGGAGAAATGATATGCTTTTGAGATATTAGGGATAGAAGATATCTTTAGACTCTCCCTGAGTTTCTATACAGGGAATCTGAGCCCCAGTTAAGATCCATATCTTGTGCTCCTCATATTTCCTGAAGTATTTCCATAGCATTTCCCCCATCACTTTCAGGATCTCTAAGGGGACTCTGAATAATTTCATACCCAGAGTATCCCCCAAAATCTATCATTTTTCCTGATGATAGAATTTTAAGACTCAAAGAGATAGTAAGACATAGAATAGTGAAAAAGCAAAATATGCTGTCTGATAAAGAATAGCACAGGAACTAGCCTATAAGTTGAAATATGAGTTAGTTAGCAGTTTCCTTTACACTACCTTTATAGCAACTGACAAAGGCTTGCTGAAAGAGGACATATTTGCCCTTGAGGCCACAAAGTCAAGGTCTATGGCAACGCACTGTTCAGTCAGCATGCACTCTAGTGCTAGCCTTTACATGGGATGCCATCACCATTGCAAGCCATTCGAGATAAAGTTTTCCATCTCTGTCTGAGGAAGGCATGACTGCCATTCGATCCAGAGGAACATGTCAAAAGCTAGTATTAACACTGAGCAGACATCATTTTTTATCTTAAAGAGGATATTAAATAATCATAGTAAATTCATACAGGCGAGCCTCCATGTACTGGCCATAAAACAGCACATTGTTCAGGTTGAATTCTTTTATGAATGCTTATTCTGTGAGTCAATTGGCCAATAACTTTGCCAAGTTGTTAATATCTATATTGAGGAAGGCCATGAAATTGAGGTCCAGGGCCACCACTATGATAAAATCAACTCCAATTTCCTTCTACGACCATTATTAGTGGGTACATTGGAATTTGAACAGAGATACTTGAGATTTGTCCTGAGATGTCCATTTCAGAAAACTCAGAGCTAGTATCTGGTCAATACCCTTTGCTCAGCTCTAGAACAGAAAAACCTTTTACAACACAAGCATTTTGCTCAGTCAAATTAGAATTTCTTTATTAAAACAGGAGATGAGAGGGAGAAACGGAGGTGAGGTATTTCCAAGCCAGAGATTCTATTGAGGAAATTCATAGATGAGGATGATCCCCAAGGTCCCTTTAAACTTTCTAATCCTCTAGTTTAGGAATGCAACACACAAAGTGGAGCAAAAGTAGGTTTATAGTTGTGAGTATGGGAAACACAGTCTATTCTTGTATTATTATTTACTAATTATTGCATTATTTTCCATAGCAACAATTGTAAACTTACTTTTCACCCACCCTTTATGTCTCTGTCATGGTCTGTGGATTGACAACAGCTAAACGTAATTCATAGAGGTTTGCTGCAGAATAATCTAGACTTTTGCGTCTCACAGAAACACACTACTGCCCTTTTCCTACTCCACCTCCATCTCCAATGACTGTACTATGACTCTCTGAGACTTCCATGGCCAAGAGAGGGTCCTTTATTCTTTAGGGTGGCGGAAGGTTTGACACCCCTAAATTGACTGCAAAGCTAGGGGGAGTGCAGGGGTGCCTCCCATGAAACCTGCAGGAGTGTTTTACCCAATTTAGTCAGAGTGAGGTGCTTGAATTCAGTCCTGGGTCTGAAACCTAGTTTAATGCTGGCCCAATTCACTAACCTCTCATCCATAAAATAGAGGTTGGTACTTTCATCCATAAAACAGAATACACATATTTATGCAGTAAGGTGGATGAAGGGTTAAAGAGAGAATATATGAGGCTTACACTAAAGCTTAGCTTCAGCCCTGGGGTGTAGCCAAAATCTGGTACTCGGCTTCAACTTTGCCCTTGATCTTTGGAAGATTTAATAAACAATTTACCTACTTCATCATCATTTCTGGCATCTCCCACCTCGAGAGCATCAATGATTGTGGGTTCTCACCAGCCACACAAGATCAATACAACACATGACAATATTGGCAATAAAAGGAAGGGGTTCGATTAGGACACAGCATTGATCTAAGAATATTCAGCTTCTACTACACACACACACACACACACACACACACACACACACACACAATGAGTAAATTAAAAAACACCAATCCAGCTGTTTAAGCCTCCCAGTAGAAATCTCCAGTCCTCTCTTCCTTGGGAAATTACAGATCAATTTATAGAAGAGTTTTCAAACCCTCATTACAATAAGCTTGTCTAGGTCATGCCAACAATGTCTATAAATAGATACAGTACCGAACTCCTAACATCTGGGCACAGGAAGCATTATGTCAGGTGGCAGGCCCTATACTCATTCACCTCAACCTGCTTACCATCACCTCTTCTGAGAAGCTCTTCCTGGTATCTCCATAAAATGGTCACCAGTCCTTCAAGGTATCCTGTTGCAATTCAATTGTTATGCTGCAAGTTGCTGAAAATGTTTAAGAACAATGGTTTAAACAAAAGATATGTTTATTTTCCTCCTATGTAAATGAAATTTTAAGGTAAGAAGCCCAAAGCTAGAGGCTGGCCTCATGGTCACCAAGATCTAGACACAGTGGTCAATCTGCTTTCCTTCTGACCTATTCTCTCCCTACTGGCCTCCACCTCCATTTCAAGATGGATATTCAAACTCCAGCTACCACATTCCAGATAGCAGAGAAAGACAGGAGACAACAAAGGAATGTCCTTTTATCTTAGGAAACACCCCAGATATTGCACACAGAACTTCTGCCTATCACTCACTGGCTATAAGTTAATTGCAAGGACACACAAGTGGAAATGGTAAATAGTATTTTAGCTCAAGGGCAGTGTTTCTGACAAAATTTGGGGTTCTTGGTTGTAAGAAAGAAGAGATAGTAGAAGGCATCGCATTTTCTTCCCCTCCTTTAAGAGGTACCACACTTGTTTACCTGTCTTTTTAAGCAGCTGGTAAGTTTTTTGAAGAAAAGCTAAAATAAAGCAGTGTCTTTCTTTCTCAGGTTCTAAGAGGGCCTGATAGGAATTACACTTAATAAATGTTTATTAATAAAGGCAAATTTGAGGCACCTGCAATGTACCAGGCACTTGATATATGTGATCTCTAGTTCTTTCTTAATTAAAATATAAAACAAAGACCTTATTTTAAAAAAGTACACTTGAAAAAAGAACTTGTTTTAATCCCATTTTATGAAAAACTAGAGGCCCAGTGCACAAAATTCATGCACTCAGGGGGGTGCCTCAGCCCAGCCTGTGCCCTCTCGCAGTCCAGGAGCCCTCGAAGGACATCTTAGTGCTGCCGCGGAGGCAGGAGAGGCTCCCACCACCGCCGTGGTGCTTGCCAGCCATCAGCTCCGCTTCTGGCTGAGCAGCACTGACCACCTGCGCCGAGCATCTGCCCCCTGGTTGTCAGTACAAGTCATAGCGACCGGTCGTTCTGCCGTTTGGTCATTTCGCATATTAGCCTTTTATTTTATAGAATAGGAATCAGGCTCAAAAATATTAAGTAACTTACACAGACCTTCTGTCCTGTGGGTGGCAGAGTTTAAGAGTTTGCACTTAAGCCGAAACCGGTTTGGCTCAGTGGATAGAGCATTGGCCTGCGGACTGAAGGGTCCCGGGTTCGATTCCGGTCAAGGGCGTGTACCTTGGTTGCGGGCACATCCCCAGTGGGGAGTGTGCAGGAGGCAGCTGATCGATGTTTCTCTCTCATCAATGTTTCTAACTCTCTATCTCTCTCCCTTCCTCTCTGTAAAAAATCAATAAAATATATATATATTTAAAAAAAAGAGTTTGCACTTAAAGAAAGTGCTGCCTGACTCCAGTCACACTCTTTTTACTATGTGGGCTCCCCTACCTGCTACTTCTATGGTTTCCTTCCCTGCCACTAATGTGACAATTCCAGGGATCAACATGGATTTTCTGAACCTTGGTTTATTGACCCATATCATGACCACTCTAGTGGGAAAAATGACTGGTAAGATCAGTGTGTCCTGGGCTCTTGAGAGTGAATACTTAGTACATCTCTTTTATTTACCGTGAAATCCCTTCCCCATTTGATCTCACATTTTACCATTTACTCCAACTGTTCCTTCACTCCTAGCCCTACTCCAAGAGCCAACTGATAAGACTATCCTCCGCTCTGCCTGGATGACTGCTTATTTCCTTTGTATAGATTTTTGCTCATCCTATATCTCAAGATAAGGAGGAACTCAGTACCTAGACCACCAAGAGTGATGCTTGCAGAGTTCATCCTTATCTCAGATTTCTGCCTCACAGTCAGACTCTGATTGCTGTCCTTGGCTCTTACCATTACTGTCGTCACAAAAACATAGATCTTCACAGCCTCCTCCTCTCCATCTTAATAGTGCCTTAAAATAGCTTACTATCTAAAAACCCCTTCTCCCACATCCACTGATGCAGTATGTTCTATTTCTATTAATATAACACAAATTATTCCTAAGCATATGTTACCACATAATTATATCTTTATAAACCCTCTAACCAAATACATTTTATATACTTATTAATTAAACTCATAAAAGTCCCAATAAAATTTCTTACTGATCTATATTACATGTCATATTACACTATTTTGCCTTTCAAACAGGGAAATTCTTAAACACTGTTAGCATATGACTATACAACTAGAATTAGCCACAGATAAGGATTAGAATGCAAGGCCTTTGGAGAAATGGACTAATTATATGTCGTAAATGTCCATATATTCTGGCCTCACCTTGCCATATATCATATCGACCATCACCTAATTCTCAGCGTGATCTATATGGACAATGTCTACAGGCAGTGAATCAGGCCAGCTCTAACTGTCCATTGGATTATATTCAGCAGCACATTATATTCTCCTAAGAAAGCAATACTATCGCCTCATAACCAAAAGTGCTGAATTCTTTGTCTTCTTTTCAAATAGATATTTTCAAGAAACGAATTTGACTTAGGAAAAATGATTTTGCTCATGTGTGGGTCCTACATTTCCTGACTAAGCTATATGGCAATAAATAGCATTTTAAGAATTTGTTTACCAGGATAGGGAGAATTTTCTTTTACTCTCCCTAACCATGGGTGGGCATTTCGCATCTTCCAGAAAGTGTTGGTGAAGGCCCTGCTGTCATCACACCAGACTGGTTAGTGCAGCCAGTGAGGGACAGATGCAGACACTACTGCATCCCCAGTCACAGAGTTGGGACACAAACTTCAGGGGCTCTCAAGGGACTGGGTGGGACCTAGAACAAGTCTGAAAATTCTAGAAGTCTTTTTAAAGAAGAATTTGAAACCATTAAAAAAACACAATTCTATTTTAACTAAATCCAAGAAATATATATATATATCAATACTGAGTACACACCAGAAATAATACAAGGGACCAGGGACACGTAGATCAGAAAACACACCCTCAGTGGATTTACAGACCTTGGAGGGAGACGCAGTTATACCTAATTAGCTCATGCATGTCACCTTGTGCCATGCATTCCAATAAAGGCATAAGAATAAGAACAAGAATAAAACATAAATACAAATACAAAGCAAACACAAATATAAGAATAACTAATATTTGCTGAGTGCTTGCTGTGAGCTCTAAAGGCATTATCCCTTTTATTCCTCACAGCAACCTATCAGGTATAAGTCAATACATTTCGTTTTGCAAGCAAAGAAATGCAATTGGGATGAGCAGACTGGAGTAAGAAATTTTGCCTTCAGGCATTGGGGAAGGCTTCACAAAGGAAGTAACATTTGTAGAATCATCAAATCTGGTTCCTGATATAGCCCCCACCAGGCAGTAATGGAACTTCATAATAAAGTCACTAATAGAAATTACATACTGGGGGATTTCCTATGCAGTTGCTAATGGGGAAACTGCCTATACTAGATGACTAAATATGTTGTTCTAGGCCATTAAAATTGTATTATGCATATGCTGAGGTTGGGGTTGGCTAAAACATTATGGAGGGCTGCTAATCTGATCACTAGACCATGTTCAGTAAATTTGTTCAGGGATGAGCCAACGTTGAAAGTATAAATCCAGCTGTAAATAAGGAAATAATTGGAATGCCTGCATCCATTGATGGTAGCTTGTGGCCAGTTAGAACCTTTTTAAAAATTTATTTTTCATGAAATATTTTGTGCATTTAGAAAAGTATGTCTAGTGAATAGCTAAGGTATAAAGAATGATTAAGTGAACAGCCATTTGCCCAGAGGCAGATTAATGAATAAAACATTACTAATTCTGGCAAAGCCCCCAATATCATTCCCCATTAGATTTTTTATTTCCCTCTATCCCCACTAAAGACTGTGGCTTTTAAAATAGTTTTATAATAGCCCTGGCCAGGTGGCTCAGTTGGTTGGAATTCGTCCCATATACCAAAAGGTTGTGGGTCGATTCCTGGTCCGGGCACATATAGGGGGTTTGATCCCAGGTGAGGGTGCATACTGGAGGTAACCAATCAATATTGATGTTTCTCTCCCACATCGATGTTTCTCTCTCTCTCTCTCTCTCTCTCTCTCTCTCTCTCTCTCTCTCTCTCTTTTTCTCTCCCCTCCTATCTCTAAACATATCTTCAGGTGAGGATTGAAAGAAAACAGTTTTATAACATATGCATGTAAACTAGAAATATATGTTAGCACTCATTTTTGTACATTTGAACTTTAATAAGTGTAATTATGATCTGTGTATTTTTTGTGATTTGCTTTTTTTTCACTCCACATTGTTGATGCTCATCCATGTTGAAGCAGACAGTTACATTCAATCATCTTCACTACTGTATAGTATGCAAATTATTGATCCATTCTCATGTCAATGGATATTTGTGTAAACACAGTATGAATATTTTTATACATTATTAGAGGCCGGATGCACGAAATTCATGTAAGAGTAGGCCTTCCTTCCCCCGGCTGCCACACCGACACCCGGGACTCAGGCTTCCCTCGCAGAGGGAGGCCCCGCCCACCCGCCACAGCCCATCAGTCAGCGGCCTGGGCCTCCCTCTGCGGGGCGATCATGGGGCAATGGCCGGGCCCAACTAATCGCATCACACCTGCCTTGGCTGGCCTGGCGCCAGTGGGGGTCATGGCGTGATCCTGGATGGTCCAGATGGTTGTTCCGCTGTTTGGCCCTTCGGTCGATTTGCATATTACTCTTTTATTATAGAGGGTTTATATGAGCAAGAATTTCTCTATAGTGTCACCTAAGAATGAAATTGCTTGGTAATGGGATATGTTTTCTTCAAATTAAAAAAAAAATAATGGCAAAGAATTGTCCAAAGTGGTTGTACTGATTTACACTCTCACAAGGTCTCTATGTCTTATATTCTCATCAGGTTCAGTATTTTCCAACTTTGCCTGTCTGATGGGTGTAAGATACTAATTTCTTGTAGTTTTAATGTGCATTTCTCTGGTCACTAGTTAGGTTAATTTTTACCCCACACAGTTATTAGCATTAACATTTATTGTTCTTCAAACTGTCTTTTGACCATTTTTTCCTCTCGGGTTTTCTTTTATTTACTTGTACTGTGATAAAGATAATTTTTGTGTTAATATAATTAAATTTATTACTTTTTCATTTATGGTTTATGTTTTGTGTGAATTGTTTAAAGTTACATCTCTACCTAATGTAAATAGTTTATTCTATATTCTCTTTTAGAAATGTTACAGATTTCTTTTCACTTTTAAACTTTTAATTCACCTGAAATCAACTTGTTTAAAATATGAGGCAGAGATCCAATTTCACTTGTTTCCACAAGATAGCTAATTGTCCCAATACCATTTATTGCATAGTCCATGTTCCCCCTTGGTTTGCAAGGAGAGAACTCGG
The DNA here is from genome assembly GCF_000147115.1 of Myotis lucifugus. Classification (NCBI taxonomy): domain Eukaryota; kingdom Metazoa; phylum Chordata; class Mammalia; order Chiroptera; family Vespertilionidae; genus Myotis; species Myotis lucifugus. The sequence continues at coordinate 3,357,667 of NW_005871073.1, forward strand.
TATCTGTTAGGATTCCATATGTGGATGGGTCTATTTCTGGCTCTATTCTGTTTAAGTGATCTCTTTAAGTACCAGCACATTAGGCTAATATACAGTTTTATGACAAATTTTTATAGTCAATAGGTCAATTTCCTCACATTTGTTACTTTTTTTCAAGCTGCTCTTAGCTGTTTATCCTTTCCTCTTTCACCTCCTTGTTACGTGCTATCTATCAAGTTTCATCAAGAATTCATTTATTACTTTAATAGACCATTTGTGAGAGACCTGATCTAAGAGCATGTTGTATCTTCATTTACTTAGGTCTTCTTTAATGTCTTTTAGTAAAATTGTGTACTTTTCTGCATAAAAGACTTAGACATAATATATTTTGTTAAATTTGTTTCTCAGTATTATATTTTGTTGCTAGTTTAAATATATTTTATTTTAAACCAATAATTATTGATTGCTATTGTATAACTATGCAATTGACTTAAAATTGATCTTGTATCTGGTAACCTAGTTAAACTCTCCTAACGTGTGTGTGTGTGTGTGTGTGTGTGTGTGTGTGTGTGTGTGTAGAAAATAAGTCTTTTACTTGGACAATTTTCATGTCCTCTCTGAACAATCAGTTTTGCTTATTCATTTCCAATCATGCCAACATTCATTTATTTCTCTTGCCTTACTCCAATGACTAGAGCCTCCAGTACAATGTTGAATAAAAGTCATAACACTTGACTTCCAAAAATTGGAATATTTCAATGACCTTCTTGCAAAGGAGGTCATGCTAATATTCTTGGACTCATTCCATTGTTAGTTTATGTGCTGCCAAAGGGAGAGACAACTAAACACTGGTGTCCCAGGTGGCAATTGGCCTCTCCTGTAATTGGGCAGGGACTCAAGGAGGTGATTGCACTGGTGAGGCCTTCTGAGGAAGGAGACTGTTTCCAGGGTAACAAGTTTCAGCCCTATTAAAATCATCCTTTTGAGCATACCTTCTTGAATAAAATCTTCATCTCATAAGCAGCCATGCCTTTTATGTATATTCTCTCACTTCAACTGCCTTGAAAGGGGAGGCAACTGTACACACTTTGGCAACACATACAAAAAGGAGGCAACATTTCTGCCACAAGGTGAGCACAGAGAGGTCCCAGCCAAAAGAGTGATCAGGCCGTAGCCAGTTTGGCTCAGTGGATAGAGCATCGGCCTGCGGACTGAAAGGTCCCAGGTTTGATTCCGGTCAAGGGCATGTACCTTGGTTGCAGGCATATCCCCAGTGGGGGGTGTGCAGGAGGCAGCTGATCGATGTTTCTCTCTCATCGATGTTTCTAACTCTCTATCCCTCTCCCTTCCTCTCTGTGAAAAATCAATAAAATATATTTTTAAAAAAAGAGTGATCAGTCCTCCACAGGACCAAATTTGGATTGGTACTAATACACTTGGTTATCGTGCCAGCCCAGATGTGCCATCTTTATTATCTCCGTAACCAAGTGAATGTGTTTAGTTAGGCATTTCAGCGAGCAACCTCTTGCCTTTCTTTCTAAATCCCTATTAGATAAATTGGAATTTCAGCAGCCAGTGGCAGATTTTAGTCCACACTACTTTTTTTCCTGGCTTATGAGAGTGGCATTGAGCATTTTAGCTTTAACTGCAGTAGACATGTAATTTATTGATAAACTGGGAAACTGAGAGTGAAATGGGTGATAGATAGGTAAGATGCCTGGATGCAGGTGAAAACTAGCACTCTTCTGAAAACACCCGGGTACATAACCACACCAGCTATACTACTTGGATAAAGGCCACTTCTTTCTCTAGCTCCTCTCCTCCATGATGTTTCTTCCTGTCATGTTTCATCTCTAATTCAAATGGTTTTCAGTTCTATTCTGTGAGGGATTCACCCAACCACCGTCGAACCTACCAGTCCACTTGGAAACTATAAAATGGCAAATGAGGTGTAGCTGAAGTACCTCATGAAAAATCATTTGAAAGAACCTCTGCTTGACCTCAAATGCTGTGTTTCACATCCTTTGTAGTGTTGTGGAATACAAGGCTCTAATCTTCTCATCTGTACTTTTCTTTCCAAATTACACTATCGTAATTTCCTGTTAAAGTGGATGACATGCAGGACTTAACACATATATACACACATAAAACATAACGTAAATGGTGTATTTATCCTTGATCAAGGAAATTTGCTGTAAATAGCACACCATATCAAGATGGTCTTTGGTATGCTTTTTGTGCTTTATTGGTGATACTCAGAGGAAAGCATTTCAATTGCTTTCAAATAACATTTCAACAGGTTTTCAGCTTATTCTGCCTACCTAACAGGCCTGAATGCCTCTGATATAAGTCAACAGCATGTTACACCAGAGCTGTAATTTATTAATTGCATTTCAATTATTTTCAACTATTTCAAGAAGAGATGACCTTCAAGTGTGGTAGAAACAAACTTGAAATAGAATGGAGACTACTCCCATTGAAGAACTGGCTTTTCTGAAACAGATAATATAAGTCCCACAACCTACATTTTCTGATGTTTCAAACTGTCTCCTGACAGTTTCCAGTTTTACATTTGCATAGAAAATTAAAATGTGTATCTATCAAGAAAGATGGCTCTAAAGAGCTAGATTCAAGGCAAGCACTGAGTTTTGTCTTACAGGTACATAGAGATTGAGAAGCTCACGAAACAGCAAATGATAATAATAATCAATATTTTTTAAATTCCTATCATGTGCCAAGTTATTATCATGTTAAGAACTTAATTGTTATTATCTGATTTAATCTTCATACCCCTGTTATGTAGGTGCTCGTATAATCTTCATTTTATTGGTGAAAAAACTGAGGAACTTGTTTGAGCTCATAACATAAAGTGATAGAGCTAGGATTTTATTCCAGACCTGCTGCCCTTCAATTCTTCAGTAAACATGGCTTGCTGTGTGTGTATAAATTAAGTGCCAAACCTCTGATGCTTGCTTTCAAACTCTCTTGTCACCTTATTCTGCAGACTCACCCAGCCTCCCTAAGATTTGCTGTTACTCATGCTCCTTGTCTATAGTAAGATAGAAACTTATTTGCTCATCCACACATCTACTCATTCACCAAAGAGATATGCTCCTACAGCCACTCAAAGAAGAAAGTCTTGTTCTCAGACTGTGATAATATAGGAAGATTTTAGAGGTGAGCTACAGTTGACCTGTTTCTTCTAAAAGCAAGGATGGGAACCTTTCCAAGTTGGAATAAATAGAATGTGACATGACACAGAGTTGGGAAAGAATAAGGATTGCTTAGGAAACATGGTGATTCAATGCAGAAGTTGCATAACAAATGATGGGACATTCATTTGGAAAGGCTGGTCAAGCCAGATCACAGAAGTTATCAGATTAATTCAGGAAGCCACACACATTCTCCCCCCAAAATAATAGTTTTTGGAGTCAAGGACCATGACATTGACTGTAGTGACACCCTCTCCCACACAGGACATTGCATGGTCTTTAGCTCATTATATACACTTACATATGTGCTAAACCTATAAAGAAATAAAATGTCAGTCTCCCCAAGGCAATGTGCTTAAAAAATGGATTACAACCTTAAATGAAAGGAAGTACATTCAAGTGGTGTAGTGTGGCTCGCATAAAAAGATAAAAATAATTTAAGGAGTTAGCATCATCTCAAAAGAATTCCTAAAACTGCATGGACTAATTAAATACTAACATTTTTCGTGCTTGTGCAATGTGCCAGCCAGTGTTCTCAGCGTTACATTTAGCATGTCACTTAACCAACTTTATGAATACTAGTGCATATAACTATTATGCCCAGTGATTCTGGGATACCGGGGGTTATTAATAATCTTTCTAACATTAAACTAAAATTAGTGTGCAACCAGAATTTATAGAAGCCAGAATTTATGATTCTACTGAGTCCGACCATTCTTCAAGGCTTGGCAACGTGGGAAACCTTCTGCATGGAATAGGCACATGGTTAACATTTTCAGTTTAGGGGAAGAAGCTTATTATTAGAATACGATTTGTGTTGTCTTGATTGGGTGCTATGCTTGTTTTTAATTACTATTACTATATTGATTTCTTTTTATAGAGAGAGGCAGGGTGAGGGAGAGAGAAAGATTGATCCATTGTCTCCTATATGCATCCTGACTGGGGATCAAAAGCACAACCTGGGTATGTGCCCAAACCAGTAATTGAACCCACAACTTTTCTGTGTATGGGATGATGCTCTAACCAACTGAGCCACACCAGTCAGGGATAATTACTATTACTTTAGCTTCATTGTTTTTACTTCAATTTTTATAGGTTAATGACTCTAAAATTGGTAATGACTTTTGGGGGGCCCTCTATAATTTTTCAGTAAATAAGTGGAAGAGCTTGAGCATAGTTTTCATTATGTTATTCTACTCCAATTTTTTGTACTGTAGAGTTGTGTTTTATTAGAAAGTGCGATGATAAAAATAAGATGAATCAATAATCTTTTGCTCCACTGAGTCTAGCAGCGTGGGCAAACTACGGCCCGCGGCGGAATCCTGCCCGTTTGAAATGAATAAAACTAAAAAAAAAAAAAAGACCGTACCCTTTTATGTAATGATGTTTACTTTGAATTTATATTAGTTCACACAAACACTCCATCCATGCTTTTGTTCCGGCCCTCCGGTCCAGTTTAAGAACCCATTGTGGCCCTCGAGTCAAAAAGTTTGCCCACCCCTGGTAGATCTACTCAGATGAGGCAACCTGAGAAACAAATTAGTGTCCATCTAAATGATTTTTGTTGGACCCAGAAAGCACTAACACTCAAATTCAAAGCAATTGGGTCCTACAGTTTTGGACTGGCCAATGTGGCTCAGTTGATTGGGCATTGTCCCATGCACCAGAAGGTTACCAGATGTGGGCACGTGCAGGAGGTAGCCGATCAAAGTTCTGCTCTCACATCAATGGTTCTCTCTCTCTACTTCTCCCTCTCCCTCACTATCTAAAAGTCAAATAAAATTATTAAAAAAACAAAACAAAACAAAAAACCCCAAGACCTAAGCAATGTTAATGGTTAAGTACTGAGAAGAAAAACAGAGTTATCTACACGTGAATACTGACTATCCAACAGCTTTTTATTTAATCAACTATTTTCTTTTCTCTACCAGGGAAAACTCTTTTTCTTTCTCACCCAAAATACAGGTGACAAGAGCCATCATCATTCATTTTACCCCATTGTACTGTCATCAGACAAATCGTGCTAGTGATTATTTCTGCTCAAGACTTGCCAGTGAAAATGCATCAGAAAATGTCAACCTTCCATTTCTCATCTTAAAGACGACAACATAAAATAAGAACCCAAATTCACACAGGTGAACCCATCTGTGCTAAGCATAAAAGCACACAGTCTTCAGGATGAATTATTTCAATGTTAAGCTTTTTGAGTCAGATGGCCAACTTTGTCAAATTATTAATGTTTTTACTTCTTTCAGATAGAGATAATTCAGAAGGAAGTTTTCATTCACACCCCATTATAATTTTAAATTTAAATCAAGGGTTTGGATGGCTCCGTTTTCCTGACATTTTGAAAGCAATCTGGAGTTAAAGATTTTGCACCCCTTTTTCTTCTTATGCTTCATTAAAAACATGTGTCTCCTATTCATCCACTAACCAGTGGGCAGCTCCTTTATCCTCATCTTCCCTCATCCCTCATCCCTCTACAATAATAACACTGACCAAATGTCATTGAAATCTCACTTAGCTGATGTCACAGACATTGCAAGAAGTGGAAGACCACTATGAGGGTCAGAACTGGGGATGTGTTAGTTTTCTTATGGCTCACTTGGCCTTAATTTTAAAAAATTAAAGGCAAATGTCCTTCCCGACATAAAATATTTCTCTAAATGGAGTGCTACTTATACACCAATAAAAAGTTTGTAAGTCCCACCCTTAGCAAGCACATTAAAAGTATAAGTATTTTATATGCATTTAGAGTATATTGGTGAATTTTTATTTTAATATTAAGACCAGTCTTTTCAGAATTGGCAAGTCTTCCGTTTTATGTCATGTCTAGTAAGACTAACAATTATCATCTTAAATGTAAAAATTAGACTTAAACATGATTACCTAACGTCTTGTTCCATAAATAAATACGTTATTTAAATTATTTATTACAAAAGCAATACATGCTTCTTGAGAGAGTTTTGCTAAAAACAAAATAAAAAAGTAAAATGTAGCCACTCATCCAGAGTAAAGCTCTACTAATATTTAAATGTAGACGTCCCTGTCTTTTATCTTTCCTATAAATTAATATGTAGGCAGTGTATTTATTGGATGTAAGCAAAGGAAACCTAATTGAAGAAATTAATGCAAAAGGGAGTATTTACCATAAGAATCGTAGGATGTCTCCCTGAATTCACAAGAAGGAATGCAGCCAGGCCTTACAATCAGACTAAAACATACAGGAGGGGTGGGGGTTCTCTCCATCCTTCATCTCTCTTTCCTCCTCCTGAGGCAGAAAAGTGCAAGTACCAACACCTGTGATTTTCAATCTCCTCTGTTCAAGCTAGCAGCCACACCGAGAGTGGACACAATCCCCATTCAAAGCGCTCTGGGAAAGGAAGAGGATTTTTAAAGGACCCATCCTGACCCAGTCAGCCATGGACAGAGGCATGCTTACCTTCTGGTTCTATAAACATGGCTGCTTTCACTGTGACCACATGTTTGAGCTGAAGAGGGACAGTAACCCAAAGAAAGGAATCACTGAGCTGCCAGGACAGTCATGGATATCCACGAGGAGTATTTTTATTTTGCAAAAGTAAAAACAAACCATACATATTGTTTCTAATTCTCCCCCTGTCAATACTTGCTGCTAATGTTCAAACTGGTTTCCTTTTTCCTCTCTTTATTTTTGTAATTGACCGAAGTTTCTCTGCATGTTTGTTTCCCTAATCCAGCACTTTCACAAGTCTTTTACATTATGGCGCACACATGGAAAACAATACTTCTGTTGCACACTCAGTAAACTGGAGGAAATAAGAGGGCATACACACACACACACACACACACACACACACACTCTAGGGTCCCAGTGCATGAATTCGTGCACCTTGAAAGGAACTGTGGGCTGTGAGGCTGCAGTAGGCACAGGGGCAGGTCTTGGCCCATCCTCTGCGCCCCCGCCCGGCCCCTTCCACCAAGGCCCTAGGTCCCCTGTCTGCCTGCAGCCCTGCTCCCACTGCCGCTCCCACGCGCTGATGGCACTGGCCCTGCTCACACCCGCTGATGGCGCCGAGCAGGTGGGAGCTGCGGCTGCTGCCCCGATCGCCCCTCAGGAGCTGGGGGAGGTGGAGAAGCCCTCAGTAGTGATCAGAGCCAGCAGCTACCACTCGCACCTGCTGATGGTACCAAGTGATGGGGACTGGCGCCAGGCGCGAGTGCCAGGCAAGACCGTGGCATGCAAGAGCAAAGAATTTTCAGTAACCACCAGAGGCTCGCCCTGATAACAGTGACCGGCACCCCGCCTTGGTCTGGTATTCCCACTCACCTGCTCCACCATCCTGCCATGGCCAATGCTCACCATGTTCCACACACACCCCCTGGTGGTCAGCGCACATCATAGCGACTGGTTGTTCAATTGTTTGGTTGTTCCTCTGTTCGGTCTATTTGCATATTAGCCTTTTATTATATAGGATATAACTGGGTACAAATTACATTTTATTTGTATTATAAAGTTATTATTAAAAAGTAAAATCAAAGAACATATTAAATATTGAATTTTTATAAAGCTTCCAAATAAAATATTCTTAAGGTTTAATAAAAACTTCAGCTTGCTTCCACTCTTTTATTTATATCAGATTTGATGCTTGAAATAACTACACAAAATTCCTGATGAAATATTTTCATGAGGATATTTTCAAATTTTTGATAAGTGACATCAATGAAAACCTCTGCAGATTAAAAAATGTAAAGCATTTTTACAATTATTAAAAAATGTACACTTAAATTTAATTTTAAAAATGAACGGCTCTTCCTTTTCTTTTTATCTATTAATGTAATATTGAAATTTCTTGTGATGATATAAATAGATTTTGAATACACTGAAATTTTTTATATTAAGTATTTCAAAATTATATATATATGTGTGTATATATATATATAGATAGTAGATAGATAGATAGATAGATAGATAGATAGATATAATGCTGTAATTTTCAGAATAAGCATATATTCTTGGAGAGGCCATCCTGAAGTTAGATAAGTTGTCACTAAAAATTTAGGACACTCTTCCACAAATGAACAGAAGTTTCCCATATATGTGAGAAAAAGAGCTTTACTCACCCAGAAGCCCCGCACTGGACCTACCTCACCTGGGGCCAGCGCAGTATGCCCCCAACATCTTGCTGACATTGGCTGTTGAAAGAGATATCTAAGTGGTATGAGTACCTCCTTGCCTGCTCTCTGCACAGCGTAGTGAAGCAGAGTGCAAATGAGGGACAACACAATGCCAGCCTATGGGTACCAAGGCAGTAGATGCCCATCAACAGGATAACCAGCCCCAAGCCTGTGATCCTGGCCCACAGTCCCAGGACCCACGAAGCACCTGTATTCACTATGAGACCACTCCACCCTTCAAGGAGCCCCAGATTAGGCAGCTCTGAGCCAAAGGCTATGGGGCTCCAGCATCTCCAGGCCTGCCCAGCCACCCCGCAGTCAAAGGAGATCATCATGTTATGGCTCACCTGTAAGCCATTCACAGCACCGGGTCAAGGTTGTGATCTAATGATAGGAAAGTTTTATTCATTTGATTCCACTAGTGAATAACGGTTTTCATATTTTGTTCTATGAGCTCCAGGATTTTGTTACAGGGCCTCAGAACCCTCGTGTGGGTGAAGGGTTAGAGGTATAGGTTTGCCTCTCTCTCGCAACAAGAGCAGTCTTCACTGTTACCTCTCTTATATTCAGGTGTGTGTATGGGAAAGGGAAGGATTTCAGCTTCTCAAAACAAAAATGTTTTAGCCACAATATTGGTGTTTATCTTTAAAACTTTTAAAAATGTACATGAAGATACATCAATCAATACATGGGTGAGTAAAGCTCTTTTTCTCACATCAATACATACTCTTCCTCCCCACACAGCAATTTATAAACAGTGTACTCCATCTTATAAAATGTGAAGTTTAATCCCCTCCCCTTTACCACTCATTTGTGACTTTAGATCTCAATCTTTTAATACATTTTGACATTATGTATCTTCTCTTTCCTTTTATTTTTGACATTGGCTACATCTTTTACTACAGTTTCTTTTAGAAGTCTTCCTGATTTCTAAATTCTTTGTTATGATTAATTTCTTGGTTTACTGGAGCACTTATTCAATAATTTTTTCCAGGAAATGTACACTAACCATATGCTTTCTGAAGCCTTATGCATCCAAGATTGTTTTTCCTCTATCCTTCCATGTGAAGGCTAATGTGGCTGGGTTAGAATTCTGGTAACACAATATTTTGCTCCTTGAAATTATGTGGCTGGGTTAGAATTCTGGTAACACAATATTTTGCTCCTTGAAATTATGTGGACAATGTCTCCTTATTTTCTGCCAGTGTTCATTTTAAAGAGAAAAATGTTGACATCAGCTACATTATTTTTCTTTATAATTTATCTATTTCATTGCATTGGAAAATCGGTGAATTAAAAAGGTTTGCCTTAATATATCATCATTTTAATTATTTCAACTCTAAAATTCAAGTTTTTCCTCCATTTAAAAATATTTTTCTTTTACTATTTCTTTGACTGTTGCTTCCCCCTACCTGTTATATGCTCTCTTAAAGGCATTTCAATGTCATGATATCAGCTCACCTAAATTGTGTTCCACTTCTTTTCTCTCATTGTTTCCAAACCTTTACCCATTCCCTTAGTGTCTTGGTACAATTTATCAAACTTATTTCACATTCATTAGTTCCATTTTCTTCTGTGTTCAATTAACTCTCTTTCCATTGCATGAATTCAGAGTTCATATTTTTTTTTCATCTCAAAGTATTTTTGGCCCTAGCTGGTTTGGCTCAGCAGCAGTTCTCAACCTGTGGGTCGCGACCCCTTTGGCGGTCGAACGACTCTTTCACAGGAGTCACCTAAGATCATCCTGCATATCAGATATTTACATTACGATTCATAACAGTAGCAACATTACAGTTATGAAGTAGCAATGAAAATAATTTTATGGTTGGGTCACAACATGAGGAACTGTATTTAAAGGGCCAGAAGGTTGAGAACCACTGGCTCAGGGGATAGAGTGTCAGTCTGCGGACGGAAGGGTCCCAGGTTCAATTCCAGTCAAGGGCACATGCCCAGGTTGCGGGTTTGATCCCCAGTGGTGGGCATGCAGGAGGCAGCTGATCAGTGATTCTCTCTCATCATTGATATTTCTATCTCTCTCTCCCTATCCCTTCCTCTCTGAAATCAATAAAAAATATATTTTTAATAAGTATTTTTGACTTTCAGACTCTTCCCTTTTCAAGACTTTTTATTTTTGCCTCATTAATACAATATACCTTATTGAAAACACAAATGAAAGATTATCTGAGAGATTTTGTCCTTCTTATGACTAGAAGGCCAACATTTGCCGGGGTTCATCAGCGAGCCTGCTGTTTCTTGAGCTGCTGCAGCTTCTCAAATATCTAGTGCATTTCCTCCGTTCTGCCCAGCATTGAGAGTTCAGGCAGATTCTGCCCCAGAGAATTTGGGTTCCTAATCAAGTATTTCAGGCTGAAGACAAATAGAAAAAGAGTGAATTTAGATTTACTGTAGTTTTAGTTTGGGGATGTCGTGTCAGCCAGACAGTTGGCTGGTGCTCCTCCTTCCCCTTGCCACCTGGCACAACCGCCTTTCTTAGGAGCCTGCACAGCTTAACTTACCATCTGAGCCAATGACAAACCCATAGTGAGGACTATAAGGGGGCCGGTTGCCTCATCTATAATGCAGGTGCTGGTTCATACCTCATGGTGCGGTTGAAAGGTTTGGAAGAAGACACACACACACACACACACACACACACGCACACGCACACGCACACACACGCACTCAGTCACCTATCCTATCCAGTAGCCCTGCGAGCTATGTCAGAGGGCGTTGGGAACTACTTCTATGGTGTCTCCTGTTTTCCCACCTGTGGACTCTTCCTCCCCACACAGCAATTTCAAAGCTAGACAGCACTTCCCTCAGTCTGGACTCATCACCTTTTCCAATTACATTAACTTGCTCTTCTGGGTGGGAATTTGGAGGCGGGAGTAAGTTTTTATCCTACTGCAACAGTACCTGGCACAACACCAGTTCTTAATTTAGATTCATTGAATGAGACACTATCCACAGCATCAACACCCCTCTCCATTCTAAAACTTTCCTGTTTATAAGTGAGAGGCAGTGACCTAATGTCACCTCTAGAAAGCCCAGGCTTACTGAAAACAGTTTTATCACAGTTGGCAGCAGCTGACACCAATCAAAGTCCAATTAGTTGATGAGAATGTCAGAGAAATGATTTTAGACTCCTTTAGGGCTGGGAGTTGGAAAGGCAATCGGTCAGTTGAGGTAGACAAGAGGCTTGGAAATTTACTGAAGAGTTTTGAAGAGTTGGAACACCTAAATGAACATATCCTAATCAAAGATAGACTGAACAGCTGAAATCTGCTCAGAGGCATGGAGAGCTTCCGCACTGAGCTAATTTTAATCACCATCTTTAGATAAGAGAGAAATAAGCAGGCCACTCTGGTACATTTAGAAATTCAATTCGAGGTTTGAGACTGAGAACAAGGAGGTGGAATACTGAGTCTCACACCAGGATTGCAGAGGCCCAAATAGCCCTCTCCATCATGAGAGCAATAGTCCTGTGCAGGCTCTGGCATAAGTTCAAAAGAATATTGAATTTGGGAAATAGAATGGAAATCGTTGTGGAGCCACCAAATTAATCCTTCTTTAATGATTAAAAAGGTGGCGCATCCAAGATCAAAACAAATCTCAAACCGGCAAGAGTCAAGCTATATAACCAAGCTAAGAAGATCAGCTGTCCAAGAAAATAAAAATAAATATTCAGACCTCTCTGAGGTTCCATCCCAGTGGATTTGGTTAAATGTGGTACAGAAAGAAATTAGTTAGACAAGACCAAAGCCAGGGTGGTTCATGTCGATTTCCTAAAAGGAGGCTGTATCCCCAAGAAAATGGAACTACCCCCATCCCACCTTAAATTAGAGCACTAAACTCTTTTATGTGAAGCCACTAAGAATTTTAGATTTATTTTTTACTGCAGTATAGTCTGGCTGTTTCAGTTAGCTCTCACTAAATAATGCTGTCAAAGCAAATGACCACAAAATACCAGTGACCTAAACACTACTGGACTTCCTTCTATCAGATGTGGCTATAAAATGACTGTGTCTCTGCTTTATGTGTCTGCGTTTCGGGATGCAGGGCGAAGAAGCAGCCCTTATTTGGTGTGCTGCTGCTCTCGTGGCAGAGGCAACAAAGGTGGTGGAACCACATGATGACTTTAAAGCCTCCTGTTCAGAAGTGGCACACAACCCGTCTGCCCCCATTCCATTGTTCAAAGCAAGTCACGTGGTCAAGCCTTCCTACAGTGGGGCAGAGCACTACAGTCCCTTCACAGATAGGGGCAGCAAATATGGGGAAGAATAGTTGAATCTACCACATTACCTCACCTTGGCTGGCACACATTTTGGGAATGGAAGTGGTGAGCTGTCATCAAATACCAAAGCAAACACAAATCCCCATGAAAAAACACACACAACAAAACCCACTCTAATATGTGGCATCGGCTTAGCAGTGAAATGCTGAGAAAGCCTACTATGGGAAGTTGAAGAGATGGATATCTGTGTCATATCTTTGGTGAAACTATCTTCAAAGGTGCCATGGAAGGCAGCTCTCCTGGATAGGCATCGTTAGAGGGAGAGGGAGAAAAGTCAAAATTTCGTGTCATGTTTGGCTGTGTTTGGCAATATTACAAGAAAAGCAATTCATCAGAGAAAAATTGAGCAATTTCAAGCAAAAATGAAGCTAGAGTGTCTAGAAACATGGGGTCTTGCAAGACCAGAAAAACTGACTGCTTCCAGACTCCAAACAGTGAGAGATGAGATGTACTAGTAAAAAATAACCTTCAGTGATAAACTAAAAGAGAACTTTGGTCTTTGGAGCGGAACTGCCTTCTCATCCTGGAACATCTAGCCATCAAACGCTGGATTGGTAGATGAGAGGTAAATGTCGATATTATTTGCATTAGTATGTTCTTCTATGTTATAGCAAATTAGTTTGAACCCCAACTAATGCACAACTGTAAAGTCACCCTGAGTACTACTGCATCCAAGATTGAGTTGTACAGAAGACCTCTTGGAGGCCAGTACAATTGTCCAGCCTTGTTTGATATCTAACCTAACCTTGAGTAACTTCTTGCTCAGTTAGTCTTTATAATTACCAAAAAAGTGTGTGTGTGTGTGTGTGTGTGTGTGTGTGTGTGTGTGTGTGAGGGGTGGCTGATCTAATTTGTTTTCCTCCTTTTATGAAGTGTCACTCAGGCAAATATCAAAAAATTCAAAGACCTGCAGTAAATTATAATCTTGTATAGAATTTACATTGAATTTGAGAGGTGAATATACAAGGTCAAATCTAGGTACTAACATTCTCCCCAATTCAGTTCAGTTCTTCAAACATTGATTGCAAACCAGAGAGATTGAGAGACAAGCAGTTTTTGCCCTCAAGAAGTTACAATTGATTAAGGAAAACTTACCAGCATGCATAACGTTGTGATATAGTGCAATAAATGCTATTGCAGAGGAAAGTAAGCATGGGGTGCCCTGGGAGCATGGGGTGCTCTGGGAGCATGGGTGTTTGAGGCAAGCACTCAGGTTTTGCAAAAGAAGAGATGCCTTAGCAGACTCTTAAAGTAAAAGTGAAGGAATTATCCTTGCAAAGGGTGAGGGAATAGTGTTCCAGGCAGAGAGCACCAGGGGAACTAAGTCAAGTATGTGAAGGAGACATCTTTATTCCTATTCCAGAGTCTCTAGTTGAGTATTTTATCCAGATCTGTCACTCAGGTGAGTAACAGGCCACTGGGACTCTGAAAGCTACCTATTGTGCTTGCCTTCCTTTCATTGATGAATCATTTCAAATGACTAGCCTCGGAGAATGTCCTTCGATACATGTGTATAAAGTTGTAAGGGCTGAGTATTCTTTCTCTCACATGTTGGCTGACAATTCATTTTATTGATTTTTTACAGAGAGGAAGGGAGAGAGATAGAGAGTTAGAAACATCGATGAGAGAGAAACATCGATCAGCTGCCTCCCGCACACCTCCTACTGGGGATGTGCCCGCAACCCAGGTACATGCCCTTGACCGGAATCGAACCCGGGACCCTTCAGTCCGCAGGCCGACGCTCTATCCACTGAGCCAAACCGGTTTCGGCTGAGTATTCTTTCTCTCACATGTTGGCTGACAATTCTTCATGGTGTTTCTGCATGTCTTATATCAGCTTTCGTTCTAGACTATCTTTTCAAGGGTGTCTGTATGATAGACAGTCCTTGAAGATAGAGATAATATCTCCCTGCAGGACAGGAAGCACATTTGTTTTCTGATCCAGGATGATAAAGTTACTGTTTCATTCCAGACATTATCCCAAGATTGGACTGAGGTTTACTAGCAACAACCTTTCAAAGAAAGGCATTTCCACAGCTGCAATGCAAACCTACTGTGTGCATATCACCTAGGTTCCCTGTGGGATTTGAGGACAAGAGGAACCAATGTGAACATGAAGCTCAAGCAGTCTGCTAAGCCACAGTAATAATGAAATTGTGGCAGCCTAACTGGTTTGCATGTAAGTGAATAGTATCTGCATAGAGACTGACATTCCAGGGATATTTTCATTTTCAGTCAGAAAACATTCCCTAAACAAAAGGGATGAATTGCTAATAAAGAATTTCAGACATTAGCCACAGGTAAAACTGTGTGTTAGGACAGCCCTGGCTGAGTGCTTTGGCATTGGTTCCCCTTCTAAAATGAAGGAGTGGGAAAATCAGAAGGGGATTACTGGTGTTTTTCAATGTATTGCAAAAAAAAAGGCATTGGAAGTCTGACAGTGATTCATGTGTGTGCTAATACCTTTTATATTGTTGAATGTATTGTGTCATGTTCTGGAGTATAGACCTGCAGTTAAATCAAGTTTATGGGAAACCACACATGTCACACACACACGCTGCCTTCTGAACTCCAGGTGTTCTGCCATCTCCTAGGAGTGGTCCTGGTCATCGAATCAAAGCTATCTCGATAGCACAGTGTCCGTTTCCAGCCTGTGGGAAGGCAGAAAGAGAGCCGAAGGCAAGCGAACTTCTTTAAGGCAAATGTCATGAAAGTTGCATACTTTCCTTCTATTCATCATCTTTTGAGAGAGCTTGGGCACATGATCATAGTGAGCTGCAAAGGGAGCTGGGAAATTTTGCTTTTGGCTGGGTTGCCTCTGTGTGCCCTGCTGAAACTTGGTGGGGTTAGGTGGAGGCTCTGTAACTGTAGAAAGAAAGAGAAAACAATGAGAGGCACGTTGTTGTCTGTTCCACAGACTAAAAATATGGTGACCCACTGTCCTCTGCTTTCTTGCTGATGAGTCAGTTCCTTAAAAAACCTGACCAATACATATGTCGTCCTCAACAAATGCTGCTTAATTCACCTGGTGGAATAAGAGAGTGCTTTCTCTTTATATGTCAGAGTGACTACAACACACCTGTGAGTGTTCATGGTATGTCCAGGTGAGATCCAGGGATGTTCACATGGAAATGAAAATCCCTTGTGTGCTTGGCCAACTGGACTTACTCCATGGAGAGAAGTCAGTATCACTCACATTGAAGAGTCACAGACATTTCTCTCTCACTGCCTTACTGTTGATTGAAAGCCAGGTGGAGAGGTGATGGAAAGGTGGGACTTATCCTCCCTTTCACTCTGCATGAGGCTGCTTAAGGGAAGACACTGTGAGAATAAAAAGGGAGGGAAATCTTTCTTCCCTGGACACAGGTTGTTTTACAATAAAGAAGAGAGGCAATTTCCAGGTAAGACTGGTCTGTTTTTTTAGTGAATTATCTAAATAATTCAGTGACATATTTTCTTGCTTGATGAAGGGGATGCAGTTAAAAAGATGCCAACCAGCATTTTATTCAATATTTCTAAGACATTTTTGGGGGAAGATGAAAATTGGTTTGAATCCTAAGAGTGATTCAAATAAAAGTTTAAAAAACAACAATAATCCCTTCATCAGTATTTATGTGTTAAGTGAAAACACATTCAACTAAAAGAAAACTAAGTTGCAAGCTGAGTGTTATCAGCACAATCTCTCATTAGCAGCTCATGGCCGAGGGCAAGGAACCTGGAAAAAAAGCTTAACCCTTCCATGGGCATCCCATGTGCTACTGGAACCTGAAAAAAGCCACATTTGCAGTGAGCTTTTACTGGGACTGTTCTTGCTCTTTGCTGTCAATTCTAAAATGGCTCCCCCTCTGAATCCTCCACATTGCGGTGGGAGTAATCCTTCTAAAGCACAAATCTCATCATGTTACTCCTCCACTAATTCCCTCCAGCAACTTCTCATGGCCAAGGACAGTGGTCCGCAATGGCTTTCCCACTGCAACACCCAGGACAAATGTCATTTAGATGCAAGAACTCACCCACTGCTGACCAAAGTAAAGAAGCAAAGCAAAAATCATCACAAATATTTGTCGAATGAATATTTGTACATGTAACCAGCTACAAATCTCATTTCACGAAGAAAAAAAAAAAAAGTAGCTAAACATGGCCAATCTTTATTTCTAAGGGGAGCTTTGCTTTTTCTACCAGGACCCTAAGGTTCTTCCTTCTTCAGGACCTTTGCATCCTCTCATATCTTCACAGGGTTTACTCTCACTTCTTCCAGCCTTGCTCTGTTGCCATCTCCTTAGGGGACATTTCTGATGGCCGCCAGTCAGTTACCTATTCCTTTACTTTTTCTTAATTTCTTCTTCATTGCATTGATCACTCCTTGAGATTTTATAATGTATTTTTTGTTTTTCTATTTATTTATTTTTCTCTCTCCGCTAGGAATAGAAGTTCTCAAAGGACAAGATCTTTCTGGTTTACTGCTATATTCTCAGTGACCACATCAACAATGCATACATATACAGGGTGTCCCAAAATAATGTATACACATTTTGAATTATTATAAAGTCATTGTTTATTAATAATGAAAAGGAGTGAAAATTAAGTGAGTTATCAGCTGTGAAAGTGTATATACATTTTGGGGGGACATCTTATATTTGTTGAGTGCATGAACAAATATTGATACATTAGTCGCTATCTCTTAAGCTAGAATTACTTTTAGACTTAAACTTTTTATTCAAGTATGATATACATTCTGAAGAGCACACATATCCTAAAAGTACAAAAACATGTTAAGTTCTAGAAGCAAACACATATCTGTAACTAGCACCCAGATCAAAAAATAACATTGCCAACTACTCTAAAACCCCCTCATGCTTCCTTTCAGTCACCAACCCCCCACCACAGCTAATTTTTGTCCTGAGCTTTTGAGCATAAGTTAATTTTATCTATTTTTGACCTTTATGCAAATGGAACCATAAGTATATTCTCTTTTTTTCTCTGATGTTTACACAATGTGCTGTGTGTAGTTGTATTTTATTCATTCTCATTGCTATATGGTTTTGTACTGTATGAATGTACCATAATTTTTTACATATATTTTTATTGATTTCAGAGAGGAAGGAAGATAGAAAAATAGAAACATCAATGATGAGAGAGTATCATTGGTTGACTGGCTCCTGCACACCCTCTACTGGGGGAGGGGGGGTTGAGCCTACAACCCAAGCATATGCCCTTGGCTGGAATCAAACCTGGAACCCTTTAGTCCGCAGGCCGATGCTCTATCCACTGAGCCAAACCAGCTAGGGCTGTACCATAATTTTTTATCATTGTACTGTGTTGTTGATAGTCATGTGGGTAGTTACAAACTGTGCTGTTATAAATAGTGCTGCTATGAACATCCCAGGGCACATACACCTGCATGTCTACTGGGTCTGTACTTAGAAGTGGAATTGCTGGGTGAGAGGGTTTGCTGTACATTTACATTTACTAGCTACAACCACTTTTCCCAAGTATTTGTGCCAATCTACACTTCTACTGTGATGTATAAGAGTTCGGGATGCTCTTGAGTTATTGATCATTTCAATGATTATTTTTTTCTACCTAAATAATTCTGAATGTTTTTGATAGTCTCTTGTTCTTTGCTTTTGTTTTTTTATTCCTTTGATATTTCACACATAGGTACATTATATTCTATATCATATAATCCATTTATCTGTAGTAGTTTATTGAGGTCAAATCATTGATTGGCTATTTCTGCTGATTTTCAAACACAGTGGCTTGTTTCCTCATGTTTGCTAAGTTGTTGGTGGTGGTTTTTTAAATAATAAGCTCATATTTGCCTGAACTTAATTTTGGGAAATGTAAGTAGCCAAAGTTTGAGATGGCTTTCTCCATCTTTAAATTTTCAAAACTTCAGATGCCAGAACCAGGTTAATTTAATCTCTGGGCTTGCTATTTGCCTGACTACAGTGGTTATATAAATTTCAACCCAGACGCCACACAGGAATAGGTCTATGATAGCAAAGTCTCAGGAGATACTTCTATTTTTCTGCTTAGAAGAGATAAGTCAGTTTCACAGTCAATTTCGAGTCTCCCTTCTCTTTAAGGGTGTGGCTCCTAACAGTGTCCCTAATGTATATGGGATTGACGCATTCGGCTGCTTGCTTGGCAATATTCTTTATGCCTGTATGCGGCCTCAATCCTCAAAGGTCTATTTTCCAGGAACCTCACCTCTCCCCTCCTCCCCCTGGGTCAGCCCAGTTTTTGTGTCCACTTCCTACTCTGGTTTCAGCATCTCAGTATTGTAATTTTATTTATGATTATGTTACTCTCCTTTGAACATTTCTCTTACTTTCTTGCACAGTTAGTAAAGTATTTAAAGCTTTTTGTTGTGTGACTTTAATTTATGCACCACCTGGGTGTTTGTCGGTGAAAGAGCTTTTCAAAATATCTAATCTGTCATGCTCTAAACGCCTATGTTTGACTTCTTAATTTAAAAAAAAGAAGTATTTCTTCTTCCTTTCCCCTTCCCTTCCTTTCCTATGGAGACAGAAGCAAAGGAAGGTGTGGGGCTGAAAGACAGCAGAGCCAAGGAGGTGGCTGCAAGGGTGGGGGCTGAGAATGCAGTGGGGGTGAGGGGCAAGAAGACAGCAACAAGGCCAGGGAAGCAGCAATGGAGCTGAGGATCAAAGAGACAGCTGACATGACCTAAGGATTGGTGACATGCAGCAGGATTGACCATGTAAGTAAATATGTTTAAAATAATAGAAATAGGTTCCTCACTGTCAGAGAAAGGATTAAAAATATAGATAAAAGGATGGCTAGAAATAACTCTAGGTGCTGGATTGGAATTAAAGGTGTCAGTAAAAAATCATAGGTTTTTAATAGATATGTAAGTAAATATTGATGTATATATGCATATAGATAGGTAGATAGATAGATAGATATCATAGCTCTGTCCAGTGACCCAATAGCAATAAGTAAATCACACATGAAAATCTTCATTTCTATTTTGTCAGTCAGATCCAGAGACATTGAAGCATGCAACCGACTGATGTATTGCAGAGGGAAGGGGGATAGGGGTCCAGAAGAGATTAACCAAATAATCTATATGAATATATGCATAACCCATGGACACAGACAATAGTGTGGTGAAGGTGGGGGAGGGGGTCAGTTGGAGGGGAAAAGGGGACATCTGTAATACTTTCAATAATAAAGGTAAACTTTTAAAAAAATCTTGGTTTCTAAATACCATCTGCATTAGTAGGAACCAGGGGAACCTTGGGAAAATAGCTAACTTTAAGGGTGAGACAGGGAAAATATGAGATGAACCTCTAATTGACCAGAATATAAAGAATGTTCAAAGAATGACAAAGATACTCAAAGGGACAGAGGAGTAGGCTTGGAAAGACTTCCACTGGTCAAATCTTGGACATTACAAGCAACAAAAATAAGTGATGATAGTAATAGATTAAAATATGTTATTGAATAAAACAAATATCCATGAGGCCACACAGATGGGACGAAGGAAGGAGTGAGGGAAAGAATGAAGGAAGGGAAGAGGGAGGGAGGGAAGGAAGGAAGGAAGGAAGGAAGGAAGGAAGGAAGGAAGGAAGGAAGGAAGGAAGGAAGGAAGGAAAGAAGGAAGGAAGGAAGGAGAAAGAAGGCAAAGTTCATCCTTAAAATAGAAAACCAACCAGTAATAGAAAACAACATCTGACAATCAATATACTTGGTAGCTGATTTATTCTGAAGTTGTCTTGGAAGTCAAGGCTGGTGGGTGATGATTAGATGGGGAATAGAATAAATACCTATCAGCACAAAAGGAAAATTATAACTTTGCAGTAGAGGAACCTGGAAGACACCATCATGACCAAGTGACCAAGGTAACATCAGCAGTGCTGAATCAGATCAACACTGTGCACCTTCTGATGTGATAACCAAGAGCACAGCTTCATTTCTGCAAAGCACGCATGCCAAGCCTGGTCATGAGGAAACACTGAGTGGACCCAGACTGTGGGACCTGCTAACACTGCACTGTCTGGGATGATAGCCACTTAGCCATATACGGCTGCTGAGTATGTGACCAGTCCTAATTGAGATATGCTGTCTACACACTGAATTTCAAATACTTTGTATAAAAAGAATGTAAATACATAACTTTATATTTATTATATTATAAAATGATAACATTATAAAATACAATAGATTAAATAAGTATGTTATTGCTGTTCATTTCACCTAATTCTTTTTCTAATGTGGCTACTAGAAAAATTTACAATATACATGTGATTCATGTACTGAGCAATGAGGTCCTATAAAATGGAAGGCCTGCACTGTTTAATACAGGGGTCCTCAAACTACGGCCCGCGGGCCACATGCAAATACAAATATTGTATTTGTTCCCGTTTTGTTTTTTTACTTCAAAATAAGATATGTGCAGTGTGCATAGGAATTTGTTCATAGTTTTTTTTTTAAACTATAGTCCGGCCCTTCAACGGTCAGAGGGACAGTGAACTGGCCCCCTGTTTAAAAAGTTTGAGGACCCCTGGTTTAATATATCACGGATGTGAGAGACAAAGAAATGTTGAAGAAATATTCCAGATTGATGGAGACTAAAGTGGCAGGACAATTAAATGCACAGACTGGGTCCATCCCGTTTCCTCATGACCAGACTCAGGCATGCATTCTTTGCAAGAATGCCACAGAAGTGAATGGTTGATAACCAATCACAGGAAGAATTATTGTATCTCCTAGTAGAAATGGAACCCAGTTTCATAAGGACAGAAGACACAAATGTTGCTGGGAGGCATTAGGTGTAATTCTGCAAGGTACCACTCCTCTTTATCAGTTGGTTCCCAGAGGTCTCTATCTTGGCCATAGAGAGGAGGAGGAAGAAAACAGGCCATATATTGACCTCTGATTTATAGCCACATATAGGATAGCACACTAACTTTATAGGATGTTGGCGTCAATCAAGAACAATAGTCTTGAATATTCCATTTATCCACAGTTGAAGACTAGCTACTTCTGGGGGTTGAGGAGTATAATAGTACTAGTGATTTCCATATGCATCATCATACTGAACTTTTAAAAATATGATTTTATTGATTTTAGAGAGGAAGAGGGAAAGAGAGAGAGAGAGAAACATCAATGAGAGAGAAACATCGACTGGCTGCTTCCTACTCACCTCCCACCCAGGATTAAACCCTCAATTCGGGCATGTGCCCTGACGGAATCAAAGCGATGGCCTCTTGGTTCATGGGACAACATTCAACCAACTGAGCCACTCCTGCCAGGGCCCTACTGACCTTCTTATTGCTAAAATGTTTATCCTCTGGTCCAACATTGGATATACCATCATAAAACTGCATTAAGATGTTGGTTTGCACAGAGGGGCTGGCAAGGCAGGATGGGTGGGGAAACCACAAGCAAATCCTCTCATCAATCCTATGATGTGGATGCTCTTATTATTTCCATTTTACATATGAGGAAACCGAGGCAGAAGTTAATTAACTTGTCCAAGGTCACACAGTAAGTGGCAGAGACAGGATTCACATGCACTGTCTGGATGCAGGGGATGCTCTTAACCACCGAGTCTCTCTTTGGAGAAGTTAGATGACTCAACCAACAGAACAACCAGGACATTGGTATCTAATTACTGCCTTATCCCTCTGTACTCTCCGCTGTACTGCCTGCCTTCTTGGAGGATGCTGGAAAGAGAACACCAAGGATTTATAATCCATAGGAGAGAACGAGTAAATATTCCTTACATAACCATTGAAAGTACTAAACATATCATGTTGTTTATCTTACAAAGACGAAATGTGAAACCTCATTAATTTTTAAGTAGTATAGATTTAGTAGCATAGATTTTCACCAAACAGAAGTAAACTGAAATCATTTGTCACCCTCCTATGTAAAACCCTTCGGTTATCCCTCACTACCTTTCAAATATAGTCCAAATTCTTTAGCCAGGCACACTTCATGGACTAGATCCTGCCTATCCAGCACTCCACCCCACCCCCCAGCCCTACTGCTCATGTTGCATTCTCACTCCAGACTCCAAAAATACTGAAATACAAACATGCTATTCCACGTGCCTTGGTACATGCATAAGCTGAACCCTCTGCCCAGAAATCTCTTCTCCTCTAGGTTTAGGCCTGTTCTGGCTGCCCTGGCCCCACATGGTTGTATT
This sequence comes from Myotis lucifugus, assembly GCF_000147115.1. Lineage (NCBI taxonomy): Eukaryota > Metazoa > Chordata > Mammalia > Chiroptera > Vespertilionidae > Myotis > Myotis lucifugus. The sequence goes on from NW_005871073.1 coordinate 3,380,489, forward strand.
AACGATGTTTTATTATATAGCATATTTTGATGCTTTGCTTTTTGGGGTCTTGCTGATTCTGGAGAAACTGCCCCTCTGAAGGTTTACTAATTCCTAGAGATGGCAAACAACTAACCTAGGAGCATGCCTTTACATGCAAACTACGGTATTTTTTCGTGTATAAGACACTACTTTTTTCTAAAATCGTTAGACTGAAAATACGATGGGTGTCTTATACACGGAAATCAGCCAAGAAGGGAGCCGCGCAGGTGAGTAGCTGCCCATACCTGTCAAACAGACTTCCTCCAATCACAAGCCTTATTGTTACTGACGTCAGCTGATGCTGTAATTGGAGGTGGAGGTGGAGGTGGAGAGTGCATAGATGCAATAGGGACCTGAGCCTTCTGAGTCCATAAAGATGTTAAAAAAAAAAAAGATAAATACCTATAAGCGATTGTCTTACTCTGCAAAATTCAAACTGAACGCAATCAGCTATGCAGAAGAGCATGGAAATAGAGCTGCAGAGAGACAATTTGGACCTCCTCCTACGGAGTGTATGATCAGACAATGGAGAAAACAGGAAGAATAACTCCTTAAGATGCCAAAAAAGAAGAAGGTCTTAAGAGAAAAACCAGCAAAATGGGCAAACTTGGAGCAGAGGCTTAAGACTTGGATTATGGAGCAGCACCAGAGTGGCTTATATGTGTCAACCAAGCTTATTCAATGTCAGGCAAGAATGTTGGAAAGCGAAATGAACACTGTTAATTTTACAGGAAAGGCAAACTGGTGCTTCAATTTCATGAGGAGAGAAGGGTTGGCCATGAGAACATGAACAAAGTTAGTTCAGAAAATGCCACCAGTTTATGAGGATGATATCACATTATAGACAGTGACTCAGAAGACAGCAGTGATACAATAGAAGTTGAAGAAATTGATAAGACTGGAACTAATAGTGGTGAAGAAGAGAGCAGTGATGCAACAGAGGCTGAATAAAGTGATATGATGCATAATATCATAGTACTGTTATGTAAACATTACCTGTGGTAATTACTAAATAAAAATGTGTTCTGTTTTATGTTTAAAATATTGATTTCTTAATTTTGGGTTGGAAAAGTGGGGGGCGTTTTATACATTGGGGCGTCTTATACATGGAAAAATAGGTAAGCAATCCAGAGCCCATCCTCTCAACTGACTTCTTTTTTTCACCTCTCATCCACCTAAGCCAGTGATGGAAAACCTTTTGAGCTCGGCGTGTCAGCATTTTGAAAAACCCTAACTTAACTCTGGCGCCGTGTCACATATAGAAATTTTTTGATATTTGCAACCATAGTAAAACAAAGATTTATATTTTTGATATTTATTTTATATATTTAAATGCCATTTAACAAAGAAAAATAAACCAAAAAAATGAGTTCGCGTGTCATAGGTTCGCCATCACTGATAAGCTAATCACCCCAGGACCAGGAAACTAAGGACAGCATCATGCCCCAGAGCCTACTGAAATTATTCAATTAGCCAATCCTAAACTTGCATACCCTGCCGTGCTCAACCACAAGAAAGGCTCTTGCCCATATCCTCTCCTCCCTCCACCTCCTGACCAAACGTGGCCCCCTGTGTTATGACATGCCTCCTCCTGCCGGGGTCTCTGAGCATAGCCAACTATCTTTCAATGGCAATCATCTCCTGACCTGATGACTTCATCATTCCTAAATAATAACCCATTTAATAACCAATACTTTAAAACTTGGTAGGTTCATTGCTCTTGCTTTTTGCCACCGTCACTCCATGGGCATGCTGCTATTATTGTACTTTCCACACACCCCCACTGCAATCCTTTCTGGAACTGCCTCTACTGAGACACCTAGCAGGCTGCGAGTCACAGTGTAGGCTCTCAATAAATGTTTGCTAGATGAAGCAATTAATTAATTAATTAGTCCTAGAAGCCACAGCATGTCCAGTCACTTAGATACAAATCTCATCACTTTTCAATTAGCCTTTCCACTTATGACACCTATAAATCCAGACACCAAATTTATCCATGCAATATTAAAATGCAACTCACTGGTATCTATCACTAGTTAATAAAAGCATGAAACAATGCCAACCATAGTAACAAAATATTATTAGGTACAAAATGCATGTGAAAGTTCTGAGAAAAAGTATGAATTGGAACTTTATCGCCTCAATTTTATACCATGCATTCCAACCTCATGAATCTGAAGGTTCATAAATTCTATTTGATGATAGCTTACAAAAAGAAGAAATGACTTCCATATATTAAAGCCCTTGATGTATAACAATGCATAAATGGTAAATGATCTCACCACATATCATTTCAGCTAACACGTTCTTAAAGAGGAGAGGGAATCCCATGTGTTAATTGAATTACAGAGTTTAAGCCTCTTGATAATCTTGCAAGTGGCAACCCTGTTCCTTCAAAGACATCATGTTGAAGGAGACCCCAGCCTTCGATCTGACTTGTAAAGCGAATAGAATTCACATGAGAAGTTAGCCCTGGTTGGAAGAAAGTGGAAGGAAGGGTCTGAAAACAGAATGAAACAATGCATGCCTCTCCAGGAAGAAAAGTCAGAAACATCACAAAACCTGTAAGGATATGTGGGAATTGATGTCCGTTTCTAGATTGAGATGGCGTAACAAAGAAGTGGTCATCCACACCCACACAGGAGGGATGGGCTACCACAGGCCACCTGCAGGTGCCCAGTGAGATGAGGGAGGCAGCATAAGCCTTCATAGCTGGATTTCTGCTTCAGTATCTTGAGCCCAATTAGCAATCCCTAAATACTAGGACCATATTGATACATACTTTGTATTCTATCAATAGTTAATGAATGAATGCATATTTTAAAAATAGTTTAAGTTGTTATTCAAGTACAAATCTTAATGCAAAGTCATCTGGTTGTGCCACTGACATACCCATCTTTAGCTCTCATAAAAACAGGCCCATGCCTTTCTGGTTTGGCTCAGTGGATAGAGTGTCGACCTGCAGACGGAAAGGTCCCAGGTTCGATTCCGGTCAAGGGCATGTACCTTGGTTGCGGGCACTTCCCCAGTATGGGGTGTGCAGGAGACAGCTGATCAATGTTTCTCTCTCATCGATGTTTCTAACTCTCTATCCCTCTCCCTTCCTCTCTGTAAAAAATCAAAATATATATTTTTTTACAAAACAAAAAAACAGGCCCAACAGCCGCTGTCATGGCTCTTGTCTGGCATCTTAGGAGATGCAGCTGTTTATCTGAAGAGTGATAGGAGAGGTTCTTTTACTTCCAAAATATCCAATAGGCCAAGTGAGGCAGGCCAACGAACATGTGTAGTGATCATCAGCCTGCTTTAACTTTTTAAATCAATGTTTTTTCTCTCTCCCAGGATTACAAAGGCCATTCTTTTCCAAGTTCCCCTAGTTTTCCAAGGGTGCTGCCTCAGGAAGGACGAGGAGATCTGGGGTTCCCACTTCAATGTGGGAACAGCTCTATTTAATTGAAATAGTGAGGCACCAAGTAAGATTTTATTTTTATGACAATAATAATTGACAGGAGTTTGTTGTTGTTTTTTTAAGTTCATTATGTGTAAAAGTTCCAATATTGACACTGCCACTTAGTAACTATGGGATGTTGGGCAAGATACTTTGCCTCTCCTTGCCTCAGTTTGCTTATCTGTAAAAGGGGCATAATAATGACACCTAACTGAGAGGGTTGTAATGAGAATTAAGTACACAGAAAATGCTACCTACATATTAGGTACTCTCACTATTATCTCATTTAATCCTTAAAGTAGCCTCTCTGAGAAGGGCAGTATTCCTGTCACCCTGGCATTTTTGGGACAGCTGGTACTTAGAGAGATTTAGTATATTGCTTGAGGTCACGGTCTACAAAAGGCAGAGCTGGGATGCAAACTCGAATCTAGTCAACAGTGGAGCCTTACCATTAACTTTACTCAGATGTGAAGTGTAGGTTCCCCATATTAAAAAGAAATTTGAGCCCTGGCCTGTGTGGCTCAGTTGGTTGGGCATTATCCCATCCGAGAAAGGGTTGCCAGTTGAGGCAGCCGCACTCTCATATTCATGTTTCTCTCTCTCCCTCTCCCTTCCTCTCTAAAAATCAATTTTTAAAAAAGAAATTTTAAAATCACAAATTTAGGTCTTTATTGAGGAGGCAAAGTTCAGGTTAACTTTTTTTAAGTGTTGACTTTTAAAAATTTTAACATTTCAATGCTGCTTCAATAAAATCAGCTATTTTAAATGGCACAGGAAACATTTCCAAACAAAAGTAAGAAGACAAGAGAATAATATAAGTTAGCGTGAGAAAAGAAGCAGAAGATGTATGTAGTTTAATCATGCCTTTTACATTAGCAGAAATATTGCAAGGACACTCAAGAACGCACTTTTCAATTCATTTTGAAAACTCTTTAACTGGTTTCCCCTCTTGCAGCTGCTACTCCTTGTGTTGTAGGCTGCTTTAAAAGAACAATGAGCCTGCCTTTGTCTGGTGGGCCCAGCATTGCCCTTGACTTTCCGGGAGAACCAGGAGCACAGGGGCTTTGCAGCGCACATCCTCACTCAGCTGTCAGGTCATTACAGTGGGTCCTGCAGGGATGGGCCTTTATCTTTCATATATGGAGGGAAAATTTTGCTTTCTTTTAAGACAGTGGTTCTCAACCTTGGCTGCACATTAGAATCACCCGGGAATCTTTTTAAAATCCTGATTTCTGAGCCTCATCCTCTGGAAATTCTGTTTCTTTGTTATGGGGTGGGGCCACAACATTAGTAACAAAGAAACAGAATTTCCAGAGGATGAGGCCCAGAAATCAGGATTTTAAAAAGATTCCTGGGTGATTCTAATGTGCAGCCAAGGTTGAGAACCACTGTTTTAAGGGGTCACAGTGTTCACTGGTATTTGTCTCACCCCATTTTACTTTGAGATATTATAAATAATAAAACAGAAATCAATTCCTAATGTAAAAAGCTTCCTCTCCTGAAGTTCTCTGGTCTTCCTTCATCGCGACTGGCATGCCCTCAAACACTCCAAATTTCATAGGTCTGGGAGATTTATGAATCCCAAAAAAAGACTCAGCATGTCCACCCTCGCTGAACTGTGCTCTGGCAACAACATTTCTCTACAGGAAAGTGGAAGAGCTGAGTTCAAGTCCTGTCTCTATTGGTCATGTGACTTTGGATCACATGACTTTGGGTAAGTTGCTTTAGCTCAGTCCCAATTTAAACAAAGTTCAAACAGTGATAATAATAATCATCCATCCATCCACTCAATCACATTAACTAAGCACCTACTGTCTGGCAGGCTCTGGGAAAACAAAGGTGAATAATACAAAATTTCTCAATTCAACTGCTCACAATCGACATCAGGGGATGGACATTTAGACAAATTATTGGTGAGAAAAAGGGGAAGGACTTGACAAGAGATGTTTCTGTTTGGGATATCAGCTGTGGAGGCAGGAGGAAATAGCCATGAGTAAAAGATCCCCAGCCTTACTTGGAAACCACACATGTTTCTACCTCACAAGGTTATTGGAAGGTTCAAATGACATAAGGAATTTGAATCCTCTGAAAACTCTAAAGAGCAATTTCCCTGTGTGGCAGATGCTGTGGGCACCCCGCCCAAGTCCCCTGCCTTTGCCACTTTAACGAAAACTGGGGTCTTAAAGCTCTTGCACCTGTGCGTCTCTGCTGGAGGGATTGTTTCCTGCCTCCAGAGCCCGCCTGCTTTGCCACCTGTGCAGCAAGGGGCAGGTGCCAAGGAATCAGTGCCCACGGCCCCACCCAGGGCAGCCCTCAACTAAACAAATAACAGGACTCCCTCCGCCCTTGGGTGGAATAACCGAGGCCTGAGTTCCACACTAGCTGCCAGAATTTCCCTGACAGGATGAGCCCCAGTTGTCTACAGTAATAACTTGCCTTATAACGCACCATTTATTGGCTGCTTTCCCCTCCTGTGTCACTTCCTCACTACCCCCAATGGCGTTTTCTTCATCTGCCAAACAAATACTTGCACATGGATCCTTATCCCAGGGTATGCTTTCAATAGAACCCAAAGTAAGACAAGATGTAAGCCAATTTGTATTATTATTCTATATCTATTTGAAATGCAACCAGAATTATTCAAACCATTTTGCATGGCATAAATAAATAAATAAATAAATAAATAAATAAATAAATAAATAAAATAACTGCTTTGTTTTTATAAACCCTCTTCTGCATAGTTAGGATGTGATCCACTTTAACCATTAGAACATAAATGCCTGTCTAAGAATTTCTATAATTCATCTGAACAAAACTGCTCTGGCTGAAGACCTCTCACCTGGCTGTCCACAATAGCCTCCTAGCTGTCCTCCCTGGGCCCTGACATTCCCTCCACAAATCCATTCTTCTCACTGTCTCCAGAGACATCCAGCCAGAGAGTAATTCTGGCCAAATCACTCCCAGCCGACCCAAAGAACACTATCATGAAAATTTTAAAAGGTTTTTTTTAATCTTTATTGTTAAAAGTATTACATATGTCCACTTTTTTCTCCCATTAGCCCCTTCTAGCCCACCCGCACCCCCCACCCCAGGCCTTCACCACCCTATTGTCTGTGTCCATTGGCCATATATATATATATATTCTTTGGTAGTTCTCTTTCCACCCACCTGCCTTATAATTGACAAAAGGTTTTGCTTCTATCTAATGGAAGCAAATATTTTGCTTCTATCGAATGGAAAAATTGTAATATTCTGATATCTGTAGAGCAAGATGCTTGCTGGCCATTTTTAAGAAAAATGACAAAGTAAATATACAAATCTGCAGTGTGGACAATGTGCGATGCCCACTTAGATGTGCATCATTGTGCACTGCACAACCTGCTCTACTGCGCAGACCACCCTGGTTCTGACGACTCCCTGTCTCACCCATAAACTCCCTGTCTGCTCCCAGGACACCCACAAGATGCCATGCTTCCATGCCTTTGTTTATTTTGCTGTCCTCTCTGCTTGGCCTTCTCCCAGCCTGTTTCTAGTGACCCTTTAAAACCAACTGAGCATTTCCCCTTTGCCAGAAATCATATCTGAACCACTCTCACACCACCATGTGTTCTTCTTTGCCCCCTCTAGTTCTTCATGTATTACTCAACATTTACATTTAACATATTGGGTTCTAATTATCACCTCATGTGTTTGTCTTCTGCAGGAAGGGCTGTGTCTTACTCCTCTTTGCATCTCCAGAATCTAGTGGAGGGCCTGGCCTAGGGCCAGAGCCTTTAGAAAGCAGTGGAGTGTGTGGAACGTGGAGATTGTGAGGGAAGAGTCTGCAGTCAAACAGACCTGGTCAAAGCTTGGCTGTCACTTTCTAGCCACAAGACCGTGGGCAAATGGCCTCACACCTCTACATCAGTTTCCTTGTTGGTACATGGAGATGGCATCATTACAGATAAGCCCCTGCCTATATTAGCCTAATGCCTGATGGCAGGCACACAATATATCTTAATAATAATTATTTTTATTACTAGTGGCCCGGTGCACGAATTTGTGCACATTGAAAGGAAATTAACCTCTTGAGTGCCGGGGAGCACAATTGCGCTCCTCCTGTCTTTCGCCAAAACTGCCAGGAGCACTATCATAACTTTTTTCCTAAACTGCTGTAAAATCAGCAAAAATGCCTTGGCAATTTTAGCATGGTTCCTAGGATATTGGTTGGCACTCAAAGGGTTAATTAGAAGAAATATTTTAATATCACTATTCGCCCTTTCTCTATAATAGAAGTGTCAACCAAATTCATGATGGACTATGACAGATTGAAACACACGGATGTGATTGGCGTCAGTGAGAGCTTTATATGTATCATGCATTCGTGAGTCAACTTAGCCTTTTATAGATATAGAATAAACTTGCTTAATTAGACCTGCTTTCTGATTTAGCTAAACTTTTTCTAGACCAGTGAAGCACCCAACTTCTCTTTCAGGTAATTGTCAGCAATGCAGCAGTAAATATCAACATGAAGCAGATTATTATTGTAGATCACGCAGGGAGAACAAAGGGTAAAATGTTTAACTGCAGCAATGTTTGACTATATTCTGCGCAGTGAGAAAACCAGAAGTCATTTTCAAGGTCCACCATTTCTTGCATCTTTTCAGTTGGGTCAAATTTCTAAGCTTTCTAAATCGCCATTTTCTGGCTAATGAAAAGAAAATAGGATTCCACTGAGTCTCCTATCTACCTACTCCAGGACTTCTGTGAGGATCAAATGAGATGAGGCACAGGAAAATTCTTCACAGACATTTGGTGAAAGTGTAAAATGTTTGCACCTGGCTATAAAGCAAGTCGTGTTCCTTGGCTGAAGAAACTCAAAGGAGGCTAGTCGCTAGGGAGAGGAAGCCAGGCGTTGCTACATGATGTCATTACCTGGCGCCCACAGCCACCATTTCCGGGCTGGGCTGAGCTGTGGGCCACATTTTGCACCACGGGGTCTTGGCAGCGTCGGCTGCAATTTGGTGGATTGTCGCTACAGGGTGGTGGCAGGGCCTGTGTCCCACTTGGGGGAAGCTGAGTGTTGCTTTGTGGGCTCCAGGTCCGTGGTGCAGCTCCTGCATTAAGCATCTGCCCCCTGGTGGTCAGTGCGAGTCATAGCGACTGGTTGATCAGACAGCATATTAGCCTTTTATATACATAGATAAGTTCAATAAGCATTTAAGGATGATTGTGCCTCCCTTTATACCACACAGGTAGTCTCCTATGAAAAACATGCATTTTGTTTGATCCATCTTTATGATCAGAATGGTGGCGAATACTTCATGTAGATTAGTAGATTTTGATTACACAACCATCCTGCTAGAAAGGTTTCACTGTCCGCCTATTGCAAGTGAGGAAACTGAGAAGAGCCATCAGTGGCTTGCTCTCGGTCACAGGAGAGTTCAGTGTTAGAGGCCAGGCCATCTGGTCTGTGTGAGTCTAAGCTTCTGCTTTGATAGAAGAGGGACCCCACTGTCCAAGTGCAGGTTCAGAAAGTGGGGGTCACTGGTGGACAGGGCAGGGTGTGAAAGAGGAGCAGGATGGAGAGAGGATTGTTGAAAGACTCAGCTGACTACACCATAAATACGTACTGTAAATCCAAAGAACAATTTTGTAGTTAGTTGGAGTATTCCTGTTTGAAGAGTCAGAAGATGGGATTAAGAGGAATGGTGATGAGGACTTTTAAGCTCTATTTTCTCAGCAACTTTCAAATATGCAATACCGTATTGTTAACTGGTCACCATGCTGTACATTACATCCCAGGACTTTATTGTTTTATAACTGGAAGTTTATACCTTTTGACTCTCTTCACTCATTTCTAACTATGTGTGGTAAAGAACATTATCTAGACTTATGGTAGTGATTATTTGCCAATGTATACAAATATCGAATCATTATGTTGTGAATCATTATGTTGTACCTGAAACTAATATAATGTTACATGTCAATTATACCTCAATTGTTAAAAATAGAAGTAAGAAAAAAAAAACAGAAGCTTAGGGATAAAGTTTTAGGTTCCTGGGCTCACTTCAGGGGGAAAAAAAGGGAGTCTTTGAATACATAGGAAGGATCCTGGGTGCTATGCAAGGATTTCTAACTTTATCTTAAAACTATAAAGAAACAGAGAACTTTGCCCAGCTGGCATGGCTCAGTGGTTGAGCATTGAACTATGAACCAGGGTGTTATGGTTCGATTCCCAGTTGGGGCACATGCCCGCGTTGTGGGCTCTAAAATAGGCAAAGCTAATTTATAATGATAAAAATCAAAACAATGATAGCCTGTTTGTTTATTGGATAGGGGTTAATATGAGTGAGGGCAGTATGGGGGTATTTCTTTGGGATGATGGAAGTGATCTATGG
>NW_005871073.1:3391594-3392379 GCF_000147115.1 Myotis lucifugus
CTCTGTGTGTGACAGGGTAGAGCCATAACCTCCCCATCGGCCCTACCCTGAGTGTGACAGGGTGCGGCGCCCCAACCCCCTGATCCGCCCTGCTCTGTGTGTGACAGGGGGCGGTGCCCCAACTCCCCTATTGGCCCTACTCTGTGAGTGACAGGGGGGAGCTCCTCAACCCCCTGATCGGCCCTGCTCTGTGTGTGATAGGGGGGAGCTCCCCATCCCCCTGATGGGCCCTGCTCTGTTCGTGACAGGGTACGGAGCCCCAACCCCCCTGATGGGCCCTGCTCTCTGAGTGACAGGGGGCAGTGCCCCAACCCCCTGATTGGCCCTGACTGTGCATTACAGGGGGTGTGGCCGCAACCTCCCCATCGACCCTGCCTTGAGTGTGACAGGGGGCGGTGCCCCAACCCCCCAATCGGCCCTACCCTGAGCGTGACTGATGGTGGCATCACAACCTCCTGATCCGCCCTGCTCTGTGCATGACAGGGGGCAGCGCCCCAACTCCCCAATCAGCCCTGCTCTGAGCCTGACCAGGGGCTGCACCTAGGGATTGGGCCTGCCCTCTGCCACCCGGGAGCAGGCTTAAGCCAGCAGGTTGTTATCTCCCGAGGGGTCCCAGACTGCGAGAGGGCACAGGCCGGGCTGAGGGACCCCTCGCCCCCCCCGAGTGCACAAATTTTTGTGCACCGGGCCTCTAGTCCTATATAATAAAAGCCTAATATGCTAAGTGTCTGGTCGTCCAATCATCCATCCAACCAATCAAAGCATATTATGCTAATGATATGCTA
>NW_005871073.1:3393942-3412867 GCF_000147115.1 Myotis lucifugus
TTCTTCCAGATGGTCCCATGGCTCACTCCCTCACTTTATTCAAATCTCTGCTCAAATGTCATTCTAGTTAAAACAGCACATACACTCCTACCCCAACCGCTAACTGTTTTACCCTACTTTTCCCCTAGGTCTTACATTCTATTATACCGCTTTATTGCCTTAGCTTGAAATATAAGCCTCATGGGGCAGAGGCCCTCTGTGTGTCTTGGTCACATCCCAAGGGGCTAGAACAGTGCCTGGCATAGAGTTAATGCTCAATGATACTTCTGGGATGAACAAATGAGTTACTATTAGCTACTGTAGAGCTTCATTGTGTACAAAACAGACACAAACAATATCCCAATAAGCTCTTTAACCATTTGTGGGATAGGCTTTGTTGTACACATTTTAAAGGTAAGTTAAGAGTCTGTTTAATATTTTTTAAGTCCTTTGCTAAGGTCATGCAACTTTTGGTCATATAGGCCAAGCCCTGTTTTTTTTGCCTTCAAACCCAGTTTATTAATCATAACCACAAAATTTTACTAAAATAGTTATAATCTGTTAGTACTCTTCTTGACACTTCACTTGTATCTCATTTAACCTTCACAGCAATTCTTTGAGGTAGGCACTTCTACGATTGTTGTTTTGCAGGTAAGGAAACTAAGCACAGCTAAGTCACTTACCAAGGTCAGAGAGCTGGCTGGCAGTAAGGACAGAATCTGGGTCCTGGCGGCCTAACTCCAGAAACTTGTTCTCGACCTACCAGCTCACCAGGCACAGCCTGTGAAGGAAAGAGAGCTAAGTAAACTGCAGAACACCAATGGACCAGTATCAAATTTGTTCTAAGACTTTCTGCCAGAGTAAGCTTTTTGCTTTTGCTGCATGTGGCAGAATCTTTCTCTTTTCTCAAAGATCATAAGGTGGAAAGCAGTTGTAGCTCAAATGCGTTTTACCTTATGTTGTTTTCTGCTTTCCCTCCATCTTGGGGATGTTTGAAACATTTGTTTCTGAATTGAGAGGTCACTTAGGAGTCAGGGTGGGGCTGGTGCGCTTCCAGCAGTTTGTCTTTCTGCTTTACTTGCTAGTTTTGTGGTGCCTTTGAGGCTGTGTGCACAGGCTGACCTTCCCTCTGAGCTCTCCCCCGCCTCCCTCCTCACCCCATGACATGCCTTGTTTCATAAATTCTCACCTTTAGTTTATCACATAACCCACATTGTAAACACTCAAATTCTTTTCTTTTCTTTTCTTTTCCTTCCTTCCTTCCTTCCTTCCTTCCTTCCTTCCTTCCTTCCTCCCTTCCTCCCTCCCTCCCTCCCTTTCTTCCTTCCTTCCTTCCTTTCGTCCTTCCTTCCTTCCTCCCTTTCTCTTTTTTTTCTGGTAGAAATCTATTTGATTGGATGTGACGGCACTAGAGGCAGAAATGTGGCAAAATTTTAAATGGTGAGAAATCCATCTCAGCTACCTGGATTTTGAGAAGCAAATTGTGATTCCCTGGCTCACTTTGTATTGAACTGGACAAGTTAGATGAACTATAAAAGCTTTATTGACTTGTCTACTTGCCTCCAAGTCAATCAAGTGTCTGTGAACGATGCCACTATTTGTTCTCTCTGGCTATTCAAATTATTAACTTAAATGTGTGCATAAAGTTACACAAAATAGGTGGATACCCTTAAAATATCAAATCCCTCAGATCTTAAATAAGGAAGCACTCAGACTTGAAATATAAAGCATGTGTTTTGATTGATTCCTAGTTCTTTATAATATAAAGGTTTATAGCACTGATCTGGGAATCGATTGTGAGTTCCTGCACGCTAGTATGTGATCTGCTCATCTAGGTATCCCTACTACCTGCCACATAGTAGGTGCTCACAGAGTAGGTGCTTAACATCGTAGGCACTTTATAATTATATGTCAATCTCTAGTACTCTGCCTTTCATTGCCTACCTGTGGACTTGAGTCAGACACTTCACACACACACACACACACACACACACACACACACATATGTGCGTGCTATTCATCTCTATATTCCAAAATATAGAACCACTAGATAGCAGGCAAGCATTAAATGATTACTAAATTCAACAGCACAAGGATTTTATTTTTTGTTACTGGTTTTATCTGCCCTTTTCCCATCCTACCAAGTTCATTTGGCTCTCTGGCCAGAATACCTAAAAATCACTGGATCATCTAATCAAATATTTGAAGGCCTGAGGCCTTGAAATTATTCAAATCAAGTTCAGAATTACATTTTTAAATTTACCCTGATCATTTCATAAGTAAATTTAACAACTAGCTAACTGCTATCCCAGGAGGGAAAAAAAAGAAGCGTAAGCTTAATGAATTTGGTCAGACATACTGTGTAACAGATGTCCAATGTGCTGCCATGAGCTTAAATCATAAGTATGATGGCTCTGTTTGGCATGGCAAAATATATTAGAAGTGTTTTATCGGTCACTGGGCAACTTGCTAGATGGAAGGGGAATAATTCTGAAAAATGCTGGAGCTGAGTCTAGTAGCATCTCAAAAGGAGCTGTGGAGAAACACAGATAGCCTGCCTGCAATGATTCATCAAGTTGGTCCTTTGATTCACTAATTTGAGTGTCAAGTGCAACCATACAATAAAGAATTGCCAGGACCTGATAAGATTCTCCTCTGGCTGCTGCTTTTCCTGCCTTAACAACTGGTGCTATTCATGCCTAAAGCACAAATTGAATAAATAGCTTCAAGGCTGCCAATGTTGGACAGTGTTTTGAATTTTTTGTTTTTCCTTGTAAGGCTAAATCCTGGATGTTTCTTTCCCCAAACACATTGCATTGATAGTCATTGTTGCATCAATAATTTTAACTTCCCTAATACTAAGTATGGAAGGATGCCTCTTAAGTTAAAAATAGTTCCTGTTGTATCATCAGTCCAGCCATGGATTAGTGAAGATTAAAAAAGGATTGTAATGCCTTTTTTGGCCTTGAGAAAGCTCTTATTATGCCTATGGTTCAGTTGGCCTGCTGATCATTTCCATCTTAATGTAATCTTTAACATTACACTGCTACAGGTGAGGTGTTAAGTAATATATTAATACAACTATTCTAACTGAGCAATTTCACAAGAAATATGTTTTTAGCTAAATTAGACATCTAACAAATGTCATTTGAAATTCAACATGAGGGGGAGGACCCTTTAAACAGGATATTGGTGTGAATTTCCCAACATAAAAAAAAAGGTTTTAAATTTTTTTAATTGAAGGTTTGAATGTGAAATTGTGTATTCTAAGTGCAATAGACTACCATGAGCAGAGCACCAAGGGCCTTTGGAGGCTTATAAAATAAGCAGTAAGCAGTTCTATCTCCAGAAGCCAGAAATCTTTCATTAAAATTAGGGAGATTCCACAGGTTCCGTTAACCATGTGGAGATGATGTGTTAGTGTTTTTACACTTGAAAATCACTAAGGACTTCAAAGGTCTGATAGCAAGGAACATTGTAATATTTAAAACAAATAATGAATAAAATAATCTAGATGAAAACTGTGATAAAAAGATTGCATGAGAGTAACTGGATTAGAAAAGTAAAATTAAGGGCGAAGAGACTATGAGAAAGCTTACAATTAAAAATCTGAAATAATAAATAATTTTTTTGAAAAATTATTTTGTGGTAGATTTCCCCACACAATACCCATAAATGCAAAAGCTATAAATAAGGCTATTGACATTTGGGCGGTTGACTTGTTTTTTAGAAAAATCACAAAACAGAACACTTAGTTTGCAAATTTTCAAATGGGAATCACGTTCAGAATCCAGTTGGGTTCTCCTTTTTTTTTTTAATGATTTCATAAAAGATAAATAAGCTCTCGGGCCAAGGGGTGGTTGTACTGACACGGTTAACTCCCTCGCCCCAGAAATTCCATTAGGCTGAAAAGAATATTTGGGGGCGGGAAAGGGGGGATGCAGTGGTCTTTAGGACCCAGCAGGCGGCGGCAGGCGGCAGTTGTGTAGATCACGGAGAGACTACGAGGGTCCGGTTCAGTTTTAATTCTGTCTCTAATCTCTGCAACGCCGGCGCTTCCTGGGTCCCGCGGCTCCCCTGCCCACTCAGCCGCCGCCGGCCACCGGGCTCAAATCAGAGCCGCCCGCGCCCCGTCACCCATCATGGAAATCCTTCAAGAAAAAGTGGCTCCGGACGCATGTGCCTGAGGATTCCGTACAAAAGAGGTGCCCAAAATGAAGACCCTGATGGTGAGTCATTTGTTCCAACTCCTCGGAGCAGAGGCGGGGACCCCCGGGAGCAGCGTCCCCGGGGTGCGTGGGAGAGCTCCAGGGGCGCCCAACCCAGCCCCGCGAGGTCGCCTGTTACAAAGGGATAACTTTCCACCTGCTCCGCGTCCCCTCACGATTCCCGGGTTCTGCCTGAGTAGGTATCCCAGAGCCAGGATCAACTCAGCTTGCGTAGGCTCCTTGACCTCGCAGAAGTCTGAGGGCAGCAGAGAGCTGGAGTGGTGGGCGCCTTGCTCCGGGGGTGGGGGATACCCCAAAGCAACCGCCTGGCAAAAACTGAGAGGTCATGGGAGACCTTTGCAGACTTTCTGGGTTTCCTTGAATGATTGCAAACTTGCGAGAATCGCCGGGGTAAAGCCCCACGGGTCCAGTAAGGAGAGGGTGCCAAGGCTAGAGATTCCAGCAGGCGAGTTGGCGAGGGGTCCCTTCCCCGAAGTGCGAGAGACCCCCGCCCCTGCCCGCTCCGCCGGCGCGCTCTCCCTCCAGTAGCCAGGCGCCGCGCTCCACCTGCCCTCTGCCGAGAGAGCTGGGAGGCGGCGGCGGCCGAGAGCAGCTACGCTCGGGAGCATCCCCTACGGTACCCACCGCACCGAGCCGCCTCTGACCCGGCTGGGCTGCGCGCGGCCGCGCCAGGACCCTGGCCAGCTCCCGCCGGGCATCGCCCCGGGCCGGGTCTTGCGGGTGTTTTCACCGGGTGCGCTCCTACCGGGTGGGCTCTCAGCGGCTCTCTGCTCTCTCCGCCCGCCCGCAGCGCCATGGTCTGGCAGTGTGTTTAGCGCTCACCACCATGTGCACCAGCTTGTTGCTCGTGTACAGCAGCCTCGGCGGCCAGAAGGACCGGCCCGCCCAGCAGCCGCAGCAGCAGCAGCAACAGCAGCGGCAGCAGGCGGCAGCGGCGACCGGCAGCGCGCAGCCGTCGGCGGAGAGCAGCGCCCCGTCGCGCCCCGGGCCCCCCGCAGGACCGCGACCGCTGGACGGATACCTTGGCGTAGCGGACCACAAGGTGACAGCTCGCTCGCCCGCTCGCACGCCACCCAGCTGGGGAATCCCGCACACCTAACCCTGCCCTCTTTCCCGGGGCTGGGAGGCGCCGTGAGTAGGTGCCGTTCGGAGGCCGGAAGGGGGAGTGGACCCGCTGGGGTGGGTGGGATGGTTCCTACTTGATAGGAATTCCTATTTGGAAAAGGATGCAAAGTTTTCCAGGGAATAGGGATGGGATGAGTGGACCCCAAAGCCCAATGTCCTAACAGGAATGGGCCCTGGAACTTGAACCCTCTGACCCCCAGAATTGCAGGGCCGGTGCGTGCTGGTTTCCGGAAGCCTAGGGTTTGGCTGCCAAGTCTCGCCTTTGTGGGAGTTGACCCGGGATGGCGCTAATAGCAGCCCTGGCGTTCCTCCGACCGTGAACCAGAGGGTGAGGCCGCTGCTCAGGCTCAAAGACTCCCCTCTGATCTCTGCTTCGGTTGCTCTGGGCAGAATTGCCACAGCCCTGGAGAGCGGTGCCCAGGCAGGCGCGCGAGGTTGGAGGCACCAACTCAGCTTCCATTGGCTTGAAACTCATCGTTGAGGGCCTGTTTTCCTCTGGCTTCCCGGGAAGCTGCTGGCTGGCTTGGCTAATAATTAATAAGATAAATTTTTTAAATTGAGCCTCCTCTTCCTGGAATAATGAGTGTCTGGTTTCAGTGTGTGAAGCCTTTGGGAGAATCCTAATCAAGTTTTCTGATTCTGAAAAGACAGTTTAAATGCATTCTGCTTTATTTGAAGCTGCTAATATATTTTGATTAAAACACAATTCCACTCTGTGTCTGCTCTGTAGAGCTAGAGGATTTCTTGAAACCACCCAACTAATCTGCTTTTTATATTACTAGATTTTATGGTTGTGGACCAAAGTGATAGTTAGCAGGTACTCCTTTTGTGTGGAAAGATTGCTCTTACCCTGCATGAAAAAGCCAAACTTTTTAAAGGAAACAATCAAAACATTTCCACTCATTTGTGCAATGAATAATGCTAAGGGTTTTTGGAAGGTACAAAAGAATTTAAGACAGGACTCAGCCTTTAGAGGTCTTTGAATACTTGGGGGTGGTGGGTAGGGGTTGGGGGATACCATGGAGTGTAGATAGATAGATAGATAGATAGATAGATAGATAGATAGATGATAGACAGACTGATAGATATACATGTATAGGAAATGCAAGATGTAAACTGTTAGTATTGTTGGGTACAAAGATGAGAAAGATAGATCACTGCTCACTGGAAGGATCAATGGAAGTTTCTTTGAAAACATGGAACTTGCACTGGGAAGAATTCAGAGAAGCAGAAAAGAGGAAGAGATTTCATTACAATGTGATTAGGGGGAGGGGGCTGTGGTAGACTCAAAATCAAAAGTAGAGAGGGTCATCAGTTTTACAATTCCAGCTGCAATTTTCTAAGTTGCTGATTGATTACACACTTTGTATCTGCATGTGGGAGCAACTGGTAAGGGCTGGAGTTCTAGGAAAGTTTAGAGATCGGCCTCTGACTGTGGGTGGATGTGTAACTGGAGATGATGAATATATTGAACTTAGGGGGTTTTCATAGCTATTGTTTACTGGAAATGGTATTAGCACTGGTGGAGTTTTGATTAACAGGGTGTCAGAAGGTACATTTGCTGAGAGCTTTGATGGGCCTGTGGGAAAATATTCCTAATACTTTCCTCCTGGTGCTCTTCTGCTGGACACCAGTTAAGAACATTGATAGCCTAAGGCAAAATATGATGCCCTCATGTTTGCAAAACAGTGTTTATTCACACAAATAGGTCGTATTCCATTTTCAATGTATCAGAGCTTTAGTTCATTAAAATGAAGGACAGCTCTTTTTCTGGAAGGAATGTTGACACTCTATATGAGAAAGTGAGATGATCTGTAGTAAAAGGGTTTTATAAATTGTGAAGTGTTGTGGGCATGATAAATATGTGTGAATGTCCTTGAAATTGTTAGCAGAGAACTATAAACATGACCAGGAAAATCTTTGCAGATAATTAATAGTAATGAAATTCTTTCATAGAAAACCAATATGTCTCAAAATTCCATACCCAAAGGGTTCAGCAGGGTTTGCCCCACCCAAGCAAAGGAACAAAGGCAAACCTTAAAATCTATGCCTCTTTCTAGGCATCCTCCCAATTGTATCACGGAGCTATACATAAACTTCTGTTCAAAATGCAATCATTGACCCTCTTTACTGTTACTATTTAGCTGGCTAGCAATTAGGCAGAGTTCTATGTCTGATGGCTGTCTGAATGTGCATGTGTAAAATATTTGTCCTCTCCAAAAGGTGCTGTCTAATCATGTTTACTTTGGGATCTTCCTATATCTTGCTTAGGCAGAGATTTGTTAGAATATTGCTAGGAATTCTTTTCTTTTCTTTTTTCAATTAACACAGGGGAGGGTAGGAAATGACAGCTTTTCTATTTTTGTTACATTACCAGATGATACTCTGATTGCTCTTTTTGTCTTCACTCTCACATCAGGCCTTAGAAAAATTATAGGATGTGCTGAGTGTGATGACCACCAAGCCATATGCTGCTGCATATTGAATCAGAATTCCAACAGACTTTTTATCTGCCGCTGATTTACAGAATCTGGGGAGAGTTACAGATTCCACTTAGGAAACTGTTCACACCTCCGTGGCCAGAGGTCCCAGAGTCGGCGAAACATGTAGTGTTTCTGTTCCGTTATATGAAGGTATTAACATTATAACTCCAAGATTAAATTCAACAGGTGGTCCTAAGCCCAAGCACCTGACTTTCACAAATTATAGCCTGTCTGCAATGATAGCCTTGTCTCGTGCAGCAGCAGACTAAATTGCTGTTGAGATTAAATCACTGTACGCCTTTGTTGAAAGACATGCTGCAAGTCAAGTCAGTGATGAGCAATATGTGTTGAAGCTTAAAATATCACTTTCCATGGTCATATTTCCTACGTCCTCTTTTACAGATGATGCTGAAATTGTAATTCCAGTAGGACCCAGTGAAGGCTACTTGGAGTTCCTTGTGATAATGAAGGCATTTCGTTCCTGTTGTTGTTGTTAGATTCTTTCTCTTCATTTCCAATACCTTTCCCCCAGACCTTTCCCCACAAATGTTTCACCAGTTTATTTCCACCTTCTTACACGTCTGTCATTGCAGCTACTGCATCTGTATCTTGACATTACTTTCTTGGTTCCCGTTTTTAAAAGCCATTGATTCTAACCTTATTGGCCAGACGGAAGCAAAGAAGCCAATTTGGGGAATCTTCTGCATTTAGAACTGCAGCATAATATATAACCAAACTGACACACACACATACACTCGATCAAGCAACCCTCCGAGGAAACCTCCAGTCTCCCAGCAGAGGGGAAGGGGCCTGGAGCACCATTCTATTTCCAGTCCGGATCTGGTCTGGGTAGATAAAGTTATTTGCCATCTGGTGGACTTTGTGAAATGAAACTGTGAGCTGATTCCCATTTCTAGTGGACAGGAGCCCTTATCACAGAAGGCCCATTTGTCACCCGGACTGCCCTTTTCAGAGAGGGCTTAGAAAAGGGCAGTGATCAATGGGGTCTGAAGCCAAGCTGCTATCTCCTTGCTTCAGTAGTAGCTCCCAGGAGTGGATTTTATACATACCTGTAACATGCTTCTTGCTTCTTTCTCTGCCTCTTTTCTTCCATCAGTCTTCAGTTATTCAAGCAAAACAAACTGCTTAAAGGTAATAGTACTATAATTATTAATTGGTAGATGTCCAGTTGAAATACGACAAACCAATGCAAGAGTTAGAAAATAATTCAAAACCAAAAAAGGGGGAGAGGGGGCACATGCCATATAACTTACTTTGAAATTATGGCATAAATATTCTTCTTTTAGAAAAGTATGTAAATACTCAAATACAAGTTTATACCATTAATTATACTCTATGGTATTGGAGTCATCTGATGAATTATAAATAATTTGGATTTTAAATAGATCCAAAGCAAGCTAATTTTCAGTACTCAAGTAGTACCAAGTATAATCGACTACTGAAAACAAAAACCCTGTTTTCACAAAACATCAACCAAAGGAAACATGACATGGACTATTTGTTCATGGGTAAGGAGCTATGATAATGTGGTTACTGTTAATGGGGTAATTGATTATACAGCATTTATTACAATACTTAATCTTCCTTAATTTTATGAGAGCAAGGAGTACTTATCCAGCTTCCCACAGGAGGAATCCCAAGATACTTCAGTGTCAAAGCCCAGGCCATACCTGGTGGATGAGTCTAGCCTGGCTCCCTTTCAAGTTCGAAGCATTCTGTCCTCCTTGCTGATCCTAGAATACTCATTCTTCTCAGGACCTTTGCACTTGCTGTTTCCTTTCTCTATAAATCTCTTGCCCAAGATCTCTTGCATAGTGATTTCTTCTGGTCACTCAGCCCTCAGATCACATGTCATCTTCTTGTGACCCACTCCTCAACAGTCTTTAAAGAGCCCCTTCCTTAACAATCATTCTCTACTATATCAGCCTGTTTTATTTTTCTTATAATTCTTACTTTCTGAAATAATCTTCAAGTTTACTTATCAGTTGTTTGCCCTCCTCCAAGAGAATGTAAGCACTGTGAGAGCAAAGTATATACAACCTCTGTATGCTTTTCTTTGGTATAGCAAAGGGTCTCCTGGACTCTTGACCAGTTTAACTGCAAGCCCTAGATCAGCATTTGGTACTTATTGGACACACAATAAGTATTTATTGAAAGAAAGTAGGATGTGGGGGTGGGCGTGGGAGGAGGATGTCAAGAAGGACAGAGCTACCTCATCTTATGTTAAGTTCTTTCTCTACAAGAAACATCAGTGCAGTCCCAAGGCCCTGGTATGTCTCATCATTCTTAAATTTGTTATAATAATAATGGAAAGGAAAAAGAAGAAATTATCTAAAACATAAGAATCGTTGGGAATGATGTTTAGGAATCTACATTTTTAAAAATATGTATATTTTTATTGATTTCAGAAAGGAAGGGAGAGGGAGGGAGGGATAGAAACATTAATGATGACAGAGAATCATCAATTGGCTGCCTCCTGCGTGCCCGCTCCTGGAGATCGAGCCCACAACCTCACAGTATTTGCTACCTCTTGGTTCCTGGGATGACACTCAACTGCTGAGCCACATCGGCTGGGCAGGAATCTATATTTTTACAGGCTTTCTTTACCATTCTTGTGCACATTAAAATTTGAAAATCATCATTTGCAACATTTTTAATCATCACCATGTGTAGTTCTATTGCTAATTTGTTTCTGGGTTTTTTAACTAATCATAGTCCTTAGTAAATACTCATTGAAGGCCTAATAGTTGCAACATTGGGTATTCTGGAGAAAGAACACAGTCCTTATATTCAAAGAACCTTTGATCTAATTGGAGAGAAAAGACAAAGAAAGAAGAAAGGCTAAATAATAAAGCAAGTTCTGAATAATAATATGAAGCCAGGAAACAATAAATTAAGACACTGAGACTAAAAAAGAGGCAATTTCTGTGATCTCTTTTAAAAAATAGGTTTAATACTATTATTATCTTAGAAGTTATAAAACTTTCAAACTAAAATTTTGTTACTTATTAGCCCTTTTTAATACAAATGTGCTTGTATATATATTATTTAGTATATGGCTTCCAATGAATAATTACGAAGCAACTTAGATAGCAAAGCAACTTCAAAGTGGATTGATTTTATGTAAAATATATACAACCTCTGTATGCTTTTCTTTGGTATAGCAAAGGGTCTCCTGGACTCTTGAAGGGAGCTAACCCAGTTACCCTGTTTAACTATCTGAAATATATGGTGACCATATTTTTCAAACCAAGTCTCATAACTGTGGTATGATGAATTCGAATATAATTGTGTTGGCTACAAGACAGAATATTTGCAATCAGATCTGTCCTGGAATCTTGGCATTTTTTTTAGAGAGGACTTTTTATCACCCCAAGGTCAAGTGGCAGCACAATAGAATTCCTGTCCTTCGAACACTGGAGTAAAGGGAGATTAAAGATGAAAAAAATACTTTGAAAAATTAAAACCCATCATTAATCAACAAATCATTCGGAAAACCTCCATAAGCCTATTTTATGTTCTTTGAGCAGCTGTGAGGATCTTAAGGATTGAAAGACAAGGAATGATTATATTTTAAATAATGATATTATTACCCATACCTCCTGAACTTGATTCAAGAGAAGATTTGGCTTGGGAGTCAGTAAATTTATGATCAAATGATTGATCAAAACTTGGGGGTCGAGACATTTATGAGATGTATTCAGATTCTTCTTCACAAGCACTTTTTGTCTTAAACTCTGAGTCTGGGGCAAATAAATATTTTTATTGCGGGCTCCATCCAATTTGGTTTCCCAAATAAAAGTCACAGAATGTATATTCTCAGTTTAGACAGCATATCCGCAGGGAAACCTTTTCTGACTTGTAGCCCAGGTCAAAGCTGAGTTGTATGTTTGTCTTCAGAGCCAGGATCCCATGATAATACTTATTCTGGTTATTTGTTATTTCTTATCAAAAATTGTCTGCCTTCCCGCTTGACAATCAGCTCTTAGAGGCTGGGAATTTTTTCTTTATTTTTTGTCATTGTATTCTCAGCCTTTAATAATGTAGGTCTTTGATAAAATTTGCTGAATCAATAAGTATATCTATATAAAGATTTTAAATTTCTTGCAAAATAAGCCTACATTCAGAGTTTCTGACCATTTAGAGTTTCTGAAAATAAATAGCTGCACATCATAAATAACTATTTCTCCTGTCACAATCTGTAGTTCTGTAACTATTTCATTTCTTCATTATGGTACTTGTCAGATCTCTTAAAACATACTCAGAATTTTAGAGCTAAAAGGAAAAATAAAAATTATATCAAAAGGAATTCATGACTTTACCTGGCAGGGGAGATACCATGATCACGAAGGTGGTTTTCCCAGGGCGAGGCTTATCCATTGCACTCCGGATGTGCTG
This sequence comes from Myotis lucifugus, assembly GCF_000147115.1. Classification (NCBI taxonomy): domain Eukaryota; kingdom Metazoa; phylum Chordata; class Mammalia; order Chiroptera; family Vespertilionidae; genus Myotis; species Myotis lucifugus. The sequence goes on from NW_005871073.1 coordinate 3,406,178, forward strand.
ACCCCTGTGATTTCCCCAAATGTGGGAAACTCGACTGCATAATTTGTGGTAGTGGGGGACTGCGTTCATGCTCTCCCCTGGTATAAAAAAAAAGGAATTCATGAGTGGTCATGTGATTTGCCCAAAGTTGTGGGTTAGTGGCAAAGCTGAGACTAAAATGTGGGTCTCTGATGTGAATATCATTACCATAATGTAAATTTGGTGCCAATATATCCTAAGCAGTGACTCCACATTATTTGAATAGAATTTATTGAAATGAAGAGCCAAAGCCTACCCAGAAAAGAAATAAATATTTGAACATCGTATTATTCTGAAATGAATGTGAGAATATGCTTCTGGATAGTTAAAAAGAGCTTCTTCCACCAACCACTGGCTTAGCAATGGGTACTCTAAAAGCTGCATCCAACCCACGCTACCTGTGTAAATGGAGCAATTTGCAAATCAGAGTGGATTTTGCCTTTAAAAAGTAAACCAAACCAACAGAAAATGCCATGAGCAGACCACTCGTTTGGCTGAATTACCTTCTCCACAGCAGGGAAGAAAGCATTGTAAGGAGACTCAGTTAACCAAGAGTTTGAAGAACTGCCATTCCACAAGCAATCATCCACTCGCCCTAAATTCTGAGATGGAATACTTACTCCGAGATAGAACCACTTCGGGCAAATAAGAAACCATTTTATCTATGACAAGGAAAAGTAAGGTTGATAAGTTGTAGATCAGTATGAAAAGGAAACTTTTTATTTTGTTCTCTTTGAATGGCTAAGAAGGGATCTGTAGTGTTCCTGGGAGCCTCGGAGACTCAGAGGATACTCCGGCAGACTGAGATGCAGAGCTAAAACATTTTTTTTATGAGAAAGCATATTCTGGAAATTAATTGCACATAAGGGACCTCTCCACTGACTAATCTACAGATCTGTTCATGTTCTTTGCATGCTTCTAATGGCTGCCCATTGCCTAGAGCATCAAGGTCAGACCCCATAGGAAGGCCCCCAAAGCCCCCGTAGGGTCTCCCTGCCCTACTTCCTGAACCTCACCTCCCACAGCTCGCCTCGGCCCAGGCTCCACTCACCCTGAGAACACAGCTTGCGGTTTCACACTTACCTGCTTTTCCTCCATCAAGGAATTTCCTTTCTCATTTTATCCACCAGGTAAAGAACTAATCATTCATTAAGATGCTCAAGCATCTCCTTTCTAAAGTTTTCCCAAATACAATTTCTGTGCAGTGTAGATCCCACATTCTGTTAAGCTATCTATGTATCAAGCAGTCGATCACATATTGACAGAGTACCTACTATGTGTTAGACACGGAGAAAATGAAAGGAAGGACCTAGTTCCTACCCACAGGAAAATCACAGTGGAGGAAATACGTATTATAATTTACTATATTTTTGTAAGTGCTAAAGTAGTCTCTGCATCTTACACATGCCTCTAATGAAACAATATTGTGATGATTCATCTGCATGCTTGTCTCCATGACTTCTTCAGGCCAGGAACATAACTTATACATCCTTGTATGTCCAGAACCTAAAACTGTAACTTACACACATCAAACTCAGTAAATCTTTGTTGAATGTTAGGTGAACGGACTCCTGTTGTAATTATATGTAATAGGAAGAGATTTAAACAAGCCTGGCTAATAGACTTACTAATGATAGAAATGACAGGAATGATAAGTAGGGGCAGAAGGACTTCCCCTCTGTGACATCCAATTAATTTCTGGTTCCTCTCTCAATACAGAGTAGCATTTGCTGACCTTGCCTGGGCGGCTGACCAGGTGCTGAGATACAGGAATGCCCATCTCTGAGGGCAGTGTGGGTGTCAGAGAAGGTAGAGGACATGCTCTGGTACTTATCAGATCACTTTTTACCTGTGAGTGCTTGGCAAGGCATGCAACTTCTTGGCCTGAGCTTGTCTGTAGAAAAAGAGCTTAAACTAGATTCATTCATTCGCTCATTTTATCAATAATATTGTGTGTCTACCATATATTTTCCATTGTATTTGGGACTGAAGATGCAACAGTGAATAAGGTGTGATGCCTGACTCCACAAAACTTACATCTATGAGGAGGGGCAGGTAAACACAAAATTATAGGGAAGATTTGGATAGAAATATTTACAAGCTATGGGGATGGATGTTATCCTGAAAGCTTTGGGGAAATCATTCAAGGGGAAATGAGAGGAGTGACTCCATCAGATGTGTATTCCAGTGGATCACCCTGGCTTCGGTGTGGCACAGGCCAGAAAAGTCTTAGAGACAGACTGTTGCTGTGATCTTCGTTAAGTGATGCTGGTGGCCAGAGGATAAAGGGACCTAAAGTAAGTTTCTGCCACCCTCAATTTTCTGTGATTGCCCACTCCAATGTGTTGGCACAGACGGTCTGAATGCCGCTCTCAAACAGCAAAAGGTTAGTGGTTCAAGACTGCCTCTCGGTAGTTAGTGAAGAGAGTTTGAGGATGAGCCCAGATGGCACTCCACCTTTCTCTAATTTTGAACCTCACTGTGCATCTTAATACCACATACTGACTTGAGCAGAAACAGTGGTGTTATGGCTAAGGCTGAAGCAAGCTGTTTGTGGAGATTCCATACTATATGCTAGCTGTGGCAGGAATTAAGCCCACCACCTGCAGCAGAGCCAGTGGGGTGTGGAATGAATGTGCTGGAAGAAACTTTGTGATGTAACAATTCTCCTGGGGGAGACTTTATTCTAGAATAACCTTGTCAAGGGAGGCTGTTGCATAATAAATCTTACCAGGTCTAGATCTGTTGGAAGTATGGGGTAGAGAGTACTTTCCTCTCCTTTCATTTCCCACATAGCCACAGAGCGAGCAATTATCATTTTTTTAAATCAGTTAAGTTTGTTAACAACTTCTAAGAAAAGAAAAGTTTCTGTTTCCCTTGCATCAGAAGGAAATTGGCTGTAAAGGAATGTAAAATTTGCCAAGAGGGAGTCTGATTCCTAATTCATTCATTTGGTTGGGAGCAAAATGTTATATATCTGAATGAACTCTGGTTTTATGGTTACTTGGCAATGTCCCACCTGCCAGGCTGCTGTTGGGGATTTCCAAGTTTTCTCGAATTACCTGGAGTGGTATCTGCTTCCACTCTGTACTGCAAACCATAAAGCTGGCTCGTTTCATTTTTATTCTGCTTGTTTCAAGTTTTGAACAATCAAAGTGCAGGAAATGATAACATTGTGCTTGTATTCCAGATCCTGGAAAAGGGAAAAGGGATTACAGGAATCTCTGTGTGTTCCCTGTCACCAACGCCCCATGCGGAGCTTTGCCTTGATGCTCTAGCCATCACAAATCCCTGGAGGAATCATGCCCCTTAACCTTATTAACAACGGTGTGTGGTTTTGGCTCAGTTTGAAATGTGATGGGTTTTTAATCCAAAAGTTCAGAAATAAAAGTCAGATAATAAAAGTCAAATAAAAGCTCTCACTGAGAACAGGATTTCCCAATGGAATGCCCCTGTGGTAGTGAAGTGTTAAGATGAAATCACTGGACCCAGGACCAAGAGTAAGGACCAGAGTGAGATATAACATCAGGTGCTCCTTCCCTGTTCTCACAGGGGCTCTCTGGCCATGGAGACATGAAATGCTGACTGAGTTTTAGAAAAGCATGTAGGGGGTGGCTTATCATGGGCTGTGCAGTGTTTACACAGGGGTCGCAGGTATTGACATTATCACATTTGAATGTGACTTGAGGTGCTGTTTGATAACAGAACAGGAACCACTTTGTCAAAGATAAGTTCCTCAGACAAGGACTGTGTCTTGTTTTTGTTTCTCTGGAATGAATACCATAGCTCACTCCCCTCTATGACCAAAAGGCTCAGGTTGTAGAGGGAGTTTTGAATATTAATGCTGATTGGTCTGCCAAGTAAAGGACTATTTTTTTTAATCTTCACCTGAACATATGTTTTTTATTAAAATGTTTTTTCTATAGAGAGGAACATCGATGTGAGAGAGGGACATCGGTTGGTTGCCTCTTGTAGGCACCCTGACCAGGGATTGAACCACATTCTAGGTATGTAACCTGACCTGACCGGGAATCGAACCTGCAATCTTGGTATTCAAGATGACGCTCCATCCAACTGAGCTACCTGGCCAGGGCATACATGACTATTCTTAATGGGCCCAGAGAACATTCTGATGGTGTTTCACTCAAAGTTTGAAATATGGAAAAGGGACAGAATCTTCGTTTACATATCTTCCAGGGTATCCTGCCAACATGTGAACACCAAAACACAGTAGTATTTCATGCAAACTATGCCTGTAGACCATAGTTGAGGTCATGGAATGCCTTCTATCTGGAAAAAGCTTTCTCTGCATTATCCCCACGATAGCAGGTTGAGAAAGAGAAGGGAGCAGAGAGCCAGAGTGCTGGTTTTGCAAACAAACTTAACCCCATTCAGTTGTAAATGCATAACACTGATCTTCTCAAATGGCAAAAGGTAAAAAAGAGAATAATTATTCATAAACCTACCACCAAGACATGATTACTGCTGATAATTTAATGTACTTCCTTGCAGATTTTTTCATACATTTCAGATGTGTGTATATGCAATGTTTAATGTACTTCCTTCCCATTTTTATCCACATAGGTAGGGTCTGTGGCGTCCATGTGTACATTGTTAAAGAAGGGCATGAGCAACACTATTAGATCTTAGTGAAAGACCTATCTCTTTTAATAGCTTAAACCCAAAATATATTCCAATTAGAGTTAGAATAATTAAGAAATGTGTGTTGATAATTGTGGTGAATCCTGCACTTAATAATCCTCCAGATATGTACATCTTTCCACTAGCTTAGAAATACCTTTCTGTCCCTGTTGTTTACCACTATTTATTATTTATTTATTTATATATTTATTTAAATATATTTTTATTGATTTCAAAAAGTATGGGAGAGGGAGAGAGAGAGAGAGATAGAAACATCAATGATGAAAGAGAATCATTGATCGGCTGCCTCCTGCATGCCCCCAACTGGGGATCAAGCCCGCAACCCGGGCATGTGTCTTTGACCGGAATCGAACCTGGGACCCTTCAATCTGCAGTCCGATGCACTATCCACTGAACCAAACCAACTAGGACTGTTCACCACTTTTTAATTATGGCAATGCCCCATCCCTACATTTAATTCCCCATCTGTTTGCTCATCTACAGGATGTGTTCCAGAATGTATAAGTTTTCAAGATCATTACTAATAGTCCCTTAATCCTTGTTGTCACTTTTCTCTAAATGTCCTCCAACCCATCAGTCACTATTTTGGGGACTTTGCTCATGGCAAACTCATATGGGCTTCCTGGGCACAGTCAGAGACGATGATCTCCGTCTTCATAGTCGCTGCGTGGTCCCTTTCCAGACATATGCCTCATATTTGCCTTTATTTATTGGGGTTCCACTCTGTGATTTAATTCCCTGCCCACATATAGTACAGATTTCATTCCTTGTCCATATACGGTACAGGTTTATTGTGACATAATTGTCTTTCCTAAAAAGAAATTTTACAGCACAAATAATTCTCACCTTCTTAATAAGCAATATTTTGTGCATTTCTTGTTCATCTTCTAGTTTTATAAAACACTTTAATTCCTTTATCTTATTTTAACCTGCCACTTATTGAATTCTAGGGCTGCTGTTCTCTGCTCTTTTTTTTTCTTTTGGTGCTCGATGATGTCTCTGAGCAACTCTATTTCTTACATTTTTCAAATATTGTCTAGCTGCTATTTCTTGATTTTGGCAGAACCTCAGAACTCCCATTATTCTTCCAGGCCACAGGTGGAATAATTCTGTCATTAGAGACATCAGGGTCTGCCTCTCTCATGACGGCCAACTGGCAGGGGATATATTTTATGCATCTCAGTTGGTGGCTTCCAAGTAAAGGAATGAGTCTGAAAACATGCAATCTTTGCCAACAAACTCTTTATCTAATTAGTCCTTTGTTTTGCTACCTGAGTTCTCTACTTTTTAAAAAAAAAATCTTTATTGTTGAAAGTATTACATATGTCCTCCTTGTGCCCCCATAAAGCACCCTTCTTTATCCCCTGAATCCTTCCCACCCATTGTTCAAAATGTTTTTATTATGACATTTTACCCATTATAAGTGCACAATTTAGTGCATTGATATTCACAGTGTTGTCAACATCACCACTATCTATATCCAATTTTTTTTATCACTTCAAACAAAGACTAGGTAGCCATTAAGTAATAACTCCCCAATTCCCCCTTCCCTCCAGCCACTGGTAATCTCTAATCTACTTTCTGTCTCTATGAATGTGCCTAATCTTGATATCCTATATAATAAAGAGCTAATATGCAAATGGTTGTCACACCCTCATGCTGCCATGCAGTAATGGCTCAGACACTCAACACTGGGGAGAGAGGAATGGGGACAAGCCAGGCACAAATGAGCTTGCGAGAGAGTAATGGGAATAGCCAGGCTGTGGCCCAGGCGAGGGACAAGCCGCCCGCACAATGGCCCCAGGCACCTGTGGCTGCGGCTGGCCCAGGGAAAGCTTGCCCGGGTCCTGGGTGCCTGCGGCTGGCCAGAGGGAGGGAAGCCTGGGTCCCAGGTGTCTGTGACTGGCTGGAGGAGGGAATCCTGGGTCCCGGGTGCAGGCGAGGCAGAGGCGGTTAGGGCAATCAGGCCAGCAGGAGAGCAGTTAGGGGCAATCAGGCAGGCAGAGGTGG
>NW_005871073.1:3413707-3609742 GCF_000147115.1 Myotis lucifugus
TAAAACACACCGCGCTAAAGGGAGCAAACATATTAAATACAGTATGCTACATACGCCAGGTCCACTGAAACACATGCTGTGCAGATGCCTCTCTCCTGCAGCGACTGCGTCAAGCAGCAAGGATGGACCGGCCTCCGCAACTTTTCTATCTCCATGGCAGCACCTAAGTCTTTAGCTCCCTCACCTCACACCTGTGCATGCCACCCTACCATTTACCTGTTAAAAACATATAAAAATTTAAAAAAAATACAGAGAAGAGAAGCCATTAATTGCACTAATTGTATTTATTTATCTAAAAATAATGTAAACATTTTGAAAAATAGGAGAGGGGAAATGTCCCCATAATCCTACACCTTTGGTATAAGTAATGATACAATTTTTTATTTATTTCTGCCAATATTTTTATGCATTCTTTAGAATGTATATCTTTAATATCTTTATCCTCCTTCCAGATAATTCAAGGACCTTAATTTTCTTGGTCATTTTATTGTCTAAACAGTAAATAAGTCTTTATTAAATAAAGATGTATCGTATCATGCTTGAGAATCTTATGTGGGAAATGCTTGACAGAAGTCAACCCACCTGGATTATCTCCAATAGTTAAAAATGTAAACCGAGTACCTCTTCGAAGATTTTCTATGTAGTTTTTCAGTTGTCCCCCCAACAGAAGTTCCTTTTCATATGTTCTAACTTATCAGAATCTCACATTCTTCTCATTCTAATCCCTCCTCCGCATACACTCTCTGAAGCAGTGACCAGCTCTACCTTAGCCTTTGCACAACCCACAAATCTTCATGGCATTTGAACACAGTGGCCTTTTGTTTTGAGGCAGAGGGCAAGAACTATGGGGAAGCACTTTTTCTGGGGTCTGAATGTGTTAGACACAGTGGATGTTGACAGCCATGGCTAATGCTGTGACAGAAGGACAGAGGTGCCCATATGGTCTTCAACATAATTTGTGCAGTGCTGGCAATCTGCTGTGCCTTGAAAGCAGTGCTTCGCAAGTTCTAATGTGCATTTGAGTCACCCAAATTATGAAAATGCAGATCCTGAATCTTTAGTTCTGAGTTGGAGTCTGAGAATCTGCATTTCTAACAGTTATCTCGTTGGTCCAGGACCCACATTTTAAGTGGCGAGACTGAAGCATAAGACCCAGGTCAGGGGCCCTCTCATCTGATATCCCTATATGAATAGCATGTTGCTGCAGTTCTTAATCTAAGCTTGCAATTATTGTCTTTTAAGAGTTAAATCTAGGGCATTTACATTTATTTTGCTTTTTTGCTATATATTACTGAAATAATGGAGGGTTGTCTTTTTTCCCCTCATTTAAACATTGGCTTTGTCTTTTATTCCATGCTTTTTGTTGTTGTTGTTTTCTTCTTTTTCCCCTTCCTCTGGATTGGTGGAGTTTTGTGTGGGGGGAGGGGGTGGGAGTCAGGGGGCGGGAGATTGTTTTTGTTTTATTTTGTCACCCTTATTCCATATTTAACATACTGGCTTAGAAATTATACTCTTGATTTCTATTGTTTTAATATCATTCTTGAAATTTTAGCATGCACACTTACCCAAGCCTTAAGTTAATATCTTTATCCTCCTTCCAGATAATTCAAGGACCTTAGAACACATTAACTCTGGTCAACCCAAACACTAATCTTACATGCTATTCTATTGAAGTATTTTAGTTATTTTTATCAAAGACCAACAAATTATATATTAGCTTTATTGTTGTTTCAGATAGTTGATGTTTATATATATTTACATGCATATTACCAATTTTTTTAATTCCTTAGCTCATCATCCCTTCTTACAACTTAGATTTTCATTATCATTGTTCCAGAAATAATTTTTAGAAGTTTTATTGATGAAGTTTTGTTGGTGGTAAACACAATTTCCATTTACCTGAAATGCCTTTATTTTGTCTACATTCTTGAAAAAGAATACAATTCAATATCACCAATTATTTTCTTTCTTAGTATTTTGGAAACCTAATTTCTATGTGTTCTCCATCTCAATGTTGATATTAAGCTGTTTGGTATCAGGTGAATTGGCATTACATTTAGGTAACCTAAATCATCATACTCTTTAAATACACTGTCTCTCCTTTATCTCTTCATTATATTTTATATTTTCATCTAACTATGCTGCATTCTGGGTGTTTTCTTCTTATTTTTCATTTGGCTAATTCTCTATTCAACTGCATCAAATCTATCATTTAACTCATCCACCAAATATTTTCCCCCAAGTCATTTCTAGCTTCCCCCCCCCAAAAAAATTGTTTATCTTTTCTCATAGTGTCTTTCTCCTTATATACATTTTATTTCTGTTATCTGATAACTCCAGTATCTTACATCATTGGATATTTAAATATTTTTTGTTTTTGTTGTGACTTTATTCAAGGAAGCTTAATTATGTATGTGTATTACTTATGCGTATTATTTGGGGGAGAGGTGTTTATCGTGACTTCATGTTCACCTGGTTTATGTCTGCAGAAATCTTTAGTGACTTCTGTTGAAAATGTATGCCTCCAAAGTGAGCTTGCATTTGTTTCTGCCAAGCTTCTGGGGGCCCCACCAGCTACGAACTACCTCTCTAAAACCAGCCTGACCCTCTGCACACATGCTGGTAGTGTGAATGTAAACCACCAATCTACATGATTCTTAGGAATTCTCAAGGAAGATTTTTTTACCTCCTTCACTCGGAGACAAGGACAGAGTAGACAAGTTTTCTCATACTTCCCCAGTGCTACATGGATTTTATTTTTATTGTTTACTCTTTCCTTGGAGATATTGGCCTTTCAGGGTCTCCCTTACCTGCTCAGGCTCAACTGTGCCTCCTGACTCTCCACCTGGCTGTTGAAATCCAAGGCTCTGGGTAAAGGGTCAGCAGTTTCCCTTAAAGCAGCCGTTATCTCTAGAATCTACTCAACATGCTGGATTTGCACTCTGGCTTTATTTTCTACCTTTGTGTATTTTCCTTACTTTGTTGTTAATTCACCCAATAAAAAAGATTTTAAAACATTTTATCGATCATTTTTAGGGAATTTTAGCTGGTGCTTGTATCAGTGGCAAATTTTAAAATATTTAACTGATATATGATTATTTTAGAAATATATAAAAGTAGAAGAATAAAATGAAAATCTCTGGGGATTTTATAAACCAGAGATAGCATAACCACTGTAAAAATATTGGAATGATTTCTTACAATCTTTTTTCTTCTATGTACATTATTTTTGCATAGATGAGATCACATTATATGTATAAATTTAAGCATATTTAAAAATGTCCAAGAGCAGGAGAGTGGAATATTATATAAAGAGGTTAACAACAAATAATATCAAGCCTTTTCAAATAAAAATCTCAATTATCATGTCATTAAATATGATTTAAAAACATAATTCATCATCATTTTTACAATAAAACTCTCTGTTATGCAGACTTCTTTTGCAGAAGGCAAAAAATATTTTCATTTAGTAATTCTTTTAGCACAGTGTCCCAACCATATTCTTTAAATAACCATTTACAGCGAGTATTGGAATAGAATAGTGTCAGTAATTGATTTAAATGGTCATCAAACATGGCAAGAGATTTCATCTAAAGCACAGAGTAAAAAATAAAAGCAAAAGATCTAGATCTGTGAATGGAATGAAAATCTTAAGTGGAACAACTGAAGAAGTAAGTTTAAAAACAATCTTAACCATAGACCAAAAAACCCACAAGCAAATGTAATCCATAATTGGGTTTCTAACTTTGGATTTAAATCAGATAAAAGACTTCCCTGTTGTTTTTACCCCAACTTTATTCTTATTTTTGTTAGTTTTTTCTTCATCTCATTTGGCTGGAATAGACATAAAAATTACTTTATCAGTATGAATAGATTAGTGGATGGACTTTCTGATTTGCCTTGCTGACATTCTTAGCTACTTTCAACTTCACTGTCAATTTTGTGTAACGGTTTTTATTTCTGAACTGTCAGTGAAGTGCATTGGGAGAACTCTAACTTGGAGCTCCCAACATATTTAGAAAAAGCAGACAATAAAGAAAATGTGCAATAAAGGTTTTTTATCAGATTAGATTTTTTAATGTTTTATTCACCCTTTTAAAGTATTTAATTTATTGGGGTTTTTTTTCACAGTTATGCCATCATCACCACAATCTAATTTTAGAATATTTTCATCACTCCTAAAAGAAATCCCATACTCATTAGCAGTTACTCCTCATTCTCCTCTCCCCCCAGCCCTTGAAAACCACTATATACTTTCTACCTCTGTGGATTACCTATTCTGGATATCCTATCTAATAAAAGACAAAAAGGGTAATTGACCGTACCTTCTCTACGCTTCCCATTGGCTAATCAGGGTGGTATGCCAACAAAGATGGCGGTTAATTTGCATACATAGGCTCCAAGTGGTGGAGTGAAGCCAAACGTACCCGAAGCCGGCCGAGCAGCAAGGCCTCATGCCCCCGGGATCAGCGGAGCCGCGAGGCCTCCCAGCCCTGGGATCAGCGGAGCCACAAGGCCTCACGGCCCCGGGATCAGTGGAGCCGCGAGGCCTCTCAGCCCCGGGATCAGCGGAGCCGTGAGGCCTCATGGCCCCAGGATCAGTGCCTCCAAGCGGAGCCATGAGGACTCATGGCCCCGGGATCAGCGGAGCCGCAAGGCCTCACGGCTGGGGGTGGGGGGGCCCTCTGACTGGAGCCCAGCCAAAGCCAAGGCCTGGGTCCCGGGTGCCAGAGGAAAACTGGTGCCAGCAGCCAAGGGAAGGGAAGGCCTATTGCACGAATCTCTTCATGCAACAGGCCTCTAGTCTATAATAATAAAAGTGTAATATGCTAATTAGACCGGACAGCCGAACAAACTTTCGGACGTCATTCTGGAAGAAGCCACGGTGGCGGGGGCAGAGGCAGAGACGGTTAGGGGCGATCAGGCAGGCAGGCGAGCAGTTAGGGGCGATCAGGCAGGCAGGCAGAGTGATTAGGTGCGATGAGGCAGGCAGACGAGTGGTGAGGGGCAGTCAAGCAGGCAGGCAGGCCAGTGGTTAGGAGCCAGCAGTCCCAGATTGCAAGAGGGTGCAGACTGGGCTGAGGAACGCCCCCACCCCCACGCACAAATTTCATGCACCGGGCCTCTAAGTTTCATATAAATGAAATCATTCAATATTTAGTTTTTTTTTTCTAACTGGCTTCTTTCATTTAGCATAATTTTTAAATATATATTTTATTGATTTCAGAGAGGGAGAGGGAGAGAGACAAAAATATCAATGATGAGAAAGAATCATTGACTGGCTGCTTCCTGCATGCTTCATACTGGGGATCGAGCCCACAACCTGGGCATATGCCCTGCCAGGAATCAAACTGTGATCTCATGGTTCATAGGTCGATGCTCAAACATTGAGCCACACTGGCTGAGCTAGCATAATTTTTTAAAGCTTCATTAATGTATTAGAACTTCTTTATTGTTGAATAATATTTCCTTGAATATTGCCAGATTTTATTTATCCATTCATCAGTTCATTGAAATTTGGGTTTTTCCAATTTTTGGGCTATTAAAAATAATGAAGAATGAACATTTGAGTATAAGTTTTTGTGTGAACACATGTTTTCAACTTTTCTGGGTATTATACCTAGGAGTGGAATTGCTTGGTCATATGGTAATGCAGAGTTTAACCTATTGAGGTACTGCCAAATAGTTTTTCAAAGAGACTGCACCATTTTACAATCCCACCAGTGATTCACGTATGAGGGTTCAGATTTATCCATATCTTCACCAATGTGTGTTATCATCTTTTTTAAAATTATAACCATCCAAGTGGGTGTGAGTACCTCATTGCGATTTTTATTTGCATTAACCTAATGGTGCATAATTTTTTATTTTGATGATACTAACTTGTCTACTTTGTTTTTATTTTTTATGTTTATTCTTTATTAATTAAAGTATTACATATGTCTTCTTTTCCCCCCATTGACCTCTCCCTGGCCACTCCCACCCCCCAGCACATGCCCTCACCCTCCTAGTGTCTGTGTCCGTTAGTTATCCTTATATGGATGCATACAAGTCCTTTGGTTGATCTCTTACTCACCCCCTCCACCTTCCCCTGCCTTCCCTCTGAGGTTTGACGGTCTGTTTGATACTTCTCTGTCTCTGGATCTATTTTTGTTCATCAGTTTATGTTGCTCATTATATTCCACAAATGAGTGACATCATGTGATATTTATCTTTCTCTGACCAGCTTATTTCACTTAGCATAATGCTCTCCATGTCCATCCATGCTGTTGTGAATGGTAAGAGATTCTTCTTTTTTTTACAGCAGCTTAGTATTCCATTCTGTAGATGTACCACTGTTTTTTAATCCATTCATTTGCTGTTGGGCAAATGAGTGGATTAATCTTAGCTATTGTAAATTGTGCTGCTATGAACATAGGGGTGCATATACCCTTTCTGATTGGTGTTTCTGATTTCTTGGGATATATTCCTAGAAGTGGGATTACTGGGTCAAATGGGAGTTCCATTTTTAATTTTTTGAGGAAACTCCATACTGTTTTCCATAACTTGTCTACTTTTTCATCAATTGTATTTTTGGTGTCATATTTAAGAAACCATTGCCTAATCAAAGATCATGAAGGTTTTATCCTATGTTTTCTTCTAAGTTTTACTTCTTGGATTTGTGGTCCAATTTGAATTAATTGTGCATATGATATTACATAAAGGTCTAAGTTCATCTCTTAACATGTGGATATCAAGTAGTCCCAGCACCATTTGTTGAAAAGATTATTTTTTCCCCTATTCAATTACCTCAGCGCCCCTGTCAAAATAAATTGGCCATAAATGTAAAGATTTATTTGTGGACTCTCAAGTCTATTCCATTGTGGACTCTCAAGTCTATTCCATCAATTATGTTATATATATATATATATAGTCACCAGTCATAGCAGCCATCACATGTCCTCATGTGCTTAAGACTGGCGTGGGCAACGATGATAAATTGTCATGAAAAAGAGCCATGATCTTTTATTTCCAAAGGTCCTGTAAAGATGCCTGTGCAGCTGAGAATTTTTTTGGTTTATATAGGCTAAGAATAGGTCTGCTTTGTACACTATTCAGCAAGTAGTTAAAAGGTTGTAAAATTTTTCAGGTCTCTCAGAGCTCACACTTGTAGGAAGCTTGATTTCACAACTCTTACATGACAGTCTCGAATAAAAGTACTCCCATGAGAATGTTACTACGGACAGAGAAAAAGATTGTGCCTCTTTTATTGCTGCTCTTGTTATTTAGGGCTTCTTTGTTTCTTGCTGTTGCTTCCAAAGATTGCATTTTGCAATAAACAGCAAGACCATAAGATAGATCTTAAACAGAGAGAGCCATGTTTAGGAATTTTGTTTTCTTTTGTCACAGTGATTTTCCATTTACCCTGGAAGGCAGTCACCATTATTTGTAAGCAGTGGAGATAAATGTGGTTTCTGATGATACTCATCTTTATGAATAGAGCAGAAGCCGTATCTCAACTTTCCCTTCCATTCTGGAAGCATCTGAATGTATTTTAAATGTTTCACTTAAATTAATCTGACTCCTAAATAAAATATTGATTGTCTGAGGTGAGAAAAGAGAAGACCCTTAAGCAGCAGCACACAATTACATATTTTTTAAAGTAGGAGGGTTACTTGTAGCTGATACAGAGGAAATTTGGGAAAGAAGGGAAAAAAAGAGCTTTTCTATATCTGGAGTCCTTTAAGTCCTTCATGGTACTATGAACCAACATAGTACACATGGTAATCAGAGCACACATAATTAAACCTCTCATTTTTAGTTTTTGCACTCAACTTGTCCAGTTGTGCAAAGAAAGGGAAGAGGGTTCAATAGGCACTGAGTAGTGGGTGCCTCTAGCTGCTTTATAAGCTCTTCCTCAAAACAAATCAACACCTATTCATCATCCACCATAACTTGTTTATTCCCAGCAGCAAGCATCATTTGCTAGAATGTCCAGATTCATTGCTGTAGACCCTAAGCATGTGAGGTTACTAGAGACCAAGGTTTGTTCTAAATATCATTCATGTATTTACTCTATAATTTACATCTGTAGTCTTGGCAAGCACAGGAAATAACACAATGAAAAAATGTAGGATTGTGTGAGATTTGGGGATCCAGCACTCAATAGCTTGGTATAGAATGTTTAGGAGAAGTTTGTTAATAAAGAAAGAAAAGAAGGAGGGAGGGACAGACAGACAGGTGGATGGACTGTCTTGGACTCCATCACTCATAGCAGTGAAAGATGAAATCACATAATGACACATTGGGACATAAAATGGTGTGAAAGGCAAGGAGAGATGAGCTAAAAGAAGGCAGAGCACCAGAAAAGGAAAAGTATAGCATAATGCTTAATGGCAATGTCTTTGAAGACAAAAGAGACTGGATTTCAGTCCTCTATCTGCCATTCATTGACTGATCTGGGACAATTCACTGAACTATTTCTGAGCCTCAGTTCCCTCTACACTATGTAAGGAGTAACAGTATCTACCTCATTGGGTTATTGGACGGATTTAATAAGAACATAATAAACTAATCACTGTGACTCCGTTAGTGCAATATCCAATGCACAGGAAGAACTCAGGAATTATCAGCCCTTAGTAGAAGATGCTGGTCATATTCAGGTTTTCTTTGGCCCTGAAATGTGGCCATGGCACACAGATGTAAACATTTTCAAATCAGTCATGGGTGGTAAGCTGTAAGATTTTTTTCTTACCTTTGAAATAGGTTCAAGACACTGCTATTATGGAAAACATCTGTATGAAAAACTATCATTTTTGTACCACTTGTGTTTCTTAAATCTGTCAAATGCCCCAAGTTTTCACCTTGACCATTCTGGAAGCTGAAACAGAAACTTAACCATCATAAACCTTTTTGAGGATTGCTTTGAATCTATTTTGGAGCAACATGAATGAGGTCTCCTTGTAACTGACCTTTTGTCAACCTGAGTGAATCCATTCCAAGGACAGAGTGCACACCCCCACCTGCCCACCACCCCTGTGGCAGCAGTTTTCAGATCCTAGGGAGTTTTATGTGAGGATTACAACAAAAATCAGCCAAGTGTAGGTAATGATACCAGGTGACACGTGAGTTTGGATCATGCAGTGGCAGGGGAACCTTTAGGCAGGGAGACTTTGTATGTAGCTGTGCCCAGTGCACCTTCCCTGTGGACTTTATGGGCACCCCACTGTCACTTGTCATTTGGTGACTGAAGCCGTACTCAAAAGGGAAAAAAAACCCTTACATTTCACAATGTTATCTCTGAGCAGGGCAATTCATGAGTAAAGATATTGATGTTCCAATAATTAATCCAAACTCTTAAAAGTGTTGTAATTAATCAATTGCCAGTTATAAAATCAACATACAGAAATCAGTTTGTTTCTGTACACTAGCAAAGAAATATCTGAAAGAGAAATAAGGAAAACAATTGCATTGCAATAGTATCAAAAACAATAGAATACTTAGGAATAAATTTATCCAAGGAAGTGAAAGATCTTCATAATTAAAAGTATAACACTTTGATGAAAGAAATTGAAGAAGACTCAAACAAATGGAAATATATTCTATGTTCATAGATAAGAAGAATCACTGTTAAAATTTCCATATTACCCAAAGCCAGATTCAATTCCTATTAAAATCCCAATGGTGTTTTTTTTCACAAAATTAGAAAAATTCTAAAAATTTATTTGGAACCACAAGATCCAGAATAGCCAAAGTACTTCTGAGAAAGAACAATACCAAAGGCATTACACTTACTGATTTCAAACTATATTACCAAGCCATAGAATCAAAACAATATGGTGCTGGCATAAATATAGACACATAGACCAGTGGAATAGAATAGATAGCCCAGAAATAACCACCCACATATAAAGTCAACTAATAATTGGCAAGGGGCCAAAACACAAAATAAGAAAAAATAGTCTCTTCAATAAATTATTTGGGAAAATTGGATAACTACATGTAGAAAAATGAAATTGGACCCATATCTTATACTACTCATAAGAAAAGTAACTCAAAATTGAATAAATACTAAGTATAAGAGCTGAAACCATAAAACTCCTAAAAAGCATAGAGAATAATATTTTCAACATTAATCTTGGCAACAAATTTTGGATATGACCCCAAAAGCATAAGCAACAAAAGCAAAAATCAACAAATGGGACTACATCAAATTAAAAAGCTTTTGCACAGCAACAACATCAAAAATCAACAAAATTAACAAACTATGGAATGGGAGAAATTATTTTCAAATCATATATCTGATAAAGGGTTAATATCAAAGAACTCATATAAAACAATAATAAAAAATCTAATTTAAAAATGGGCAGAGGACCTGAATAAACATTTTTTTGGAAAAGAAGACATACAAATGGCTAATAGGTACATAAAAAGATGTTCAACATCACTAATCCTCAGGGAAATTTAAATCAAAACCCTAATAAGATATCATCTTGCACCTGTTAGAGTGGCTATTATTGAAAAGACAAGAAATCACAAGTGTTGGTGAGGATGTGGAAAAAAGGGAACTCTTGTGTTCTGTTGGTGAGAATGTAAATTGGTTCAACCATTATCGTAAACATTAGAGGGATTCCTAAAGATATTAAAAATAGAATTACCATAGAATCCAACAATCCCCTTCATGGGTACGTATCCAAAAGAAACTGTGGGATGTCAAAAAGATGTCTGCACTCCCACGTTGTAGCATTATTCACAATAGCCCAAATACAGAAAACCTAAGTGTCCATCAGCAGATGAATGGATAAAAGGATGTTTTTATATATAGTATAATATAACTTATATGTGGAATCTGAACCAGCTGAACACCTAGAAACAGAGAGTAGAATGGTGGGGAAATGGGGAAGATGTCGGGTCAAAGGGCACAAACTTGCAGTTAGAAGTGCTGGGGATCTAATACACAGGATAGTGATTATAGTCAGCAATACTGTATCGTATACTTCAAAGTTGCTAAGAGACTAGATCTTAAATGTTCTCATCACAAAAAAAATGATAACTTGTGACATGATGGAAGTGTTAGCTCACAATAACAGTGGCGATCATATTGCAATATGTAAATGTTTCAAATCAACATGTCATACACTTTAAACTCACACAGCATTATATGTCAATTATATCTCAATTTTTAAATGTCAATCCTCTAAAAATTAAAGTAAATTAATAATAGAAATGCTCTTATGTATTTTTCAGGTGGTAGATGTGTGATCAAAGTGGATTGGAATGGGAAAAGTATTAAAATTAGTTTGAGATGTGAAATTATATGATTACAATCAGAACTAATACCCAGCATCTTATATTTATTTCTCACTATAATTATGAAAGATTGTGTAGGTGATAGAGAGTGGAAATATTCATTTCTCAAAGAAATATTTGGTGTTAGACCAGAATCTAATATACTTTTGCATAAAAAAATATTTATCAAACCTGCCATAAGAGGAAACAATTATTTGTATTTTTTCTAGGACTTTAATTTCCTGATCAAAGCACTTAAATAAGCACTAATAATGAACAAAATTAAAGCAGGAAAATGGTCAGTGTAATTTCAAAAGTGGGAAAACTGATAAAAATAGTTATCATTTCAAATACTTCATCTTTATGCTTTGAAATAGGGATAATTTTTCTTAAATATATGTTTCTTATTTCTTTGGTGATTAAAAAATCACATTTAGACACATTGCTGCTAATAAATACTTCCCTTAGTTTAATAACACTGGTTTGTGGAGAATTATCTAAATATTTAATTAATTAGTTTAAATAACGAATTTTGAGCATACTTATGGACTAATATTTGCTCAGAACATTACTATTTTAGGGAATAATATGATGTTTACAGTCAGCACATTATTGGCTTTATTATGTGTCAGTGTGGTTTCAAATAAATGTTTTATAAAGTTCCTTGGTAGTCTTTAATGAGAAAATGTTTTGCTTTAGAACATCAAACTTGGAGAAATGGAATAGTTGCAGTAAGTATTCATGTTACGTTAATTCCAACATCCTCTTCTGTTAAAAATAGTTAATTGGTATATTCATATACATCAATAACAGGACCACAAAGTACTTCCAGGACATAAAGAATTATGTATTCATGTGATACACCTTACTTCCTTAGTCCTCAATGTCCTTAGGATAAAATAAAAAGGCTTATTGTATATCACAGTGTACTGGTCAACCTTAGGACCTTTCCCAATTAAGGTGGAAGGGAGCTTGGTTGCTTCTAATACCTCCTTATGTCCTTTCTCAGCATCTGCCAGGAGGAGGCAGCACTGAGATCACCTCTGCCCAGGACTGGGCTTGCTTCCTTTTGCAGTAAGGCAGTGTTCTTCCTTGTGCGTGTAGTTAAAACCTAGGATTTTATGTGGAAGAATTCGAGCCAGGCTGGGATGATATATGTTCTTGCAGTCGACTATAGTATCATTTTAGCTCTTTTATTACAAGTCATCAAACACTATATCTGGGAAACATGAAAATAAATTATGGTACATTCAGAAACTGCTGAGAAATAACAAGAAACAAGAGAACAGGACACTTTGGGAATATAAGACCTACTGAATGAGAAATATTTTGTACTGGCTATAAATGAATTTGATACTTGCAGAGAAATTCCACTGCATTGGTCTTCTGATCTGGATAACATTTTCCTGATCTTTTGCCTAGTGTAAAAAATAAACTATTTATTCTTTTAGAAAGGTTCCATAGTGTCTTTATCAATTTAAATTTTGCTTTATCACTTTATGTAGTCAATTTTTAATTTCTCTTCAGTGTTCATGAGGTGACAATATAAAATGTAATAGCCTATTTCTAATGGCAAAATGTTACACATGATTTTTCCCCAGCCCATTTGTATAGTCAGCTGAGAAAGCAGAATGCATCTCTTCTCCCCTGAATTCCTTTGCAAGATAGCTCCTAGAGTCAGAGGATGCTATCTTCCCATCTCCTGAAAATTGCTAGAAAATGATATATTGAGATTAACTGGTTCCCTTCTTAGTGTGATTATGTTTCTTTAAAGAAAAAGATACATGATCTTGTATAAAGTCATAAGGAGTACACTAAAAACTGTTTGAACAAGTTCAGCAAGGTTGCAAGTTATAAGATCAATATCCAAAATCAATTATCTTTCTATACAATTGCAATGAACATTCCAAAAATGAAATGAAATAATTGAATTTACGTTTGCATCAAAAAGAATAAAATATTTTGGACTAAATTTAACTCAAGACATTAAAGCTTATCCTCTGAAAACTACAAAATACTGTTGAAAGAAATTTAAGATCTAAATAAATAGAAAAACATCTCAAATTCATGAATCAGATGACTTAATATTGTTAAGTTGACAATACTCCCCAAATTGATCTTCATATTCAATGAAATCCCTATAGTAATCCCAACTGACTTCTTTGTACAAATTGACAACCTGATTCTAAAATTCATAAGGGATTGCAGGGGACTCAGTAACCAAAACAATATTGAAAAAGAAGAACAACGTTGGAAGCTTTCAAATTTCAACACTTACTATAAGTGAGAGTAATCACAATAGGGGGTTACAGTCTTACAGAAATAGATCAATGGAATAAAATTGAGAGTCCAAAATTAAACTCATGCATCTATGCTCAAATGATTTTAACAAGGGTGACAAGACAATTCAATGGAAAAAGAAGAATCTTTTTGAATGATGCTGGGATCACTGGATAATTACATGTAAAAGAATGAAATTGGACCCTTACTCACACCTGCTAAAAAAATTAACTCAAAAAGATCAAAGGCCTAAATGTAAGATGTCTGTAAATGTAAATCTGTAAAACTGTTAGAAGAAAATGTAATAGCAAGTCTGCATGATCTTGGATTGGACAGTGGATTCTTAGGTCTGATAACAAAAACATGAGCAACAAAAGAAAAAATAAATTGGTCTTCATCAAAATTAAAATTTTTTAGACTTCAAAGGACACTGTCAAGAAGGGGGAAAGCTATCCCACAAAATGAGGGAAAATATTTGCAACTCATGTATCTCACAAGAAACTTGTATCCACAATACATAAAGAACTCGTACAACTCAATAATAAAAAGACACATAACCCAATTTAAAATGGACAATGCATCTAAATAGACCTATCACCAAAGAAAAAACAATAAGCACATGAAAAGATTTCTAACATTATTAATCATAAGAGAAATGTAAATAAAAACCACAATGAGCTATCTCCTAGGATGTATCTCATACCCAGTAGAATGGATATATTGAAAAAGACAGATGATAAGTGTTGGCAAGGATGTGAATAAGGTAGAGCCCTTATGCACTGCTGGTGGGGATGTAAATGGTGCTACCACTTTGGAAAATAGTCTGGCAGTCCCTCAAATGGTTACACAGAGCATTGCTATATATCCCTGTCATTCCACTCGTCGGTATATATAATATGTGAAAATATCTAGGTACAAAAAACTCATACACAAATGTTTATAGCAGTATTACTCCTAACAGCCAAAAGGTGGAGACAACCTAAATGTCTTATCAACCTATGAATCAATAAACAACATGTGGCATATCCATAAATTGAATATTTTCAGCCATAAAAAGAATAAAGTACTGATACCTGCTACAACATACTAGTAGATGAACCATGAAACTGTTTGCTAAGTTAAAGAAGCCAATCACAACAGACTACATATTATATAATTCTATTCCTATGCAATGTCCAGAACAAGCAAATAGATTCGTGATTTCTTTGGGCTGGAGGAGGGGGTATTCGTACATAAGGGGGTGATAGCTGAAGGGCATGTGATGAAAATGCACTAAAATTGTGGTGATGGTTTTCCATATCTCTGAATATACTGAATACCATTGAAAGGTGTAATTTAGACTGGTGAACTGTGGGGTATGTGGGTTGTATGGTGTGTGAACTATATCTCCATAAAGTTTTATAAAAATAAAACAGGAACATGAGGCTCTAATCGGCTTAGGCTCAGGTCACATGCTCCTTGCCCATTCCACTGGAAGAGTTCCGTCCCACCCGAATATGAGTTGTAAATAGGCGGAGGGCAATCTTCCTGGACGAAGGATGAACAATGCCAGATGTTAAAAAGGGAAAAAGTTTACTATACCTGTCCTCGAGGTGATTAAGAGGTTTGGTTTTTACAAAGGGAGGGAAAGGCTTGGTTGGGAAGAGGAAAAGGAAGCAATTCAAATTTACAGCTATTGAGGGCCATGACAGGTATCAAGTGTTCATTAAAAGACACGTACAAGAATGTCCATAGCAAGCTATTTATAATAATCCCAGTAGTCATCAGTATCTGAACAAATAAACTGTGGTATCTTCAAAATGGAATACCATGTGGCAGCAAGAGTGATTAAACTACAAAAACTCGTACTGTGAATGAATCTCACAAAGCTAACATGGAATGAAAAGAGCCATTCACAAAGATGCCAACTATATGATTCCATTTGAATAAAGTTCAAAAATAGGCTGGATGAATCTGTGCTTTATGAAGACAGATTAGTGCTCATCCTGGGGAGGGGACTGTGAATGAAAGCAGAGGAGGAGCTTCCGGGTGTGAGAGGGGTCCATTTCTGAATCTGGGTGCTGTTTTCATGGGTGTGTTTACTTTGTGGAAATGTACACTTACTATTAATGCATCTTTGAGTGTCTCTCATGCAGATGTAGAGACTTTCCCCAAGGCTGAAGTGGATGGATAATAACCACTTACAGGAATCAGAGTTATGGGATATTTTCTGCGTGTGGAAAGAATAGATTCCTTCCAGCTTAGCATTTCATTTTTATTGTCCTGGAAGCAAACAGTCCAGAAGTTTTCCCTAATGCCACACTGGTTGGGTGTCCTGACCTCCTTCCTACCAGGTTCACATAGAGTCAGAAGACATAGATGGGGGCACAGACGGAATGGGGGATGGCACATTTCTCTAAGTCAGTGGTTCTCAACCTTCCTAATGCTGCGACCCTTTAATACAATTCCTCATGTTGTGGTGACCCCCAACCATAAAATTATTTTTGTTGCTACTTCATAACTGTAATTTTGCTACTGTAAGCAATATGTAATTATATATGAGTTTTCCGATGGTCTTAGGCGACCCCTGTGAAAGGGTCATTCGACCCCCAAACGGGTCGCGACCCACAGGTTGAGAACCGCTGCTCTAAGGCATGCTCCTGTCAAAATTAGAAAACATGCTCATTCTTTCATTAAGAAACTACCAGGGCACTTGTCTTCCAACTGTGATTGGAGGAAGGGATCTTTCTTTGAGTTCAGTGCTTTGATAACAAATAAAAATATTTTTTTCCAGTTATAAAGACAAAACTTCTATTCTGTAGTGTAAAGCAATTTTCATAGAATGAAATCTTAGTTTCTTACATCAGTTTTTTGGAAAATGGGTTCATGTGTGGATTATCAAGAAAATCTTCCCAATGAAAGTGCGAGGCTTGTTTTAGTTTGTTTGATGTAGGCGGGAAGCTTTGGGGGAGGCGAGTGATACGTTCATCTTGCTCGCTTACTGTAACCTTTCTTCAGAGCAGAGTGGCTTTTCCCTGGTGTTGAGACGAGAGAAGTGCCTTTTATAGTGTGGCAGAACCTCCTTGTTCTCATAGGAACTGAAAGTCATCCTTCCCTAAGTGCTCGAAAGGAAGCAAAATGCTCTCATCCTAAATGTACGCATCATTTTGAGGGAGGAAAAGCCATAATGAGTCCTTTCTTTATCTTTTTCTGAACCCAAGAGCAGCACATGATAGTTAGGCTATTATCTAGAAACTAAAAAATTCCAAGCCAATGTACAAAAGAGTTACTGCCCAAGTTTCTTTTTACTGGGCTGTGATACAGCCAAGCTAAAATTAGTCCCCTTGAGATGGAGACTATGACAAGAAAAGTGACACACCCCCAACTAAAGTGAGCTCTCCAAGAGCTTCTAGAGCAAAGCCGCCCTCCTTAAGGTTCCTCGCCCTGGTTTTGTGGCAGCACTTCTCAGGAATTGTTGGGGGTGGGGGGTGAGTAAAGTGGCAGAGTTGTTCATGAATATGCAAAAGGTGAAGTGAGATTTACATTGAGAAAGGCAGTTCAAATAATATCTGAACTTTTGAACTTCCTGATCAGACAATTATTCTTAAAAATCTGTACATGATGAGAAGGAAAATTAATGCCACTTAAAGTGTTGAATTTTAGAAATATACAGCCATTAAATATAGCACTTCTCCCATTAGTTTTTTGATTGTTGAATACAGGCATGACAAGAATTTTAAGAAGACACTTCTGATTCATAAGATGGGGTATAAACAGAAATTCCTAAGTAGAAATATATATGTGTTTGGAACTTAAACTTGTCTGTTTTTGCTAAGAAGTGTGTAGGTTGATGCAAGACGTCTGTCTGTATTTCCCCCCCAGGTCTTACTCCTGAGCTGAAAATCTTCATATCCAGTGACTTAATAGATACATTATCTTGTCTGCCCCACAGGTACCCTAATTCAACCTGTTCAAAAAAACGTATCACCTCTACTATCCCCCCAATAATTGGGCCTTTTCTAGCATTCCCTATTTCTATTAATAATTGATAAACCAGCTTCCAAAATGATATGTTTATGTACCACCCTTGGATCCTGCCATCTCAAATGCTACTCAGACCAATCTACCACATCGCGCATATCTCTGGAAGCCACCCACTTTCCGGGTCCCATGTTGCCCATCTAGAAGAGGCCACCACCATCCCTCCCCTGACTCCCTCAACATTATTCCAACTAGTTTTGCTGTGATCATCCATTCGTTTGCCTCTTTTATTCCATTACCACCAAAGGGATCCTTCTAAAACTCAACTCTCGTGTCTTTTCTTTACCCATTTATTGGGTTTCTGTTTTAGAGTAAAATTCTTTTTTTTAAAATATATTTTATTGATTTTTTACAGAGAGGAAGGGAGAGGGATAGAGAGTTAGAAACATCGATGAGAGAGGAACATCGATCAGCTGCCTCCTGCACATCCCCTACCGGGGATGTGCCCGCAACCCAGTTACATGCCCTTGACCGGAATCGAACCTGGGACCTTTCAGTCCGCAGGCTGACGCTCTATCCACTGAGCCAAACCGGTTTCGGCATAGAGTAAAATTCTTAACATGGCTTATAGGATTCATTTATGACCTTGACCCTGCTTTCTGCTCTAGTCTCTGTGACCCCCCCCATTCCTGTTGTCTCTGAGCATGCCCAACTCTCTTTGGTGGTAGCCAGAAACAGAAAGAGCAACGGAGGCAGCAGGTTTTCAGATGTGCGGCTAGCCTAGGCCAACTCATAAAAGTCCAAGACAAAGTCCTTTGGGTGGGGTGACGGTGACAAGACCTTTAGTTGATTTTCACTAGCTGTAACTACCCTGGTGAGAGAAAGCCCTCCTCCACACTTTCTTATGTATCACCAGCTCTGGGCAGCCCCTTTCATTTACCACCCAAGTGCTTTGCCAGGTGATTTTACCCTTTGTCCTGAACTCCAATTCTTCCAACTTCCCTGAGGGTCCACTCTTCACTACCCTGACCTTGATATTGCCCATTCATTTGCATGAGGTTTTTGCTTCCTACTTTGCATTCCGACAGAGATCTCCTAATTGGGACCACTAAGGTAGATGTTTGAACGTAGCCTTTAACTGCTGCCTATAGTGGATTCCAGCTAAGAGGACATTCTTAGTTCACCTTAGTTTTAGTTCCAAGATGGTCCCAGTCTCTTCCTGTATATTTTTTTGTTGTTGTTTTCATATATCGTATTAACTAGGAACACTAACAATTTCTAGTGCATTATATTTCTATTGGGTAGTACACAGGGTATTTCCCACATGCAAGGAACCTGCATGCTCATAATTAGCCAAAAAACCTAATTTAATGCAATGGGTTTCCTTTCTGTTGATACTGCCTGTTACTCACATCTCAGCATTTCTTCTCACCTGTGGCTCCAAGAGGACTAAGCTCTCAGGTTCTGATTTTGCCACGTTCTCTTTCTCCTCAAGGCTTTTACATTACAGACTGCTTCCGGACCACTGGGGTTTGACCCTTCCTCTGCTTGGCTACTTTATAATCTCAGCTGAGACCTTGTTTCCACCAAAACATCTGGGCTAGAGGTTTTCCAAGTGCTTCCAGCACCTTCCCCTTCCCTTCAGGAAGCTCCTAACACACTCTGTCGGGTTGGTTTGAGCATCTGTAAGCTCCATTCAGGCAGGATTCTTGTCTCTCTCTTGTTCATCCTTGCATCCTCAAAGCCAGCTGCAGTACCTGGCCCCAAGCAAGAACTTAATGATCATTGCTTAATGAATGAATAATGGATCACTCTATTAATCATTTAATCAGTGAATCAAATTTACAATTTTATGCAAGTCTCTGATGCTCTTAAGAAATTGAAATTTTATTTTCTGAAAGTATATATTAGTTTCACTTTTTAAAGAATCGGATTTATCTCTACTTTTAATCATCACTACCATTTTTATTAAAGCCAGCCTGCTATACTGTAAAATGCATGAGGCATCTGATATTGCCTTAAGAAACCTGTTCCATAGTAAAAACTCTTTAGGCTCTCTCAGCACTTCCCATTTTATATTGAAAGTTTTGTGTCTGTGTGTCTGTAACCTGTAAGACATTAAGTGCCTCAAGGACAGTGAGCATATCATATTCATTTTTCTGTCCTCACAACCTCATATCTAGTGCAGTGTCAGCAGTCAGCAAATGTTTATATAAATGCTTAAGACAGGCTAGAATTCAAGTCTTGGCTTGACTACCTTCTGTCGCTGACCCCTATCTCTGTACTTAAGAGTTCAAAGCCTCAGTTTGAGTTTCTTCATCTGTAAAATGGGAATTGACTAGAATAATAGATTATCATGCTGAGTTGTTATGAAATATTACATAAAATAGTAAATGTGAAGACGTGTCTGGAATATATAGAAATTACAAGTAAGCTAGATAAAAGGACAAATTTAAGCTTCATTGTGAAGAATTCTGGTGCATCAGAATGTTAATTTTTCACTGTCATAGGCTGGCAAGACACAATCTCAGATCTAATAAAATATTTGCAAAAGAAGCCAAAGAGACAACCTTCCCAATTTTTGTATTAAGAATATTTATCTGGAATAGAAAACAAAGTGAGATGTTAGGATGCAAATAAAATACACTATAAGACAATTTATAGAGAGCTCAAATGTATCAGTTACATGATTTGTCTTATGACTATTCTTTTCACAAAGGAAAATGAATTGGACAGATAATATTCTCAGACTCTAAATCCTTGCAAATGAGATGTACACTTGGAGACAGCTTATAGAAAATGGGGCAAGAAAATCATAGCAAGACTTGTTCTTTTCTGGCTAAAATTCTACAAAGTTGTCTATAGGGTATCCATGTTTTATTATCTTAGTCTTTATTACTTACTTGGTCTTCCTTATTTTATTTTAGCTTTTATTTATATTCTATTATTTAGCCCTTATTGTTTATTCTTCCTCTTTTCTTTGAAATAACAATAAGAAATCACCAAGCAATAAGGTTCTCTAGTCATAATGGTGTTTAGGAAAGTCAAGATGTTAAGTATTCACATTATAATGTGAATAATGTGAGCAATTATAATGGGAAACAAATGAAAGGAAAATAATTTTACACTTAAACCTGAAG
This sequence comes from Myotis lucifugus, assembly GCF_000147115.1. Lineage (NCBI taxonomy): Eukaryota > Metazoa > Chordata > Mammalia > Chiroptera > Vespertilionidae > Myotis > Myotis lucifugus. Next base: position 3,434,356 of record NW_005871073.1, read on the forward strand.
CCTCCAATTTCCAGCATAGCCTGCTTCCCTTTGCTGAGACTGAGGCATTTTGCCGGGTTGTTTGGTGCTGCATTGTTTTATTCATCTTAAAACTGACGATTTCCTTGTATTGGTTTGTCTGATGATTTTCATATCATTTAGTGTTATCTTAGTGGGAAGTTGTAATTTTTTCAATTTTTTCCTATTCCTCTGTAATTACTGTAGTTACATCTTATTTTATAATTTGTATAAATATATGCAATCATGGAATTGGAACACATGGGGCCGGTATCACAATTGCAACGGTTGAAGATGTATAATTTTTTTTAATCTTAGGGGGAGGGAAAGCTAAGTAAATATAGTCATTTAGCTGTCAAAATTGATTGCCCAAAGAAGTCAACAAACATTTTTATTTGTAGACAAGAGGTTTTGTTTTTGCCTGTACTTATAACTAAGAGATGTGGACATTTTAGTTTTAAATACCGGGTTGATACCTGGTGAAACACTTATAAAAAGAGTTTCAATATTAAAGAGGGTTTTAATATTAACTTTGAAACATAAGACACTGAGGACCATATGCTTCTAAAGACATCTATCCTGTAGGTTATTATTGTGAGTTTGAAGACATATTTATTAATACCTTGAATTGGATGTGAATTATCCACACTGACATCTATATCTATAAAATTAAAGAAGTTTATGTTGATATAGATAAAAATATAAAAGGCGGTGATTTATTTATATGCCTTTCAAAATTCCTATAACTGTAAAATTTGTTCCTCTGATTACACATTAGGTAAATAAATAGTACATTTAAATAAGTCAGCAAAGCTGAAAAATATAGCATAATTCAAATTCAGCACCCACAGGAATCCTAGCTGATTAAAATCAGGCTTTACTAAAGCTAGCCCCATTAGCTCTCAGGTTCCCTGTGCACGAGGGAGCACGGTCCATTGGGCTACATTCATCTTTAACTAAAGAACTGCCCTTGTATTAGAAGATGAGGGACAGGCACGTCAGCAATATGTTCACTCAGGGCAGTCTTGAGGCAGGTACAGTTCTTTGCTAAGATTTTGACATGTTTATAAAAAATGGTAGTAATAACAATCATTTTGTGTACTTGAGAATATGGAAAGTGAACAGAAAACATGTTTTCTACCAAAATAAAGGCAAGCTAGCTGCATTCAGTTTTTTTTCTCCTTAAACATTCCTGTGTAATAGACTTCCCATTTGTTGGTTGTATTCATAGTTTTAAGACAAAAGTACCTTTTGCCTTCAAGCCAAGAAGAGAAACCAAATTTGGATTGAAATACGACATTTTCTATAATTGTGTTCTAAGTAAGCGTTTCTGAGACACAGAGGTTACAGGTGGGAGGCTGGACAGAAGACATCAGGGGAGAGGTGACTCGGCCGCCTCACACAGCTGTTTCACATTGTCTCTGCCAACCCATCCCTTGTTCGTGCATTGCCAGAGCAGTCTTCTTGTTGTCTCTTTAGTTCCTCTCAAAAAACAGCAACAAAAACCTCTCTATGCCTTATTCAAATGTCATACATTGGTCTTAGGGGCTGGAACTAAAAACTTCATGATCAAAAATTTTCTCTTCCAACTTTAATTTTGGCTTAAATTTTATTTTTCAAGTAATAGAAAAGTAAAGTTTCTTTAAGCATCATGGTTTTGGTATATAATAGAAAATGAATGAAATTATTAAAGGATGGGATTTTGAAGCAATCTTCAGTAAGGAGAAACTGCAAGTCTTGAATAAACTTTCCCATATATCTCCTTTAATGCTCCAGTTAAAATCTAGCTGGTGTGTCATTGGCTTTGTAAGAAATAGGATTAAGTCTGTCAATACAAAATTTGCGGCTTTTTCTTTCCTTTTAGGTATTCTACTTGCATTGGGGAAGAGCTTCATGGTCCAAGCGATGAGTTTTTCCTTACGTTTGGTTAAAGAAAAACGTTAGCATAGGTTCCTGTAAATTAAGCTTTGCTGTGTTAGATACCACTAAAATTTAGTATATCCACAAAGTACACTGTTAATTATAGTGAACAAACTAAAACAATTGTTAAGATCCTAAGTAGAATAGCTGTGCTTCTCCAGAAGTAATTCCTCCTGGATGAATTGTGAGTCTCCCCAGGAACTCCTTGAGGGTGAAAGTCAGGTGGGCAAAGCTCTGCGCCCCACTTCCTTCAACTGTACAAGTTTTGATTTGGAAAAGGGAATTTTGACTTTATTATTTAACCCTGCCTATAACCGATCCCTTACACATGTGCTTTACTGGGGCTCTTCGCATACACATAAAAACAAAAAGGGCTTTTCCTTCGATCCATAATGAATGTTACTGGTATAATAATCAACACAAAGTAAAGCTTAAAAAAACTAAAAAGGCACAGAGACAATTTTCGATAGACAAAAACTGGCTTGCTACCAACACTGAACATTACTAAAAATCAAGCTAGGAAAACTTAGGCTAAATGTTATCAGCAGAGTCAACTGTCCTATATTTGTTTATGATCTATTATTGATCTAGGATCCCTAACAAATACATATACACAGTGTGATTCAATTAAACCTACGCACATACGCACATGCATATTCCTGTTGCCTCTAGTTAATGGGGTTATAAATAATTAAAATTTTTGGTTTCTTTATGTTTTAATAGATAATCTATTACTCAGGTAACATATAAAAGTTATTTAAAAATACATTTAGATAGTGAGTGGGAGGCCGCGAGGCGAGCTTGCTCGTCGCTCCAGGGAAACTCTCTCACAGAACTCGACGGCCCTGTGTCCCGAGGGCACAGTGAAGCACTGAATGGCTCTGCAATGAAGCAAGCACTTTGGCGCTGGGGGTATTCCTGAGGAAGGTGGACATTTTCCCTGCCCTCACATAAAACAGCAGATCCAAGCAACAGCAGCCTCCTGATTACCACACCCTCTGTCTGAGGAACAGCAGCTGTACGTGAAGCCTCCCCCCACCAGCCAGAAGAGCCACCACAGCTGTGAACAGCACCCACCAGAGGAGCTGCTGCCAACTGAGGAGCAGCTGCTACCGCAACCACCCAAGGAGCAACCACAGCCCAAGGAACCACTGCCACCCAGGGAGCAGCCACTGAACAACTCAACATCTAGATATGTCAGTGAGATCAAACATGGGCAGGCAAAGAAACCCCCAAAGGAAAGAAAATGAGGACTCGCCAGAAAAGCAGCTAAGTGAGACAGAGGCATGCAACATGACAGAAAAAGAATTCAGAATAAAGGTCCTAGCGTGCATAAACCGGATGGAGGAAAAAATTAACAACATATGCAAGAAGCAAGATGAAACAGATGAAAAAATCAACTACTTATGCAAGAAGCAAGAAGAAACAGATGAAAAAATCAATAACATATGCAAGACCCAAGAAGAAATGAAGAGCAATATAGCTGCAATAAAAAACACCATTGAAAGCATCAACAGTAGACTAGGAGAAGCTGAGGACCGAATTAGTGAATTAGAAGACAAGGAAGCAAAAAACACCCAAACTGTATTGCAATTGGAGAAAAAAATTAAAAGACAGGAGGAGAGCCTAAGGGAGCTTTGGGACAATATGAAACGAAACAACATACGAATAATAGGGGTGCAAGAACAACAGAAAGAGGAACAAGGGTTAGAAAACCTACTCAAAGAAATAATATCAGAAAACTTCCCTGAGGTGGGGAAGAAAAAAGTCACAGAAGCACAGAGAGTCCCAAACAAGATGAACCTGAAAAGACCCACACCAAGACACATCATAGTTACCATGGCAAATGTTCAGGACAAAGAGAGAATCTTACAGGCTGCAAGAGAGAGATGGAAAGTTACATACAAGGGATCTCCCATTAGATTATCAAATGATTTCTCAACAGAAACACATCAGGCCAGAAAAGAATGGACGGAAATTTACAAAGTGATGCAAAGCAAAGGACTGAATCCAAGAATACTCTATCCAGCAAGGCTATCATTCAAATTTGAAGGGGAAATAAAAAGCTTCATAGACAAAAAAGGCTAAGGGAGCTTATCACCACCAAGCCAGCAATGCAAGAAATGCTAAAGGGACTGGTGTAAAAAAAATAAAAAGCCCAGAAAGAAAACAGCCACACAAAAAAAGAAATGGCTACAAACAAGTACCTTTCAATAATAACTTTAAATGTAAATGTACTAAATGCTCCAACCAAAAGACATCGAGTGGCTGAATGGATAAAAAAACATGACCCATACATCTGCTGTCTACAAGAGACCCACCTCATTAGAAGGGACTCACACAGACTGAAAGTGAAGGGATGAAAAAATATCTTTCAGGCAAATGGAAAGGAAAAGAAAGCTGGGGTAGCAATACTTATATCGGACAAAATAGACCTCAAAGTGAAGGCCATAACCAGAGATAAGGAAGGCCACTTCATAATACTAAAGGGATCAATACAACAAGAAGATATAACCCTGGTAAACATATATGCACCCAATGCAGGAGCACCCAAATACATAAAAAAACTCCTGGAAGATATCAAAGGAGAGATCGACAACAATACAATCATAGTAGGGGACTTTAATACACCACTGACATCACTGGATAAGTCCTCTAGACAAACAATGAGCAAAGAAATAGCAATCCTAAATGACTCACTAGATCAGATGGACTTAATAGACATCTTCAGAACACTTCACCCCAAAGCCGCGGAATATACATTTTACTCAAGTGCTCATGGGACAGATTCAAAAATAGACCACATATTGGGTCACAAGCAAATTCTCCCCAAATTCAAGAAGATTGAAATCATAAAAAGCATCTTCTCAGACCACGATGGCATAATATTAGAAATAAACTACAATAAAAACAACCCAAAATACTCAAACACTTGGAAGCTGAATAGCATGTTATTAAATATTGATTGGGTTACCAATGAGATCAAAGAAGAAATTAAAAACATCCTGGACACCAATGACAATGAAAACACAACAATCCAAAACCTATGGGACACAATGAAAGCAGTCCTGAGAGGGAAGTTTATAGCTCTACATGCCTATCTCAAAAAACAAGACAAAATGGTAATAAATCATCTAACTCGACAACTCAAAGAATTAGAAAGAGAGCAACAAGAAAACCCCAGAGTGAGCAGAAGGAAGGAGATAATAAAGATTAGAGCAGAAATAAATGACATAGAGACCAAAAAAACAATACAGAAAATCAATGAAACCAAGAGCTGGTTCTTTGAAAGGATAAACAAGATTGACAAACCTCTAGCCAGGCTCACCAAGAAGCAAAGAGAGAGGACCCAAATAAACAAAATCAGAAATGATAGAGGCAAAATAACAACAGACCCCACAGAAATACAAATGATTGTTAAAAAATACTATGGACAGCTCTACTCCAACAAACTAGACAACCTGGAGAAAATGGACAAATTCCTAGAAAAATACAACATTCCAAAACTCAATCAGGAAGAATCTAAAAATCTCAATAGGCCAATAACTATGGAAGAAATTGAAGCAGTCATCAAAAAGCTTCCAGCAAACAAAAGCCCAGGACCAGATGGCTTCACAGGGGAGTTTTACCAAACATTCAAGGAAGAACTAAAACCTATCCTCCTCAGACTACTACAAAAAATTCAAGAGGAAGGAACACTTCCAAGCTCATTCTACGAAGCCAGCATCACCCTAATACCAAAACCAGGTAAAGACAACACAATGAAAGAGAATTACAGGCCAATATCCCTCATGAACATAGATGCCAAAATCCTCAACAAAATCTTAGCAAATCGGATCCAGCAGTACATCAGAAAGATCATACACCATGACCAAGTAGGATTTATTCCAGGGATGCAAGGATGGTACAATATCCGCAAATCAATAAACGTGATACATCACATAAACAAATTGAAAGAAAAAAACCACATGGTCATATCAATTGATGCAGAAAAAGCATTTGACAAAATCCAACACCCATTTTTGATAAAAACTCTCAGCAAGGTGGGAGTAGAAGGACCATACCTCAACATAATAAAAGCCATATATGACAGGCCCACAGCCAACATCATACTCAATGGACAAAAACTAACACCATTTCCCCTAAGAACAGGAACAAGACAGGGATGCCCACTCTCACCACTCCTGTTCAACATAGTACTGGAAGTTTTAGCCATTGCAATTAGACAAGAAGAAGAAATAAAAGGCATCCAAATTGGAAAAGAGGAAGTAAAACTGTCCTTATTTGCAGATGACATGATATTATACATACAAAACCCTAGAGACTCCATCAAAAAGCTACTAGACTTAATACATGAATTTGGCAATGTAGCAGGATACAAAATTAACCCCAAGAAATCCGAGGCATTTCTATACACCAATAGTGAACTTTCAGAAAGAGAGATTATAAAAACAATCCCATTTACCATTGCACCAAAAAAATTAAGATACCTAGGAATAAACTTAACTAAAGAGGTAAAAGACCTATACTCAGAAAACTACAGGACGTTGAAAAAAAGAGATAGAGGAAGACATAAACAGATGGAAGAACATACCGTGTTCATGGATTGGTAGAATCAACATCATTAAAATGTCCATACTACCCAAAGCAATCTATAAATTCAACGCACTTCCCATTAAAATACCAACGGCATACTTCACAGATCTAGAACGAACTCTCCAAAAATTCATTTGGAATAAAAAAAGACCCCGAATAGCTGCAGCAATCCTGAGAAAGAAGAAAGTAGGTGGGATCTCAATACCAGATATCAAGATGTATTACAAAGCCACTGTTCTCAAAACTGCCTGGTACTGGCACAAGAACAGGCATATAGATCAATGGAATAGAATAGAGAACCCAGAAATCGGCCCGAACCAATAAGCTCAATTAATATTTTAGAAAGGAGGAAAGAACATTCAATGGAGCCAAGATAGTCTCTTCAATAAGTGGTGTTGGGAAAATTGGACAGATATATGCAAGAAAATGAAACTAGACCACCAACTTACACCATACACAAGAATAAACTCAAAATGGATAAAGGACTTAAATGTACGACAGGAAACCATAAAAATTCTAGAGGAATCCAAAGGCAACAAAATCTCAGACATATGCCGAAGCAATTTCTTCACTGATACAGCTCCTAGGGCACTTGAAACTAAAGAGAAAATGAACAAATGGGACTACATCAAAATAAAAAGCTTCTGCACAGCAAAAGAAACCATCAACAAAACAACAAGAAAACCCACCTCGTGGGAAAACATATTTGCCAACGTCATTTCTGATAAGGGCCTAATCTCCAAAATTTATAGGGAACTCATACAACTTAACAAAAGGAAGATAAACAATCCAATCAAAAAATGGGCAAAGGACCTAAATAGACACCTTTCAAAAGAGGACATTCAGAAAGCCAAGAGACATGAAAACATGCTCAAAGTCACTAATCATCCGAGAGATGCAAATCAAAACAACAATGAGGTACCATTTCACACCTGTCAGAGTGGCCATCATCAACAAATCAACAAACGACAAGTGCTGGAGAGGATGTGGAGAAAAAGGAACACTCGTGCACTGCTGGTGGGAATGCAGACTGGTTCAGCCACTATGGAAGACAGTATGGAGTTTCCTCAAAAAACAAAAAATGGAACTCCCATTTGACCCTGTGATCCCACTTCTAGGAATATATCCCAAGAAACCAGAAACACCAATCAGAAAGGATATATGCACCCCTATGTTCATAGCAGCACAATTCACCATAGCTAAGATCTGGAAACAGCCTAAGTGCCCATCAGTAGATGAATGGATTAGAAAACTGTGGTACATCTACACTATGGAATACTATGCTGCTGTAAAAAAGAAGGAACTCTTACCATTTGCAACGGCATGGATGGAACTGGAGAGCATTATGCTAAGTGAAATAAGCCAGTCAATGAAGGAAAAATACCACATGATCTCACACATTCATGGATAATAGAGACCATTATAAACTTTTGAACAATAATAGATACAGAGGCAGAGCTGCCTCAAACTGATTGTCAAACTGCAGCGGGAAGGCCGGGGAGGGTTGGGGGGCAGGAGGGAGGGGGGTAAGAGATTAACCGAAGAACTTGTATGCATGCATATAAGCATAACCAATGGACATAGACACTGGGGGGTAGGGGAGGCCAGGGGATTGTCAAGGGCGGGGGGAAAAAGGACACATATGTAATACCCTTTGTAATACTTTAAGCAATAAAAAAATTTAAAAAAAATAAATAAATATAAATAAAATAAAATAAAATAAAAATACATTTAATCAGCCCTTGCTGGTTGGCTCAATGGGTAGAGCGTTGGCCTGTGGACTGAAGAGTCTCGGGTTTGATTCCGGTCAAGGGCACATGCTTGGGTAGTGGGCTCGGTCTCCAGTAGGGGGTGTGCAGGAGGCAGTCGATCAATGATTCTCTCTCATCACTGATGTTTCTATCTCTCTCTCCCTTCCTCTCTGAAATCAATAAAAATGTATATTTAAAAATACATTTAATCAGTTGGATAGAAATTATCTTTTTTCTGAAGGACATAGAGATAACAGTTAAGTTGATAATGCGCATGAAAGCTCTTTTCTCCTAGTAGCTTTTAATAAAGTTGAAAAATGAGGAAAAGTTCTCAATAAAATGTTTCTAAATATAAGGGTGCGTTTTACCCTAGAATCAGTGTTGGTGAAGAATGAGGCCCCATGCCATGTATTAGACACTCCCTGTCTTTCTTTAGTTGGACAGCTACACAAATAACTAAGTGGAGTGTATCTATTACACATACACACACACACACACACACACACACACACACACACACACACACACAATGGGGTGTATTAATGTGAAGTTGTCTCTACAATGAAGAATCAGAAGGGTTCTATTCTGCCCATTTGTTGTTGTCTTCCCTTTTCATTGTATTCACAAGTTAAGCTTACTGAGATGTCATTAGAATATTGTAAAATAGCATTGAAATCCTACCTTTTAATTTCCTCAGGTAAGTACCCCTCTACTCCTTTTACCTATGCCTTTATCTTACCCTTCAACACTTGAGTAGAGACCTTTCTGAACTGGTTTGCCTACTTCTGGTTTTACCCCTTCAAATTCATCTTTCATGCAGTTGATTGGGGTAATTCTAAAGACTGATGCGACCACAGCACTCTCAGTTTAAGTGGCATCTGAGCTTCCTGGGACCGGGAGAAAGCTCTTAATGTGACTTGAACCAGCCCATCCCATCTCGGCCTGCTCACCTCTCGGTTCCTCTACTCCCAGCCAGCCATGTTATTTAACATGGTACTAAACAGCTTGTTTTTCACACCCAACAATTGTTCGCACTATTTATTCCCACTCCTGGACTGCCCTCTCACCCCACACCTTGCAGATCCCCATTTTTCTCCTTTAATGAGTTTCTGTTCATTTTTCAAGTCACGGCTCAGTCACCTTCTTGTCTGAAATGTTTCCTCTGATACCTTCTCTCTGTCCCTCAAAAGGACAAGGTGCTTTTCCTCTGATTTTAGGACCTGAATTAATTCATCTTAATATCCCCAGTGCCTTACAGACTATAAGCACTGAGTAAACATGGGATGAACTAAGCTAAGTTCCCAAAGATGAAGCCGAGAGTTCTGAGTTACTTCAAACAAATAAACTAAACTTCTAACCTCTTTCATTATAATCCTGGCAAACTCACAATACCTTTACCCTAAAATAAATTTGCAATCAAAGAGGTGAAACGAATGAGAATAAGAACTGAAGTGTAAAATTTGCATTTTTAGCATTGTGCAAGAAATAATAGAAAAGAGCCATAACCAATTTCATAGAGGATTGCTAATAAAAATCAGAGGAAACACCATAAACATGGCATTAAATAAGGTAAAAAGCTGTGCTGAAGGTAAAAAGCTTGGAGAGGGAAATATTTGTGGAAAAATAAGGCAGTGAGAAATAATGTTCTGGATCATGTTTTGACATGCTGTATTCATTGTTCTGGCGATGACTGTATTTTACATGTAAATTGGAAGAAGGAATAAAGGAAAGGGAAGTGTGTGCATGTCATGCCCAGGAAAGGAGGGTCAAGTATCTTAGACCAGCTTCTCTAGTCAGCTCTAGATATCTGGTCTTTCGATATATTAATGATTTTTAAAATCTTGTCTTCTATGAAGAAATAACAAAGCTTGGAAATTAAAAAAATCTCAGCTGCTGTAAATTCAGTGACTTTTCATGAATCCACCTCATTATTCTTTGACATCTTAAAGGAAAACAGCCATAACACTGATAATCTTTGGTGAATTTCAGACTAATGCTATAGAAACTATGAAGACATTTAAACTAAAAGTACTTATAGTTAGGCTTTATTTTTAAAAAACTACCAGTTCAGATATAATGCCAATCATCAAATAGTCCACTTATCTCCTTTATTAAAAGCGGCCAGAATAGTGGTTGGCCCAACGTCAGCCTATGAGCTAATCTAACAAAACAGATGTGGCCAATCAGGCGATTTGTACTGAAGAATGACTGGCCAATCAATCAGATGCTGTCTTGAAGAGTTTGAATGCAGAAACACAAATAATGTAGTGATGACAAAGCCCACAGACACACAGGCAAAGAGTAGGCAGCGACCACAAGAAAATAGAAGATACAAAGTGGGAAGAATAGAAAGTTGTGCAAGGCAGTGGAAACTATTGTTTCAGTGAGAGGTTAGTGTCAGGAGAGGTAGAAACCAGCAAGCAGAATCAGAAATAAAGTGAGACATGGTTAGGGTGAAGTCATGAGATTAATTTGGATCCTGGGCTGTGATATACAATAGGAAGCAGCCAGAATGAATGGGAAATAAAGTGCTAGTGGCAGAGAATGAGAATATAGACTACTTGCTTGAGAAGTTTGATGGTGAAGGGAAGCCATAGTTTAGAGGAATTACACCTGAAGGACTTTATTTAGGGTAGGATGGAGCAGGGAACAAGCTTATAGGTTAAGGAGAAATTTGAAGATGAAAAAGAAAATGAAGTTATTGTCTTGGCCCCAGAGGAGAAAACAGAAACAAAGCTGAGGACAGGCCCTAGCTGGTTTGGCTCACTGGATAGAGCGTCGGCCTGGGGACTGAAGGGTCCCAGGTTCGATTCCAGTCAAGGGCATGTGCCTTGGTTGCAGGCACATCCCCAGTAGGGGGTGTGCAGGAGGCAGCTGATCAATGCTTCTCTCTCATCGATGTTTCTAGCTCTCCATCGCTCTCCCTTCCTCTCTGTAAAATAATCAATAAAATTATTTTAAAAAACAAAAAAAAAAGCTGGGGACAGGGACTGAGCCTTTGAAAGGAGGAGGAAGGGGCCATCCTCCAACACAGGGAATGAAGAAAGGAAGCAGGACGGGGAAGTCGGGTGGGTGGGGGGGCGGGCTAGAGCTCTTCATTTCCTGTCTTGGAGACTTGATCTTCAGTTCAAAAAGAGTGAGAAAGTTAAAACAAAAGATAAACAGAGAAAATCAATGAAACAAAATGCTGTTTTTTAAAAATAATCAGTAAAATTGATAAATCTCCAGCAAGACAGGCAACAATATAAAGAGAAGAGACACAAGTTACCAACATCAGGACTAAAATGGGGATATCATCTCAAATTCTGCATCCATTAAAAGGACAATAATGCAATACTACGAGCAACTTTACATTCATAAATCCTACCAATTAGAAAAATAATAGAGCAATCCTTCGAAAGCTACACACTACCAAACCTCAACCTGAGTTGTCCTATAACCATTAATGAAATTGAATTTGTAATTTAAAGCTCCAGGAAGTAGAATACAAGATGTCTAAAACTAATTCACCATTTGAAAATCCATCAATGTAATCTACCATATCACAAATTAAAAGAGAAAGATGTATAATTATATCAACGGACACAAAAAAGCACAGAACACAATCCTATACCCATTCACAATCAAAACTCTCAGCAAACTAAGGATAGAGAGGAACTTGATAAAAATATCTACAAAAACCTATAGCTAACGTCATACATAACAGTGAAAGATGGCATGCTCCCCTCTAAAATGGGGAACAAGGACAGGATGTTTGGCACCACTCCTCTTATGCATAGTACTGGAAATTCCAGCCAGTAAAATAAGTCAAGAAAACATGTTTTAAAAGCACTATCTCTATTTGCAGATGACATGATTATCTATATGGGAAATTCCAAAGAATCTACCAAAAGCAAAAACCTAAAACTAATAAGGAAGTTCAGCATGGCCACAGGATAAAAGACCAACGTGCACAAATCAGTTGCATGTCTAAATACTCACAATGAACATATGGAAATAGAAATTAAAAACTCAAAACCATTTACAGTCACTCCAAAGGAAATGAAATACTTAATATAGACGTAACAAAAACTTGTGCAGAACATGTATGCTGAAAACCACAAAATATTGACAAAAAGAAGTCAAAGAAGACCTAAATAAATGGAGTGACCAAGTGTGTTCATGGATTGGAAAGCTCAATGTAGTAAAGATGTTAACTTTCCCGAAACTGATCTGTAGATTTAATGCAATTCTTGTCAAAATCAGGCAAGGTTTTTGGTAGCCATAGACAAGCTTCTAAAATTTATATGGAAAGGCATGGGACCTACAATACCTGAAATTACCCTGAAAAAAAAAAACAAGAATAAAGTGAATAATAACTCTACTTGATATTGAAGCCAACACATGTATAGGTACAATAACCAAGATAGCGTGGTATTACTAAAGAAATAGGCACGTGGGTTATTGGAATAGAAAGAGAACCTAGAAATAGACCCTCACAAACATGCCTAGCTGATTTTTAACAAGGGTGCAAAAGCTATTCAATGGAAGAAGGATGGCGTTTTCCACAAATGGTGCTGGGGCAATTGGGCATCCATAGGTAAAAGAGGTGAACCTTGACTTAAATGTCACACATTATAAATCAGTAACCCAGAATGCATTGTGGACTTAAAGCAAAATGTAAAAAACAAAACTTCTAGGAAACAACATTTGAAGAAAATCTTAAAGAGCTAGGGCTAAGCAGAATTCTTAGAATTGACACCAAAAGCATGGTCTATGAAAGGAAAAATTGATAAATTGTACTTTATCAAAATTTAAAATTTTTGTTCAGCAAAGACCCTCTAAAAGAAAAAAAATATATGATTTGGAAGGATATTTGCAAACCACATACCTAACAAAAAATAGATATGTAGAATATATAAAATATTGTCAAAACTCAGCAGTAGAAAACAAACAAACAAAAAACAAACTAGTCAGTTAGGAAATGGGCAAAAATGTGAATAGGCATTTCCCTGAAGAAGATACACATATGGCAAATAAGTACATAAAAAGATGTTCAAAATGATTATTAATTAGTTAAATGCAGTTTAAAACCATAATGAAATATCACTGCATACCTACCAGAATGACTCAATAAAAAGAAGTAACAGACCAAATGCTAGCAAGAATACAGAGAACCCACATCACTCCCACATTGCCAGGAGGGAGGTAAAATGATATAGCCACAGCAAACAGTTTAGCAATTTCTCATAAAACTAGTTATCTCACCCAGCAATTACACTCTTGGTAATTTAATCTAAAGGAATGAAAACTTATGTTCATACAACAACCTGTCAGAAATGTCCATAACAGCTTTACTCATAATAGCCAAACCTATTGAAAACAAACCAGATGGCCTTCAGTGACTGAACAGAGAAACAAACTGTGGCATATCCATACCATGGAATACTGCTCAGCAATAAAGAGAACAAACTACTGATACAACAACTTGTAGGAATCTATAGGGAATTATGCTAAGTAAAAAAAAGTCTACTTTAAATGGTAACTTACTAGATGTTTCCACTTATATAATACTTTTTGAAATGGCAAAATTTTAAAAATGGAAAACAGATTATTGGCTTTCAGGAGGTTAGTGAGAAGAGGTTGGGAGGAGGGCAGGGGAGGCCATTGTGGCTGTAGAAGGGCAACATGAAGGACCCTTGTGGTGAAAAAAAATGTTTTCCTCATTGACTATATCAATGTCAATACTCTGGTTGTGATATTATACTGCAGTTTTTCAAGAGATTACAATTTGTGAAATATTGGGTAAAAGGCATACAAGGTATTTCTTATGTCATATAACTACATGTGAATCTACAATTATTTTTAAAACAACGTTTATTTTTAAAAATTAAATAATACTACAAAGTGAAATAGAGCGAATGGAGACTGGAGACTTTCAGCCACAGGACAGGATTTGGAACAGCTCGTGTGGGAACTATTTGTTTCTCAACCAGAGATGAATAAAAGGGTTATCCAGTGCCATTACCAGCCCCACTGAGGTTAGATTTTATGGATTTGCAGCAGAACAACTGATGTAATTAAGTGTATTTGGAAAATCATGATCCCAAGACACGACTGCCCCATATCACATTTGGCGAATACCATACAGATATTCACAGAAACTATAATGCATCAGCTCAACACTTCAAAAAATTTACTGTGCCATTTCAATGTGCCATTTCAATGAAAAGATACTGCATGCTGTACTCCTGGGCTTTTGCAAACGCATCAAATGAAAGTTCAATTGAAAACAGCATGAGCATACCAAAATGAGCATTAGAGCTGGGTAGGGAGAAATCAACTGTGACACCAAGAGTAAGAGAGATAGATTTCTGATAGATTTCTGCTGAGTGGTCTAATGTGGTGTGTGTGTGTGTGTGTGTGTGTGTGTGTGTAAGTGTAAGTACAAGTATAGCTGATGTTGTGCAGGTGTAATTGTATAAGTGTGGGTAATATTTTTAATGTTTTTATTTATTTCCGACAGGGAAAGGGAGAGGGAGAGAAGGATAGAAACATCAATGTTGACAGAGACACATCAATCAGCTGCCTCCTGCACGCCCCCTACTGGAGATCAAGCCTGCAACCCTGGCATGTGCTCTGATCAGGAACTGAACTAGTGAACTCTTGATTCATAGGTTGATGCTCAACCACTGAGCCACACCAGCTGGGTGAGTGTGGACAATTTAGGCCTAAATTAAAGACCTTTCTTCCAGATAAAAGAAATATTATTTATATCTTCAAAGCCTACAAATGAGGGTCTCTTCAGTGGCTTTGCTTTTACTCTCCACTAAAGCCCTTTTACTCCAATTCCAACTGTGTGACTTGAAAGACCGGACATTGAAGGGATGCTTCCCTGCCTAAGTATCTAGAGACGAGGCTTCTATTTGGGAGGGTCATTCAAGTCTTGATGGCAGAACTATTTTGCATCTCGATATTTCAAGAACAGTTTTTGTGAGGACACAAGTATTTGTTGAATCATTGGATGTGTTCACACATACTATTGAAATCAAACTTTGTTTCTACCAGTTTATTGGACTTAATGGAGGATACCAAAGTATTTTTTTATGAAAGGGATTTATTTTGAAAGAATTCTAGTGTTTACCCTATGGTTAGTAGAGTGCTGACCTATGGTAATAACCAATACCTTTTTTTTTTTTTACTTTAAATACAGTTTTACTTGTAAATTACAGTTGACATTCAATATTATATTCGTTTCCAGTATATTAGTTTCCAGTGATTAGACATTATATAACTTAGCAAGTGATCATCCTGATAAATCTTATAACCATCTGACACCACACGTAGTTATTACAATATTATTGACTATATTCCGCAGGCAGTACTTTACATCCCCGTGATTATTGTGTATCTACCAGTCTGCATTTCTTAATCTCTTCACCTTTTTCACACACATCCCCAAACTCCCTCCCATTTGGCAACTGTTAAAATGTTCTCTGTGTCTATGAGTCTGTTTCTATTCCACTTGTTCCTTTGTTTTTTTTAGGTTCAATTGTTGATAAATATGTATTTATTGCCATTTTATTCATATTTTAGATCTTTCTTTCTTCTTCTTCTGAGCAGTGTTTTGAACTCTGCTCAGAAAAGGAACAATGGCCTCTCCCAGCACTTCTATCTGGGAGAAAGCGTCCCCAGCTCTTGCCCTTGTGTAAGACAATTCAGTTCCTCCCTGTGTGTCCCTGGTGCCTTTTGAGCTGCTACCCAAGCACTGGAGTTCAGAGCAAATGAGTCTGAGGAGGTCCATGTGTGGCCCTTTGAGAGGAACATCTGGGACTCCAGCAGCCCTCCGTCCCACTCAGCCACAATCCCCGCTGGTTTTTACAGCCAGAAGTTATGGGGACTTCTCTTCCTGGCACTAGAACCCTGGGCCAGGGGCCTGTTGTGGGGCTGGGACCCTCACTTCTCAAGGGGGACCTCCACAGCCAAAATATTCCTCCCCATTTTGATCCGCCATATGTGGGTGTGGGACCAGCCCATTCCACTCTCGGCACCTCCTACCAGTTTCATGCAGCTTCTTCTTTATAGCTTTAGTTGTAGGACTTCTGTTCAGCTAGACTTCAGGTGTTTCTGAATGATGGCTGTTGTGTAGTTTAGTTGTAATTTTGATGTGGTTGTGGGAGGGTGCAAGAACCACGTTTTACCTACACTGCAATCTTGTCAGGAAGCCCACAATATTTAATACACTGTCCTTGTCCTAAAGTTTTCACATTTCCTTTTTTCTGCAAGGTCAACTTTACTGATGGACTAGTTGAAACATGTTTTTTTAGCTTCCTCACATACTATCACATACATACCAAAGTTCCTCTCTACCCTTCCCTGGCGTTCAACAATGACTGGAGCATTGGCAGTTCTGTTAGCTAAACACCCAGGGTCTCAGAGCAAGGGTGTTTCAGCGAAGGGAACCAATAGTTCCAAGAGACTTTAAAGGATTAAGAAATGTGTGGTCTTTTGGGTCCAGTGCAGACCCATGAGCAGTAATTACACCCCCACACACACTTTCTTGAACCTAAAAAGAATAAGTTATTCTGGCTGTCCTGGTTTCCTTAAAGATTCCAGCAATCAATTTGAATTTGCCAATTCAAAGCTAAAGACATATTTATCTTTGTCATCGGAGTAACTTATATTTGATGATCATAGGGCTGAACAGACCAAAACAGAGTCCATTTTTCTGCCTTCTGTCAATATGTACTCACATTAATTCAAAACTTGAGCAGTCTGTCATTTGCTTTAAAATTTCAACTTACAGAGCCTCTCATGGCAATGCATTTCAGAGTTTTAAAGCCTCCATCATTAGGGACACTCACCCAATATTTTACACCTAAAGAAGAGCAATAAAGAGGTCTGTGTGTCCTGTATGATACAACCCTTCATTAGTTATATTTTGTAAAACAAATATATAAATGAAAACCTACATTCAAATTTTTTCTGGAGTCCCAGTAATAAATGTAAAAATTTCTCCTGCTCCTTGCACCTGTGGGAAATACAAATTGCCATTTCAAGCAATTCTGCATGGTTTGTTTTTGTCAACTGTAGCGAAATAATATTTTAAAAGATAACTAGTGATACAACTCCCTGGAAGAGATGCTGGGACCTAGATTGACACATTTTTAAAAAATATATTTTTATTAATATCAGAGAGGAAAGGAGAGGGAGAGAGAGATAGAAACATCAATGATGAGAGAGAACCATTGATCAGCTGCCTCCTGCATATCTCCCCACTGGAGATCAAACCCGCTACCCGGGCATGTGTTTTGACTAGAATTGAACCATAACTTCCGGGTTCATAGGTCGACGTTAAACCACTGAGCCACACCCACCAGGCTAGACTGACACATTTTAATCCATAAGGCAGCAAACCTGAAACCAGGACTCCCAGCCCACATGCAGCTCCTTACTGAAACCTGGCCGGATCAGCAGAACACTGACATCTGCGCACCTCTCACTCCAGCTGACTCAGGTGTGGGACAACTCAGCAATGGGTCTGCCTGGTGGGACCTAACAACTTCATGGCTCTTTTCATTCCTTCTTGTTATTTTATTTTTTCTTGTTATGAAAATAAAACCAAGTAATAGAAAACTTAGAAAAGATCAAAAGCTCTCAAAGAGAAAAAGACTCATGTACCCTTGATATCAAGTGATGATCACTTTTATCTCTGTGTATATTTTTCTAAAATTAAAGTAGCATATTTATTTAGCAAATTCAGGCAATAAAGGGGGAAAAAAGTATCCTATCACCTAGAGCAGTGGTCGGCAAACTCATTAGTCAACAGAGCCAAATATCAACAGTTCTTCTTCAAAATAGACTCGCCCACATCGAAAACCGACTTCTGGCGCATGGGCCACGAAGTTTCAATCGCACTGTACGCGCGCCCCCATATGGTATTTTGTGGAAGAGCCACACTCAAGGGGCCAAAGAGCCGCATGTGGCTCGTGAGCCGCAGTTTGCTGACCACGGACCTAGAGGCAACCACTGTTAATGTATCGGTGAATCCTCAGTCCTCTCTATTCACACCCACACATGCAATTATCACTGTAACTTATGTAAGGGGTCATTCTCTGTATCATCATGCCCTGCACATGGGCTCTGTTTATTCAATTCAATTTCAGTGAGATCTGTCCATTTCAGGAAATATAGAAAACTTTCTTTTTAATGAATGCAGATAATTCTTTTAAATGGGTGGGTGGATGTTTTAGAAATTATTCAGCCTATCCCTTATTTATGAATATGTAGGTTGTTTCCAGTTTTCTGTTCTCCAAACGAATGCTTTAGTGAAACTGTCTATACATTTACTAGAGGTCCAGGGCATGGATTCGTGCACTGGTGGGGTCCCTCAGTCTGGCCTGCGGGAATTGGGCTGAAACCTGCTCCCTGACACCCCCCAGGGGGTCCCGGTTGCGAGAAGATGGTTCTCAGGTGACACACCCCAGAATCGGGCTCCCTCCTCTCTGGTTCCAGGTGCATCACCCGAAAACCGCAGCTGCCAAGTCACCACAGCTCGACAGCTCCTGCGTTGAGCGTCTGCCCCCGGTGGCCTTTGGACATCATAGCTACCGGTTGCTTAGGTGTTTATAGATAGATAGATAGATAGATAGATAGATAGATAGATAGATAGATAGATTCTTGCACTTAATAGCTCCTTGAGATACATTTCTAGATGAGAAAATAATGGATCAATTTTGATAGTTTTACAACTGCCGAAGGAGCGGTTATGAGAATGTATGCACATAGCAATGTATCTGATTCCTCAGACTCTTATCAGCATTACTAATATTTCACCAATTTGCTAAGAGAAAATAAAATATTTACTCCTTTCATTAGGAAAAAATAAGTCATTTTTACTAGTAGTTTTTCATGAATAGTTCAAATAGCTTTCATGTATTTATTGACCATGTTACTTCTTTTGTAAACTGCTTATTTCAGATTGGGATTTTTGTTTTACTTTAAATTGCTTTGTAAAGATTTACTTTATATAACTAATACATGCTTCATTTATTGCAAATATTTCCCAATTTGTTATCTTTTGGTTTGTTTATAACATTTTAAAATTATGTATAAATTTTAATACCTTCATACAGCACCTAATACATAATTTTACATCTGGCCTTTGCCTGTTTAACATTGTATTGCTTTTACTTTTCCTTATTATTAAAATTCTAGTAAAATTATTTAATGAATATATAGAGTGATACATTTTAAAATGTATCACCGTTTAGCTGTTTCATTACTGTTGGCTATATTTCTATTGCTTCAACTTCTCACCACTATAAATAATACTGTGTTGAGGGTAGTGAGGTGATAAGCTGGCAGAAAAATAAAGTAGCTGTGATCTTCAAAATTTTATTAACAGCAGAAATTGAAAGTGAGGTGAGACTATTTTTCTTTTATTACTATTGGGGAAGGGACAAGGATGTAACAAAGGCCCAATTGTGATACCCTAAAAATAGATGGGATGTGTGTTTAGAAAAAATAGCCCCAAGGAAAACTAATAAACAAAGGACAGCGGCACTTTAAATTTGTGTATTTTAGTAGACTGGTGATTTTAATTGCACTTCAAGTTTTTTTTCTTTGCACTTGTCCCGTTAGTTCAATTGGGACTGAGGTCTTTTTTCCTTAATTGTAGAGTCCCTCGTGATTTCCATCACTTTTTGTTACTCTTGGCAACAATAAAATGTATTCATTCTCTTTAGACTTGTCTAATAAGTGCCATCATTGCATTATTCAAGCATTTAAACTTGATTGATGAGTTTATCCAAAAAGGTTGTTCATAAATCTGTTAAAGTCATTTATTTGTGATTCCAGTATAATTGTGTATGCCAGTATTAATGCTGCTTTCCAGAAGATTAACCATATGTTGTAGGCCTAATTTGGGGTTCGATGTAGAAAGTGGTGATCTTTTCAATGTGTGATTTATTGAAAGAAAACGGAGCTTGATGGGGACAATCTGGGAGCACACTGTTGGGAGGGAGCCCCCAGATAGCCCTCGGATTACTTGGCTGTGATTCAATAGTTTATACTGTGGGACTTCTAGCACCAAACAGGGTGAAATATAGTCTCACATTTGACTACCAATCCTGTTGTTCTCTCTCTTTTCTTCACTAAGACCAGGGAATAGAACATAAAGGTCGGCAGCTTCATCCCAATCAGAATTGTTTTAATACTGTACTTGCATCTTTATCCTTCATTGATTTTTTTAATGTGATGTGATGTATTATATCTATATTCATTACAGTGTGATGGATGCACCAAAGTTATACTTTTGGAAGTGTGACTTTCAATAAAAGGAAATACTTGTGAGTGTTTGTGCCACATCAACTGAGTCACATGAAGTTCTTAACATACTATAATTCAATAAGGGCTTCCCCCCCCTATTTCATCACAGTAAATGCAGCACGTTGGTTCCATCACCTTACCTAGGTGATAGAGTTATTTTGACCCACTGAGGGTTTTACCTATAGTTTCCATGGCAAAAAAATAGCCCCTAACTAAATCATATGGGTGAGTCTATTGGTACTCAACTAGTAAGTGTCAAGTGCATAATTGGACAACTACAAGTGAGAAAGGTGTCTTATTTTGGAAATGTGCATATCTACTCTTGTCCGACCTCAAAATTTGTCATCTTTGCTTTTGAGGACTGAGCCTCTTTCCATCCCCAAATCCCTATCTCCACCTCCTGCCCAGGGTCAATTAATCATTCCCAAGACTGTTAGGGTCCTGCCCCTGTTCATACCCACATGATATTGTTAAAGTATCTGTCTCCCTTGTGTGCATCTTAAGGGCAGAACACAGGCCTGGCATATGTATAGCCTCAGGGCTTGGTGCCTGTCATGGGCTCTAGCACATATTTTATTAATACAATTGCATGAACCCAGTCTTATCATCTAAATTCTACCAATAACCAGATTGAGTTTAGAAGTGGATCTCCCACCAGTAGAGCCTCTGATGAGACCAAAACCCTTGCCAACAACTTGCTTGCAGCCTTGTGAGACCGTAAGCAGAGGGTCCAGCAAAGTCATACCCATACTCCTGACCCATAGAAACTGTGACAATAAATGTGTTAATTTAAGCTGCTAATTTGTAGTAATATTGTTACTCAGCAATAGACTGATACTTTGACTTACCTGAATTTTCACCTCTAAGCAAATTTTGTAAAGCAAGATACATTTCTTTCAATTATTGGAACTAGTTTCTTTTCCTCATTTTAGTAGCTTCTGCCATTTAGCAAGCCTGGCTGAGGGATTTAAGTGTATATTTAATAATAAACCAGTTATCATTTACAGCATTTTAAAGCTTATGTGTAATAGACTGTTGGTTAGTAGATGATGGTTCGTTTTCTCATATGTTAGCTTGACATAATTCTGTGGTTGGGAATGTATCAGGCACATATATTTAGAGCTCCAAAGAGAGATATGGACCAGAGAGATTTTTTTTTCAAATCATTAGACTTTTCCAGATGGTAAGTAAGCTACTGAAATGGATTAAATTACTTCATCATCTGTAGAAGGTAAAAAAAGACTTAGGACAAAGCCCAAGAAAGAAACAACAATTAAGGGGGCACAAAGAAGAAGAATCAGCAAAAGGGAAACCAAGTCAGGAAGGTAAGCAAAGATTTAGGAGACAGTGATGTCAGAGATGCCAAGAGTTTCAAAATGAAGAGATAACATACATACACACATACATACATACATACATACACACATACATACATACACCTAAATTAATTGGATTTAGGAATTAAGAAGTGATTGCTGAGCTTAGTGGGATAAAAGTTGGACTTCAGTGACTCACTGAATAACTTAGAATGAGGAAATGGAGGAAAATACTCACTCAGGTGATAGGTAAAGGGAACACTGAGTCAGGGAAAGACTCTTTCTTAAATGATGGAAGAGGCCTTTTATATTTGTTAACCAAGAAGAATTACCAGGGGAAGGAAGGAGATCCTTGTTAAAGTCCAGGATTGATAAGAGGGCAGGGGTGGAGTGGACAGCATGAAGAATTAGCCTTAGATGGGGGAGAACAACTTTCAGACGAGAGAGAAAGAAATTAGCCTATGTGTAGAAGTAGATGCATTCATAGGTGTGGGGTGAGAAGTCATGGAATTAACATGATTTCAGTTTCCCTATCTGTTAAGAGTAATTGGGGTACAGCTGCGTTGAAGGTGAGGAGATTTTGGTTTTTCTACAGTAGAGTGAGAAACCTGAACTTAAGCAGTACCTTGCAGCCTCGTTTTAAGACTGTCCCCAAGGTCATCCCTCTTGCACTCATATGAACTATTATCATGCCTCTTGACTGATAAACACGGCTTTTGTCTTGTTTTAATTTAGCATAAACATAAAAGAAAAAATAGATTTTCAGGTTGAAATGAAGGAATTCCATTTGTAGGACATGCTCCTTGCAACGAACGAGGTAACATGGTCACCTTCCTCGCCAGAAGGGGTGATAGTACTTTACTGTTTCAGTCCCCACCTCTTTCTTCTCCTGATTTAAGTGAAACCATATGAGTCATCCCTCATTTTTCTCTATGACTGTTTCTTCTGGAAACTATGCATGCTAACTTCTTTTTTCTTCAGAGAATCTAAGATAATAAAATTAAGATTGTTTTCCCTTTCATTTCTTAAGTGGAATCTTAAATTGTTACCCCTAAAAAGAATGGTCTATACGTAAAACATCCTCCATATCTAGTGCAGCTGTGGATGGAGCTCTGGCAATGGCTGCTTCCAAAGCCAACATTCAGATCTTCTGAAATTGTTAAGGCAGCCTAGTCTTTCATTCAACATACTGATTAAATACCTGTTATGTATCTGGTGCTATTCTAGGCTCCAAATAAACACCCCTGTTGCATTCTTTTATCTATTTATTTATCTTTTTATTGACTTCAGAGAGGAAAGGAGAGGGAGAGAGAAATAGAAACATCAATGATGAGAGAGAATCATTGATTGGCTGCCTCCTGCATGTCCCCCACTGGGATGGACCCTGCAATCCAGGCATGTGCCCTTGTCAGAATCGAACACAGGATCCCTCAGTCCGCAGGCCGATGCTCTATCCACTGAGCCAAACCAGCCAGGGCCCCTGTTGCATTTTTATGTACATGTGATGAGGGAGGGGAGGGGAGGGACAGTGAAGTTGAAAATGAACAAATAAGATACATCAGATAATGATTAAGTGAGAAGTATAAACAAAATTAAATATGGACATATGATACATAATGACTAGAAAGAGGCTAGCTTTAGACATCTAAAATATACAGAATTCAAGAGCTTATCAGATTGCAATCAGACAGCTAAGTAGTTTGCAATTACCCTGGCAAGAGCATAAATGGCATTAGACCTTCTCTGACCATATTTCTGAAGAGCTGAATCTAAATCAGGAGAAATAACTCTCTTTTGGGAACTTGGGAGCCCGGAGACAGACACATCCCTGACATCAGTGGAGGGTAGTATGGCCAATCCATCCATTCCTGGGCCAAAAAAATGCCCCATAAGCCAGAAAAGAAGAGGCCAGGAAGCATTATAAATGAGTAAAATGATGTTTTAGAAATTCAGTCTCTTGTCAGTAAATAGTTCTCTTAGTGTATTGGTTAATTCTCTCCCCTCTTATTACTCCTTTGTCTTATATTTAATCAATTGATTATATAACACTAATATTGCCACCATCTCTTTTCCTGATCTTCACACGGATGGTATCAAACTATCATCTTTCCTTCTTTTTGTTTAGACTTTGGATTCTGAACTTACTTTAACTACATTCAGGCTGTGGAAAATGGAGGTTTCTGAGGTTACGTTTGAACGATCTTTGAGTGACAGGCTCCCTTTGGCCACACAGAATTGCAAGAGTGAAATAAAAAATGTGGATGTGGTTCAAACTCCAGCAGCTTTTTTCACCTCAGAAATGGAATCTGGCAGTGGCTAGCCCCAGGGGATATAAACAGAACCTTACCTGTAATTAACCCCGGGATTCCCTTGTTCTCAATGCAAATGGAGTTATAATTTATAATCCTATTTCCTCTTATAGAAAGGAAAGCTTGTTTTTCAGAGGGGGACTGGCAGTGGAATAAAGGACATGCTACCTGTCGAATTGTGACAGCTTCCTCCTATCTCCTTCTAGAAAACCTAAAAGATAGTAAAACTGGAGTTGCATTTGATGTAAGACATATGGTAATTACTGTAATAATATTATCACCTGGGTTCTGCAATGGTTTTGTCAGTGAGGTGCAATTTCACATATTGTCTGTGATAAAATCCCCATTTGAGGTTATTGATAGCAATGCCTTTCTAAAATGGTATAGGTGTTTTGTGACAGCTGCGAAGTTCCTGCTTTATATCCAGGTAATTGGGCTGAGAATAAGGCCTGCATGCTAAACCCTGAAGATGGGAAAGCCCAGGGAATACTGTGTATATTGTGGTAGTTATTGACAGGCTAAAAGGAAAGCCTTTGCTCATTAGGTCTTCTGAAGCAATCCTGAAGGGGGGGAAAGGAGAGGGAGTGGGGGAGAGAGAGATGAAGGAAGCCTCTGTGGGGTCTTCAGTCATGATTTTTAAATTAGGAGCTCATCAATTATATCATGAATCTACAGGTCATATTTTAAGGCTGGATACAGTCTTCACAAATTAGGCTAATAATTACTTCCATTTCATTCTGTTGTTGGGTGTTTCATAAGTTAGATTCTACTTTGCTTAACTGTTGATTTAATAGAAATTAACTTCAGCATAATAAGTATGTGGGCATATAATAAACACTTTTATTTGTCACAGAAAAAAATTGGTTCTATATGATGCTATCCTGAGCTAGCTCTGTATATTCGATTTTACAGCTGCTTCCAGGGAACCACGTTCTGCATTGAAGACACTAACAGCATGCTAAAATGCACTACTCTAAATTCTCTTTTGGAAATATGGGAAATAAATAATAACAATAGTATGTCAAAGAGATTGTATTGCTTAGATTAACAAAAGGAAACTAATACAAGTCCAGAGAGGGGGAAAATATCAGAATATGGGTTTTCCCCTTTTTGATGTCATCTCTGGTGCAGAATTCATTTTTTAAAAATCCCACTAAAGACCCATAAAACAGTGAGCTCTAGTCAGGAGTTACTATTTAGGCACAAATGATCACTATTGGCAATGTTTAGTGAGTGTGGTGTTGCATACTCTTATAAAATTGAGTAGATATGTGTATGTAAACCTGTAGGTTAACACATTAACTCTGCTGTGAAGTGCTGGATATTAATATTATTAACATTAATACTAGAAGTAATATTAATAACTTGGGAATGCAATTGGTGTTGTTTTAGTTGGTTATTATGATTTAAATTCCTTGGGTTTTTATTTATTTATGTATTTTGTAAAGGAAAAATTGCCTAGATGTCAAATAATTGAATTGTAAAGGTAGTAGCACAAAAACTAAAGACCGTGGGCCCTAACATTTATAGCCACGCATTTGGGATTTGTATAAAAGACCTACACCAAGGGGGTAATTCAAATTATTTTGATGCAATTTAATTCAAGAATTATTATTATTGTTAAATGCCTGAAAAGCCCAGACACTTTCTAGCCCCTGAGAATAGAAACGTGAACAAAATTAATTTCTGCTTTCTTGAGCTTACACTTATTAGGTATGAATTCTGTGCCAAACCCTGTGTGTAACATCTCAGGTAGAATTGCCAATAGCTCTTTGAGGTATTGTACCAATTTCTTAGCAAATGAAGTTGAGACTCTGAGCGGTCATTTGTTAGACTGGGAAAGAACCAGGAGTTGGCTCCTGTCTGACTCCCCAAGCACTTTGAACTTTCCTCTAGTGCAGCAGGAAGGTAATCTTCTACAGACGTAAAAAATATTCTTACTTTCTCAAAGGAAAACTAACAGGCAATAAAGACACCTCTACATGGGTTAAAAAAATTAGCAAGTTTGTTTGTTCATATTATTTCCTTTTGTAACCTGTTCTTTGACTATTTTTTCAGGGGCATTTGTATTTTTACATTCATTTGAAGCTCTTTATATATTAAAATATTATGCCTTTGTTGCATGTACTATAAATAGTGTCCCTGTCTATCACTTTATTTTATTGGTACACAGCCCTTTAAAGCAAATGTCTGGTTCATTGTCTTTTATTTGAAGCAACAGATCTATCTGATGACTGAAGTGAGAACCAAACATGCAGTTTATTTGGTTGTTCATACTCTAAAATACAGTTCGGAAAAGATAGACACCAGCAATAATAGCTTATTTATTCTTGTGAATGAGCCTTTCCCCTTGGAGTAAAGTTCATGGGCAAGTTTCATTGAAGGATGTTTTTTCGTTGAGACATTGTGTGCATGTGCTGTGGGAGTTCGAGGGAGAAGGAATCTTTTCAATGGGGTGGCTTTGTTTGTGGGTCAATCCTTAATTTAGAGAACTTTATTCTAAGGTAATTGAATAGTGTTTGTGAGGTTGCTCAAATAATGTAAATCTGGAAGATTTACTTTCAACTATATAATCACCCTTCTTCTGAAATTGCATTAAGTGCTGTACTACTGATAATAAATCTTAGATACTAAAGATTTTTTAAGGCCCATAGCAGAGGTCATATGGTGATGCAGTGGAAAGAACATTCATTGGACTTTGTGCCAGAAGGTATAGTTTTCATCTAGAAATGAAGATATGGATTGGATAATTCCATGGTCCTGTAGGACCATTGGAAAAGTCTTTCTTTTTTTAAAAAATAAGGGTTGTTATCCTTTTATAAAATATCTCTGTTGTCTTCTCTTTCCCAGATTTAGAGAAGTTCAAGAATTCAATTGTACATGTTGAGTCTTAGATATCAGAGTTGGCTCTTAGCTGTATGGATTTGAAGTCCAAATGAAAAACTATAACTGCAGACACACATTTTGAAGTTGTTAGTAGGCAAATATTATTTAATGGCCATGGACATTGGCAACATAAAAACACATGAAATTAGAAGAATTCAGGATGGAACCCTGAAAAGATCCAATATAGTGGTTCTATAGAAATGGAGCTGGAAAACGAGACAGGCCACCAAGTCCAGGAATTGGAGATGCCATTTGGTAGTCCCATGAAATGCAGAATTAAGATATTATGGTCTGTGTCAAGAAATTAACACAGATAATACGTAAAAAACACCAAAAAAATAGTAAAAATAATACATTAATCAAGATATTTGAAGGTCCATGTAATAAATCTTCATCATATAATAATTGTTTGAATTCCCATGTAATTTGGGATTTAGAAGAAAGAGGCCTCATATCCTATTTTAAAGAAAAGGGGAATCAGGAAATTCTTCATGAAGGAGGAAATAATTAGTCTGGGCCTAAAAGGATGGTGGTAGAAACCAAAGTTGAAGACATTCCAGATAGAGGGGGAAAAAACTAATCCAAAGCAGGAAAAGGGTATAAATAGGACACGTTCAGAAAGCAGAGTAGGGCTGAGCGGGCTCCAGCCAGTCCTTGTGTGAGTGAGTTAAGGGCTGAAGGTGGACAGGTATTATGAAACATTAAATGCCAGGGGAAGAGCTAATTCCTAACCAGGCAGGTAACTGAAATTACTGAATGCATTTTCAGTAAAGAACTTTGCTCTAAAAATAATCATTTAAAATGGAGATTTACAGAACTTGGCTGGAGATCCTGGTTAGGCTGCTGATCAACTGAACGCTGTCTCCGTGTCATTCCTTCTTCGCCGACTCCGTCCACACCTTGGGGAACCCCTGGACCTGCTGAAAAATAAAATAAATAAAATAAAATAAAATAAAATAAAATAAAATGGAGATTTACAAACCATAGAAGTAGCAAATAATATGTGACTTATTTATTAAGCATAAGTAACATTTGAATGGACACATTAAGATTCAGAGAGTTTCCTTTAGGTACAATTAGAAGATCTGAGTAAAAGGAAAGACAAAAGACTAAAAACGAAAGTGATCCCTTATGTTTGCAAGGTCATTCCCACACTCTATCATCAGTTCCCTGGCATCCCCAAGAAACAGGAGATCCCTCAAAGTCAAGTTTGTGTGTTTTTCCCCAGGAAGCAGAATAAACATCCTCTGACTAAATGCCAGATAGCTCCCCATTCTCTTTGTTGATGGGAGGATTTTAAGACATAATCTGAAATCAGAGTGGTATGGGTGAAAATGGAAGGGAGTTCCCAGGTTCCTAAGGCACCATCCTTCATTCAGCAAACATCTACCAACCATCTTCTAAGGGCCAGATGCTCAGAAAATCAGCCTCATCTACTATTGGCAGCCGACAGATGAAATGGATTTAGATGATTCTCAGGATGGTCTCACTATTTTTCTCCTAGGATCTACCTGACTAATAACATTTCTCTACATAACTCATTCCCCCTGAAGAGGTAAGGCTGATTCTGACCAAAATAGAAGTTTAAGAACAACCATCTTTATTTTTCATCTATTCCCCTTGCTGTCTTTCTCTCAACTCTATCTGAAAACTCAGTGTGCAAGATACACTGGCACAAAGAAGGGATGGTATCAGAGAAACAGTTCAAGGTTGGAGGATTTCTTCAGGTTTCAATGAGGGAAGTGACAACAGAATTAGATGCAAAATGGTCAGATGAAAAGCTGTTTCAGAGTGAGAATCAGTAGGACTTTATTACCTACTGAAGGTGAAAGGTAAGAAAGAGTAGAGACTCAAAGCTGACTCTGAAGTCACAATTCAAATTAGCAGACAAGAAGAGAAGCAGGGCACATGCGTGCGCGCGTGCGTGTGTGTGTGTGTGTGTGTGTGTGTGTGTGTACATGTGTGTGCTGGTGGTGGTATGGAAAGGGGAGCTTTAAGAGGCTCATGTTGGACACATTCCTTGGAGATGCCACACTGAGATTTTTTTGTAGATAATTGAATATCATCTATATCTCAAGAGAGTGTTCTAGTCTAGAGTATATAGGACTGGGATCACTCCAGGAGGAGAGACAGAACAGAGAGCCTAAACTGAGCTTGCAGGTGTTGTTGTTGTTGTTGTTGTTGTTTGTTTATTTGTTTTTTGCTTGTCTTTTCTTTTTAATTGTTTTTGATGTTTGACTATACAGGTTTTTCTTAAAGACCTAAGTTTGCAAAATCATGCACTAAAAGACTTAAGCACTAAAATACGAGTGAGGCAGACTGCTCAACACCCATAAATTTTAAATCAAAACCAAGTTAGATTCCCAATAAATTTTTATTGTTAATCCTCACCCAAGGATTTTTTTCCTAGTGAATTTTAGAGAAAGTGGAAGGGATGGAAGGAGCAGGAGGGGAGAGATAGAGAAACATTTAGGTGTGAGAGAGAAACATCGATTGATTGCCTCCCACATGCACCCCAACCAGGGTCTGGGATAGAACCTGCAATCCAGGTGCTTGCCCTTGACTGGGAAATCTGACCCACAACCCTTCACTGCATGGGCCAATGCTCTAACAACTGAGCACACCTGCCACGGCCCAATAAAATTTCTTTAAAAGAAAATGATTGATAGCTTGATGGAAGGAAGGGTTGAAGCTGCTGACTTGTAGAGGAAAGAGCAAAATGCATTCATTAAGACAAGTACCTAAGAGGCACTGCCAAGACAGAGTACATGCAAACTTTAAGGAAGAGAGAATGAATACATTGGGCTGGCTGGAGCACTTAGGGATCAGATGCTACTACTTTCTGGTGCAAGGCATTAAGATTATGGAAAAAAATAAAAACTAAAACCAATATGAACATGTACCTGATATTGATGTCAGTTTTGTTACCAGAGGAGCACATAAAAGAAGCATGCCTTATGTGCTAGGGGGTGGGAGTGGCTGGGGAGAGGTCAAGGGGGGGGGGAGGAGACATATGTAATACTTTAATCAATAAGAATTAAAAAAAGAAGCATGCCTTTTTCTCCCCTCACCTACTTGGTAAGTAATATGTATGCTCATAATTCATTGTTCTGAGTAAGGCGCCTGAGAGATCAAAACTGACTTTCCCATTTGAATACCTCTGGGACTTGGATATTTAATTTTCATTTGCCACACACTCCACCACTCCCTATTGTCTTATACACCCTCACCTTCCATCCATTTCACACATTTAAGTTTCCTGCCTTGTGTCTTTGGTTTGCAGGCCCTTGTGTAGAGAAGAAAATAACTTAGGAAAAAGCTCATACTTAAGGACAGTCCAGGATCTAAAAACTGGCAATCAGAGTGGTAGATGGAGAATCTGGAGAAAATTTTAGAGCTAAAATCAAAGGAGGAAGGGATTTGAGAAAAATAGAGTCACAAGTATAAGATGCTATTGGGAGGTCCTAAGAGATCATTGGTTTCAGTAGTCCATCATTGGTAACTTTGGTAAGAACAGCATCTGCTCCTGGTGTGCTAGGGGCAGAGTCAAACTGCTGTACCAGGAAAGGGGCTGCAGATGATGAGGTAGGAGATGTGCTCCATTTTTTTCAAGAAGTTTGATGAGGAAGGAAGGAGAGAGGAGAATTGCTTTTTATAAGGAGGCATGTTGAGAGAATCTGCCTTGTACAGTGAGGAACATTTGAACATATTATTTTTGGACTGAAGAGAAGTAGTTACTGGGGAGGAAAAGAGAAATGATTGAAGATGAGACAATGAGAGCAAGAGAAAAGATTAAATGGAACAACTCTCTAGAGAGCTTATTTCCATTACATAATTCACTATACAAATGTGGATTCATCTTTGTTTCATTTCTAGCTCCTGGCTGGAAGTGTGATTTCTGGCAATATCTTCACAGAATCTCCCCTGCCCCCTTCACACACACCCCAGTAATTGCTCTGTGTCATTCCTTTGGAAAGATACGTGGATGATAGTACTTTCTACAAGAAGATACCTACTGACAGCGCTTTTTTCCAAGTTGGAGTGAAGGGTTGACTCTGCAGAAAATTAGGAATTGATGCAGGCCATTTCTGCTGTGACTGAAGGTAGTGAGCAGATATTCATGATCAGCGGACCCCTTTTATTACTGACTAGAGGCCTGGTACATGAAAATGTGTGCACTCGGGGGAGGAGGGGGTCCCCTCAGCTCAGCCTGCGCCCTCTCACAGTCCGGAAGCCCTCGGGGGATGTCCACTTGCCAGCTTAGACCCACTCCCCAGGGGATCGGATCTAAGCTGGCAGTCAGACATCCCTCTGGCAGCCCAGGAGTCCTTGGGGAATGTTCAACCGTGGAGAGTGGCTACAGTGTTTGGACAGGTTCAAGCCTCAGACTAATGAGAGGGCACAGTCCTTTCATGGACACGTGTAAGTCCCAGCTTGGATGGCAGAGCCCTCCTAGCACAATTATAGCCAACAGCTATAGTTGTGAGCCTGAACCTATGGTCCGAACATGTGGCCCCACATGACTGAGTGATGTGGGCTTGATACAGTTCAGGTGCATGTAATTGAGTAGGATCGAAACCCACGAGAACATTGTAAACATCTTGACCAACCCTTACTTGGCCTCGTGGAACCTGGCTATAAAATAAAGATACGGCTTGTAGTCTGTGGTGCTGTCTCTCTCCATCAGAGAAGGCAGTGTCCCACTCAGACCCAGCTTTTTCTTTTTTTGTCTGTCTTTTCTAAATCCTTCACTGCCCCCACTGAGGGTCACCCTTGGCCACTGGTGCAGCACATTCCACTGCAGCTTAGGCCCGCTCTCTGCAGACAGACTCAGCGCTGCCGCAGAGGCGGGAGGGGCTCCTGCTGCACTCACAGCCGTCAGCCATACTTGTGGCTGAGCAGAGCTCCCCCTGTGGGAGCCCACTGACCACCAGGGGGCAGCTCCTGCGTTAAGTGTCTGACCCCTGGTGATCAGTGCACGTCATAGCGACCCATCATTCCCAGTTGTTCACCGTTAGGGTCAATTTGCATATTACCCTTTTATTATATAAGATGAATGACTTGTCACATTATGCTTAACATTTCAAACATTATTAATTTTAATTATTCACATTTCATTGTCTGCATTACATAAGCATCTGAATTCCACAATGTTCTCAATGAAATATTTACTAAACAATCAACCCTCTTGGGTTTCACAGAGGTAAATATTTTTAAATTGCAGCAAATCTTTCCCCCAGGAGGCTTCCTTCACATATCAGTGTTCTGGAGGTGACTGCTCTCTGGGCTCTTACAGCTTCAGCTCTGGCAGCATCCATTTTGTCTCAGGGACACTGTTGAATATGATGGGATGGATTGTCCTACCTAGCATTAGTGTTAGCAGGTTGAGTGCTACTGGGATGCTCACTCCATCTCCCTTCTCATTTGTCTTCTGAAAGGGCTGTGTTACCAGAGAGCCAGAGGGAGCTCTCCCTCCATGGCTCTTGTCATGCTTGTGAGAAAGAATTCACACCAGTGACAGAAAGCAGTGTTGAAGTAAAGCAAGAACATGTATGAAGGAAGCAAAGCAAATGAATAAAGCACAAGGGGGCAACTCAGCTAGTCTGAGCATCCTGCCTGTTCAAGGGTTTTATACTTTTCTCACCTAAAGGTTTCAAGGTTCCCAGGAAGATAGACTAGATTTCAAGGTCCTCCTTTTACATTGTTGTGGCTTTTTCCAGAATTTATTAGGACATCTGGCGATTTTATCTTGGCAAGTCCCAAGACTGCTGACTTCTTTGTTCAGTGGGTGAGGTAAACCCCCTTTTTTTCTTCCCCTTTCCCTCCTCCTGCCTTAGCAGCTATCTATCCTGCTTTGGAAATGTATTAACAAGGAACCAATTCTGATAACAGAAGAATGAAGAATTTTATTTGTGGTCAAAAAGCAGAGGCATGATGAAAACTAATCACATCTCCCACAAGAGATGGTCAGTCACACAACTGATGAGCCAGACAGCTTTTCCAAAGTGAAATCAAAACCCACTGTCAATGAGGATGTCATTTCTGCAACAAAGGCCAAGGGAAACAGGCTTATTCACTGTGGCATCTCTGACACAAATACTCCACAGCTCCATTATCCTTTGTACCCGAGGTCAACAAAATGTGACCTGGTTTCTGTTGGTTTTCCAGGAGTGGAGGTAGATGAAATTATGGGAATGTACCTATTATGCTAATCTACCTATGCTCACTATAGGAGTCTCCCTTGTTACCAGTTATAAGATCACTGGGAGGGTTGATTATGTCATGAATATAACATAGTAGTTAAGAGTAAGATATATGAATGAGAACTTTATTTATTTCACAAGTATTTACTGATCACCTGTTGTACACCAGGCATTATGGTAGGCACTAGGTACCAGAGACAAAAAAAAAAAGACCAATGTGGTTACTACCTCCATGGATCTTATATTCCAGTGAATATTATACTCCAGAATTTGAGTCATGGCTGCCGTCGACTAGCTGAATGATTTTGGATAGGTTAATTTCCATTTTTTCCTTATCTGTAAGGCCTCAATTTCCTTATCTGTAAAATAGGAATAATCAGAATACCGCCCTCATAGGATGGTTGTGATGAATATTTATTTACATGCAAATGTATGTAAAACTCAGAAATCATAAGACTGGTATTTGCAGCTGGCTTCACTGGAATGTTGTAACTTAGTTACGCATGTATAGTTTCACTCAAAACTTGTACTTGAGGCATTTTACAAAATTAGCATTTTAATTATGAGTAGTAAATTAAAAATTATTACTAGGCAAAGCTCTAGATTAAGTAGCAATTGGAGACAAGATACAGAAGATGTGGCTGTGGTGACCAGATGTTCAAGAGGACAGATTTCTGAATTCAAGTAATGGGTATAATAGCTGGCATGAAATAAGTTCTCAATAAATGCTTTTGTTGTTAGTGTTATTGTGATTACTAGGCCCTGACGCCTTCATCAGTAAATAAGACTGACATCATGGAGCACAACTGTGGTGCTTGTACATAGCAAATAATTAATAAACATTAGTTAACACACATTAGTGTGCATTTTTAGGGTAGGCTATTTCAAGTATATATTAAATAGAGAAGTCTATAGAAATGAAGTAATCTGGCTCCCTCAGGATGATGAAGCGTAAGACCCAGAGAAGTAAAATAACTTGCCCAAGTCACATAGTGAGTGGCAAACTGGAACTAAAATCTGTCCAGCTGGAAGAGGCCTGCTGTACCCCACATGCCTCTCTTCTAACCACATCATCTCGTATTCAATGACAGTGGTGATAAGTACCATCCACACCACAGTGGCAGACTTCAAACACCTTTCCTTTTATGCCAGGCTTAGTTACAAATGTTGGATTACACCAATTTTACCTTCTCTGGCTCCTCACCTTTCTGCCACCTTTATATATATTCACTAGAGGCCTGGTGCACAAAATTTGGTGATCAGGGCTGATCAGGTTCCCCACCTCCCCGCTTCCTCCTTCCCTTGCTCCCTTGGCGCCCTGCTGCCCCTACTGGTTGCACGCCATGTTCTGCGCCACCCCCTGGTGGTCAGCGCACGTGATAGTGAGCAATCAAACTCCCAGTAGAACTCCCCAGGTGACACTTTGCATATTAGCCTTTTATATATAAAGAATGCATTTATTGATTTTGGAGAAGGAGAGAGAGAAACATCCATGATGATAGAGAATCATTGATAGGCTGCCTCCTGCACACCCCCTACTGGGAATTGAGCCTGCAACCTGGGCATGTGCCCTGACCAGGAATCAAACCATGACCTCCTGATTCATAGGTCAATTCTCAACCACTCAGCCATACCAGCCAGGCTCTGCCACCTGTCTTTTACAAAACAGAACTTTTGTCTTTTTCATGTTGTATCAAAATGAATATTAGATTTCTTAGCTCCAGATCACCCTGACCTGTTAAGTATTGCCTATGTAAGTGATACAATAACCTTCTATTTCTCTCTTTTAAAAAGTGAAAGCAGTTTCAAAGGAATTGTTGCCAAACAAATATCACAGAATTGACAATCAGAGCTGGTTCACTGGATGGCTGTGGCTTAGTTATGCTTGCTTAAATTCACTGAAAACTTTTGTTTGGAGCCTAACAAAATTAATATTTTCATTGTGGGTATTAAATAAAAAATCCTCATTATGGGGCACAGCTCTAGTTAAGTAGCAGGTGAAGACAAGAGATAGAAGATGTGGCTGTGGTGACCAGATGTCAGGATTGACAACTCTGTAATCTTGGGTAATGGGTCAGACATATTGTAATTCCCTGTTGTCACACCGGCCTCTTAAATACTACTTTGTGCATTCTTAAATGCCAGTGTTGTGCTCAACTGTTGCAGTGAACATGTAACAGGCAGTGTTCAGGAAAGCTAGTCAGCAGCTCCTCTAACGTGGACCTGGATTTATCTTTGTATCCCATGCTGAGGAGTCCCCATTATCATCAACATAATAGACACTGTTATCATTGACTTTATGGGAGGTAATGCAAGAGTTCTCCTTGAACCCTAAAAATCAAGTTAAGAGGACGGTTGCTAGCCTCACCTGCAATAGTGAGTTGAATGGTGGCTTACAAAAACATATGTCCACTTCTTAATCCCTGGAAACTATGAGTATGACCTTATTTGGAAAAGGATTATTGCAGATGTAATTACATTAACCAGCTTGAGATGACATCATCCTGGCTTACATGGATGAGCCCCAAATCCAATAACAGGTATTCTTATAAGAGACAGAGGAAAAGAAGAGAAGACTCAGATAGGAGAAGACCAGGTGAAGATAGAGGCAGATATTGGAGTGATACAGCCACAAGCCAAGAATGCCTGGAGCCACCAGAAGCTGGAAGAGACAAGGAATGATTCTCTCCCTAGAATATGGAGGCAGCTCGGCCCTGCTGACAACTCGATTTCGGGCTTCTAGCCTCCAGACCTGTGAGAGAATAAATTTCTCTTATTTTCAGCTACCAAGTTTGTGGTGATTTGTTACGGTAGCCCCAGGAAAGTAATACACTGCTAACTGCAAATCCAGGGCTCACTGGATGAGAGGTGTTGCACAGGGCAGGTCGCTCTGGGTCACTTCTGAAGAACATGAGCTCTGTGGGTGAAGAGATGAACAGGTGTGGAGGGCAGGAGGGGTCATACCTGCATGAGCGAGATGGAAGCACCTGAGGCCTGACTGAGGTTATGCAGGAAGTATTCACATGTTCTCAGCACCGCGATTTACTTCCGAAAGGATTGCTTGTTTCTTTGGTTCCTCACACATGCTTCCAGTTTCCCCCTCCTCCTAGGCATGTGGAGGAAGAACATCCTAAATGTGCCTTTTTCTTCTATCCTGCGGTATAAGAAGAATTTGGACTTAGAGCCAGCCACTTTAGCAAGCAATAATTCTTACATTGTTTCTACTTCTGTTATTGACTTAATTTAGCATTTATTTTTCCTTTACCATTTATTCACACGTGTCTGTCCCATGACAGACTAATGTTCTCGTGGGACTGGGAAATGTATTATGACAGATAACCTAGTCAGGCTGCACTCATCAATTTACTCTCCGAAATAACAAGAGCCATTGATGTTTCATACATCAGTCACTGAGAGCCTCTGGAGAAAAGCCTGCTTACGTTCACACACGTGTGCGCTCCTTCGTTTGGTTTGTGGAGACAGTTGTTAAGCCTTCTATCTGCCAGGCACTGTGTGGGGCACGGAGTGTTCGGATGCACCAAGCCGACCTGGTGCCGCCCTCCTGGAGCTCTCGGTGCAGCCACAAACCTGGGTCTTGGCAACTCTGGACTCGGCATTGTCTGAGATTCCTTCCAGATCTAACTTCACTCTCAGACGCTGATTTACTCTCAAATGCGTCTCTCCCCCAGCCTGAATCACAACAACCTGGACCCCCCCCCAAAAAAAAAGAGTTCTGAAATTGATAAGGACATCCACAGGGCTTCTAGGAATGTGGGTGATGAGTTAGGCAGATGTTCCCTCTCCTCTCACCCTCCACCTCCACAGGCATCTGGAGTAATTCTCCCCAACCTAATCAAGACAGAAGTTGATGCAAAACCTACCACAGCTGATTTGCATTGTATGTGTCACAGATACAGAGCAATCTGAAGAATTACCTCTAGAAGGCTAATTTGAGTCATCATAAATCCCATTAGTCTGCGCTAAAGATTCGGTTAGTGCACATTTCCCATGGTATGGGATCTCTTTGGGATACAGCGACATTCTTTATCAAAAGTAGGGTGTGGGTTTGCACATGCAGGGCGCGGCAGAGTTGTGCACGCCCAGCAGGTAATTTATTTCGTGGTCATGTGCTGAGGAGCACAACTCCAAGTGTAGGCAAATCAAAAGTGAGGAGGCCCCTGTGTCCCTGCTGCTGCTTCTCTTACCCCAGGGCCGCCTGAGGCAGCACTTTTCATCCTGTAGGATGCAGCTGTGCTTCCCCTGTACATGTGCCAGAAAGCAGTCTCAGAGCAGACATGTCCTGCACCTGTCTGAGAACATGGGCAACAACTCTTTTAGAATTGCTTTCATTTTTTTAAAGTAGGTGGCTAGTATATTATTTCCACAGCTAATAGTTTACAAGTCAAGATGATCGGAGCTAAGAAATATAATATTCATTATGATACTGCAAAAAGTTTTGTTTGGCAAAGAATTATTCTTCAATCACAGGCCCGAGGAGTGTGAATGTAAAAGAGTACTTAGGGGCCGAAACCGGTTTGGCTCAGTGGATAGAGCGTCAGCCTGCGGACTGAGAGGTCCCGGGTTCGATTCCGGTCAAGGGCATGTACCTGGGTTGCGGGCACATCCCCGGTGGGGGATGTGCAAGAGGCAGCTGATTGATGTTTCTAACTCTCTCTATCTCTCTCCCTTCTTCTCTGTGAAAAATCAATAAAATATATTAAAAAAAAAAAAAAAGAGTACTTAGGGTCCTGTTAGATTGCCCCCTCTCTATCTCCCTTACTTATCCCTCTGCACCCCCTACCCACCCCCAGTAATGTGAGCCACATGAAGGCAGGGATTTTTGTCCACATTTGCTCATTGTGTCAACCCTGGGGCCTTGCACCATCTGGTATATACTGTTATTCAACAGATATTCATTGATAAGCAAATGAATGAATGAGTGCATTGCAATATGAAGAACTATCCTTCCAAAAGAATTCACTTGTGGAAATAAGCTAGCACATTGTTTTTATGGTGCTTCCTTGATTAAGGGCAGGCTTTAAAATTAACATGAGATAGAGCTGGGGATTTTAGCATCTAGTCCAATGACATTGCTCTCTCAGGGAACTGTTCTCTGCTTCCCTCCACCAGTTTTTCTTCCCCAGCATTTGTTTTGGACCTGCAGGTATAGCTTTCTCTCTCCAGAATTCATCTGAGGAAAAATTGTGTTTTCCTTACACTTAACATTCAGCAAATTGAGTAAACCAACTTAGGTGAATATTTGACTGTTTTTTGGAACATCAGAGGCGTGGAAGCTCAAGACTGTCTGCCCCTGCTGCCTGGGGGATGATTGATTGACAGTCTGGCCCTGGCTCAGGGTGGTTCTTCTGGGAAATTGGAACAGACTCTGGATTCAATCTTGGTTCAGCAGAAGGGACAGGCCAATGCCAGAGTCACTGGGTAAAGGTGAGGGTCTGTGAAAGCCTCCTTACTGGCCCCAGGCCCATCTGCCATTCTGAGACGTTAGCACTCGTCAAAACCTGACCTAAGTGTCCAGAAGGCCTGGGGTTGTGCCTCAAGTACAGGATTGATTATGGTTTCCAATAAGATGTATCTGTGATGCCCGAGGTGATTTTTTAGGAGGGGAAAAAAAGGAAGATTAAAAAGGCTATGTCAAACTAGTGTTTTGATTAGACCAACAGCATAATTTTAGAAAATGGAAAGCAGTAGAATTGTAGGAGAAAATGTGCCTGGGCCCTGCCCTCCTGGGATGAACCAAGGTCATAAATCACCCCCGACTGTTGCCAATTTTTCAGGTATGATGCTTCTACATTTGTAGGCTTAAATGTGCTACACTGCGAAAAAATAACTAACACACAGCCACATATATTTAAGCTTACATTATTATATTTGTCATCTTTGGAAGATATTTCACGTTCCCTTTTCTGGAATATAGAGTGATCCTGTGTTTTACTTTCTCATGAAGAAAAGAGGAAAACAATAAGCTCCTTGGTTTAGGGAGAACTAATTAGTAAATTTCCCTCTGGTTCTCCAGGCCTGTGGCCACTGACTTCCCTGACAACTGAACTTTGCATCCTGGCTTCCATTAGTCTTAATAGAAGCCATGCATTCACTCCCCCTCACTGTGATAGAAGAATCATTTTTCCTCTGAGTGGAGTAATGGTTGTGAAGTCATTTAGGTATTCACAGAAAAACCAGCCTTTTACTGTTGTTTTTATAGATTCCAGGAATGAGGCTAAGAGAGACCCTGCTTCCTTTTACCGTAAATACCATTAATCAAGACATGAGTTCTTAGTGTACAGAAATGATTGATTCGAATTTAAATGAATTACTACTATTCAGGGTTTCCTTCTAGGCTCAGATGAAACAAAATTATCCAGTCACGATAGCTAAATTTTAGAGTTGTTCCTTAGATTGCCTAAGTAAGACTTGTATTTCCAATGCATGCACCAAATATGACAAAAGAGAGCAAAAGCTACTTTGCACAATTCTGATGTATATTAGATCCTAAAAATAGTATATACTTCACCTCCACCACTTCTGATTTATTCATTCCTGACCTCATTACCAAGGCAACTCACCCATTTCTCTCAGCCGGTCCAAGACCAATATCTTACTGTAGTAGGAAGTTTTCACTTTGAAAAAATGGGTTGACTTTTAAATTTGACAAAGTAGAGATTGGAATTACAGTATTGTTTTAAGTGAAGAAATGAGGTCTGATTCCCAATCTACATAATAATTCAACAGAATTTAAGGCTGCCCTTAGCACTTTGCATTAGCAGCAAGTAATTACCTCCAACTAGAATAAAGTAAGGGTCAAGAATAGTTTCAAACAATCAAGTGCAAGTGTTACTTGCTTTATTGAACATGCTAATACAAAGCTGTATTTGGAAGAGTCAAAGAAGAAAAATGCCTCCAAACCAAATCGCCTTGCGAGCTTTTTCGCTAGAGTAAGCCAGAATGGTTTGTAGATGATAAAAAGTTTAAAGTGTTTAGTTTTAACACTTTAAATGAATTTACCTAGCAATTTAAGTGGTTTTAGATTTACGTTTCTGTGTCAAAACTTAATGGTGCATTCTATGTATACAAGGGTAAGCACACATACATTTTTTTTGGAACTTATAACAACCTATTTTCAAATGGATGTTCCTGTCCCTGAATGGATAGATTGGCATCCTAACAGATTATAAAATTAATTTAAATAGATATGAATTATATAATTTTAGTATGTGGAAGTATTAGCTGATTCTGGTTTCCTCTTATGAAATATTAGGCCTATGAAACATACTTATTCAAACTCAAACACATTTTATTTATTCAGTCATCCATGATTCTAAACTATGTGGGCAACAATTCAAATTCATAACAATAATTTTATTTATTAGCAGTAGATTAACTTCAAGAACAAAAATGCAGCCAGGCTCAGAATTCATGAATTCGGTTTTTTGTTTGTTTCATTAGACAATAAATGACTTTTAGGATGAAAATATTTTTACATTTAGGTAGATGATGATATAAATAATTGTGACCTAAAAGCCCTATCTTGTAGCTTTTGCAAAAGTTTTCTCACCCTGGCCAGGTTAGTTGGTTGGTTGGAGCTTCATCCCATATACCAGTGGTCGGCAAACTCATTAGTCAACAGAGCCAAATATCAACAGTACAATGATTGAAATTTCTTTTGAGAGCCAAATTTTTTAAACTTAAACTATATAGGTAGGTACATTGTTATTAACTTAATTAGGATACTCCTAAGCTGGCCTTTGCTAAAAATGTCCTCATTTCATAATAATAAAGCCATCAACACAAAATAATTACAATTCTTAAGTTGATGATAAAAATACCTGTAGGATTTGCAGCTGGTGGGAAAAATACAGGTAACTTTATGCTTCGAGTAGGTACTTTTGTCACCCGAGCGCGATTTGCAGACGCGACTAGCACTAACCACTGCACAATGAGACTGCTGACTGACTGGCTCACTCAACTCGTGCATGAATCACGCGCGCCTCCCCTGCGCTGCGTATCCTGGGGGCCCGCCTGCTCCGTGTCTCCCGTCGCCCGACACCCCCCACTTCTTCTAACGCCACTTCTTCAAAATAGACTCACCCAGGCCGAAAACCGACTTCTGCGCATGGGCCACGAAGTTTCAATCGCACTGTACATGCACGCCTGCATGTGGTATTTTGTGGAAGAGCCACACTCAAGGGGCCAAAGAGCCGCATGTGGCTCGCGAGCCACGGTTTGCCGACCACTGCCATATACCATAAAACATTGTGTATTCAGTTCCCAGCCATGGCATATACCTAGGTTGTGGGTTCGATCCCCAGTTGGGGGGGAATATGGGAGGCAATCAATGGATGTTTCTCTCTCATATCGATGTTTGTTTGTTTTTCTCTCCCTCTCTCCCTTCCTCTCTCTCCAAAAAATCCAGTAAAAACATCGTGTGAGGATTAAGAGGAAAAAAATGTTTTCTCTATCATATAGCAGGACATAAGTAGAAATTAAGCTCTTTAAACTAAATAAGTAACTTTTTATAATGGATTGTTAAAGTTGAAATTAGATCATGATTATTAAAAAGTTACAAAAGTATTCAAAAACTATCTGAAGCACTTAATTCATTTAAATGTTTTCTATTTTATCTTAAAGGATTTTTTGAACACATTAAAATAAGGAACAATTAGGGAAAACCATGACTTCTAGAATGTGTTAAAGCAGAAGAGAAAATTTGGGCATGTGTATATTTTCTTTTCAAATCCCTCTATCCTGTACTGACACATTTATATTCCCAAATAAGATAGCAGGAGAGAATCTCTGGACAAATGAAAAATCTTTAATCCTGCAGAAATCTTCTGTCCTGAATCCTGCCTCTCCCACACCCCATCCCCCCACCCTGTGTCATCCTCAGATGGGGACTTGATAAATAAGAAGAAAAGTCAGGGTAGGGCAAGTTATACTTCAGTAACAAAACAACAACAAAAAACAAGGAGTAAATTGTTTAATACACTAAGGGTTTATTCTGCACTAACTCAAAATCCAAAATAAATCAGATAGATGGCCCTCTTCCATCATATAGCCTGCAAGGTTGCTGTGTCAAGAAGAGAGCCAAAAGTTTGCTCCAGGTATCTAGAAGGGCCACGCTTGGAATCACTTCTTGTCACTTCCTCCCATATTCCATTGATCATAAGTCACCACCTGCCTCTGTAATTGAGGTCACCAGCCCTGTGTCAAGGGAATCTGCAGGGAGGATGTGTTAGAGACGTGTCACCAGGATGATCAACTCAGGAAGAGCCCTCCCACAGTGACATGCCAGGAGAAAAACCATTAGGTACATCACCTAGGAATTCTTTGGCATTGATTTTGTCCCCTGCAACTTCCAAATGCTCACTGTGGTCACAACTACAGAAGAAAATCATCCTTCTCTAGCTAGTAAAGTCACAAAGTGGAAGGTCTGGGTATCTTTGCACCTACTAATACATCACTAAGACATCCTTGCCAAGGGTCTTTAGCCCACTGCTGAGAGAGAGTCCATGGAGTTAGGGAGAGAAAATTATAGAAGGTAGAGTGCTGCCTGACACCGGGACCCCAACTCAGCCCATGGGGCTTGTCATATGTCACTGTGGAACTATAGACCTTTAGAGCTTCACAGAGGCTCAGCCTTCTCCCCACGTTCGCACACATTTTGCAGTGGGAGGTTGACTAACCCAAGATCAAGAACAGTGGGCAGAACTGAAATGGAAACTTGTGTCTTCTGGATCCTGACTCAAAGGCCCATGTCCTTACACCATTCTGTGTTAGGGAATTCACAGCCACACTTATTGAAACCTGAATGTGGTATCAAGAGGAGTAACATGCTAATGTAGTATCCATAATGGTAATTATATATGCTATATATTTATATTATATGTATATCATATTTATGATGCACACACATACCATTTATCGAGCAGTCAGCATTAGCTGGACACTGTGCTAATCATTTTATACTAGAGGCCCGATGCGCGAAAATTAGTGCAAGAGTAGGCCTTCCTTCCCCCGGCTGCCAGCACTGGCTTCCCTCCTCTGGCTGCCTGCAGGCACCCAGGACCCGGGCCAACTTCCCTCAGGCCACTCACAGGCACCTGGGACCCTGGCTGGCTTCCCTCAAGCTGCCCACAGGCACCCAGGACCCCAGCCAGCTTCCCTACATCCCGGCTTTGTCAGGAAGGACACCCAGAATGATGTCCAGAAGATGTCCAGTCTAATTAGCATATTACCCTTTTATTATTATAGATACTTTAGCTATATTTTTAATAATAACTCTATAAGATATAATCTCTTTATTATTATTCTCAATTTATAAGTAAGAAAAATGAGGCTTAGAGAGATTAACTAATTCATTTATTTGGTGACATTCCATTGAACCAACTTTCTAAGTCTTTCCTACGTACAGGCATTAAGCTAGTCATTGTGGTAGAATTTAGAGATAAATTACGAAAGAGCTGTGCCCTCAAAGGGATAACAAGAGTGACATCTGACATAAACCACAGACAGTGGTAACAGTTATAAAATGGAGAAATAGAACCGATGTCAGAAGATTTGGCTATATCCCAAGGGAATTCAAAGAAAATGATATATTTTTTCCATATCGAATGGATTACGGGAGGGAACACAAGGAAGGGCGCAGCTGAACTGAGCCTCAAAAGAAGGGTATGTGCTGAGCACTGGAATTGGGGTAAAAGGTATTCCAGACTAAACAGAAGCAAGCACAGAGCCCACGTGCTCTGGTTCCATGCATGAAACCAAATTAGTTGGGAAGTTTGATCTCTGACCAGTACATGGCCAGGCAACAAAGGGACAGTGAGTGTCAAACATTTGGAAAATAAATACCCAATGTGACTAATCTCATTAACCACCTGCTATTTTAAAAAAAATCTTACTTTCTGATTTTGTTATACCAAAAGAAATTGAAAAATCATTAGAAAACTTGTAAGCTTGGTGTCTAAACTAAAAGCCAAGTGGAACTGACCCAGCCCTCTGTGAGCTTCTCTTCATGGGAGAAACTAGAGCATTTTCCTGGAAAGTCAATGGGGTCTACAGTTGTTGAGGTCGTTGATGCTGTGAATCCTTGAATCTGAACATATTATGGGTCAAATCAGTCTCCAGGAAACAGGGAATCTGCAAAAGGCAAAAGCCTGATACAACACAATAACCTGCATCACCACTTTAAAGAGGAGTGGTGAGTTCTCTCCCCTGAAGAACAAAAAGAGATTGGGTTTAAACCAGTGATGGTAAAGGTTTAAACACTAGCAGGCTTTAATAATATGTACTTAGACACGCTTAAGTTTATTTTGAATTTTACTAAAATAAAGGTAGCACACAATTTACAGTGATAAAATATATAATGCTCTTTGTTATAATTTCATATAGCCCTTTGGTTTTCCAAGAATGCTTTCCTTGATTTTTGCCAAATTCTTGTGTCTGTAGACAATCTGTGGTTGCAATTGATGAATAAGTATAGTTCCAACATGAATGT
Source organism: Myotis lucifugus (assembly GCF_000147115.1). Lineage (NCBI taxonomy): Eukaryota > Metazoa > Chordata > Mammalia > Chiroptera > Vespertilionidae > Myotis > Myotis lucifugus. The sequence goes on from NW_005871073.1 coordinate 3,479,152, forward strand.
GGATGATATTTTGGGTTACTTAATGAGTAAGATGAAAGTGAAGCACAAAAGACCTATGTTGGAACTTGACTTACTCTTCAATAGCATGAGTGACTTCTTTGCTGAGTCAAACAATAGTTTCAAATAATGAAAAACTATAATTTCAATTTTAGGCTATTCATGATGTAATGGCTACAGACATGACACACTTGTTATTTTAATCTATTAACATTTTCTCCATTATTTTTTTTAACAATCAACAGTATAATAATCCATGTTATGATCTGTAGAATTTGCTTTTTTTTCTGTGATACAAATACTCCCATAAGGCTGGTTTCCAGCTACCAGTGAGAGATCACTGAATGCAGAGTAGGGAAGAGAAGCACAGTATCAGACCTTATATAATGTCTCCCCTGGGGTGGACTGAATATTTAGGTCCCCCTAAAATTCCTTCTTTGATTCCCCACTTCCCCAATGTGGTTGTAGTTGGAAGTGAGGCCTTTGGGAGGTTTAGATAAGTCCTTGAGGGTGGGGCCCCTCTGATGGTATTAGTGTCCTTAGAAGAAGAGGAAGGAGAGACTAGAGCTTATTCTCTTTCCCCCATGTGATGACACAGCCAGAGCTGAAAGACTGTCACCTACCAGCAAGGAAAAGGGTCCTCATCAGAAACTTAATCTGCCCAGCATCTTGACCTTGCTCTTCCCAGCCTCCAGAACTGTGAGAAGTAAATGTATACTGTTTAAGTCACTCAATCTATGGTAGTTTGTTATGGCAGACAAATATATCCAACATACAGGTAATGTAAATAACCTCATGATTAATAGTAAAATGTGATAAAACAATTAGAAAGGGGTGATTTTTGAGTATTTGTTTTTATTTTGTTTACTTTTTATCCTATATAATAAAAGCCTAATATGCAAATCAACCGAACAGCAGAGTAACCGGTGGAATGACCGGTCGCCATGATGCACACTGACCACCAGGGGGCAGATGCTCAACGCAAGAGCTGCCCCCAGCCCGCAGGCCCCAGGCCAGCCAAGGCGGGTGCCAGCAGGGACCCCTGATCACCCTGTCGGTTGCCCCACAGATCGGCCCTGATTGCTGGCCAGGCCTAGGAACCCTACCCATGTACGAAATTCTTGCACCGGGCCTCTAGTTTTGAAATAATTATACGTACATGAGAAGTTGCAAAAATGGTACAAAGTCCCACATATCATTCATCCAGTTTCCCCAATGCTGACATCTTATATGACTGTAGTACAATATCACAAATAAGAAACTGAGACTGCTATGATATGGCTGAACTACAGACTTTCATCAGTTGTCAGCATTTTTATATACACTCATTTGTGGGGTGTGTGTGTGTGTGTGTGTGTGTGTGTGTGTGTGTGTGGCAATTTTATCCCAGGTGTAGATTTGTGTAACCACCAGCACATTTGGGATACAGAAATGTCCCATTGCAACAAAGAAATTCCATTGTGCTTTCTCATTATATTTCGCCATTCCTTCCTTGTTCCCTGATAACCATTCATCTCTTCTCCAATTCTATAGTTTTATTACTTCCAGAATGTCAAAAATATATAACCACGTAATATGTAAACTTATAAGACTGATGTGTTTCATTAAGCATAATTCCCTGGAGTTTTTATACCTTGTTGTGTGTGTCATTCCTTGTTATTTCTGAATCCTGTTCCATAGTGTGGATTTCCCAGTTTGTTTAACCATTCACTCACTGATGGATATTTGGGTTGTTCCAGTTTGGCTATTTTGGACAGAGCTGCTATAAACATTCCTGTATAGGATTGTATGTGTATGTAATTTTTCATTTTTCTGGAATAGGTGTCCAAGAGTGTGATTTGGTGGTCATATTGTAAGTGCAAGAAACTTCCAAATTACCTTCCATGGTGGCTATTTCATTTCACTATCCCACCAGCATGTATGAGGGACAAGCCCCTCTGCATCCTTCCAGCATTTAGTTTTGTTACCATTTTTCATTTCTGCTACTTTAATATTTCAGCACTGATACCTCATTTTGATTTTAATTTGCATTAGTTAATGGCTAATAACTTAGGAAATCTTTTCATGTGCAGATTGGTCACCCATATGTCTCTTTGGTGATATGTCTCTTTATATCTTCTTCCCATTTACTAACTGGATTGTTTGTTTCTTTGCTGTTGAGTTTTGACAGTTCTTTACATTTTCTAGATATAAGAACTTTGTCAGGTCCTAGCTGGTTTGGCTCAGTGGACGGAGCCTCGGCCTGCGGACGGAAGGGTCCAGGGTTTGATTCCTGTCAAGGGCACATGCCCAGCTTGTGGGCTCGATCCCCAGTGAGGGGCGTGTAAGAAGCAGCCAATCAGCTCTTATCATTGATGTTTCTGTCTCTCTCTCCCCTCAATAAATAAAATAAATAAAAAGATATTTTAAAAAAGAACTTTGTTAGATATGTAGTTTGCAAGTTTTTCCTCCCAGTCTGTAACTGGTCTTTTCACTCTCTTAAAAGAGTCTTTTATAGTACAAAAGGTTTAAATTTTGATTAAGCTTAATGTGTCAGCATTTCCTTTTATGGATCACAGCCTTAGTGTCATATCTGAGAACACCTCACATAGGTTTAGATCTTGAAGATTTTCCACTAAGTTTTCTTATGAAAATTTTAAAGCTTTACATTTTACATTGAAATCCATGATCCATTTTTAATTAATTTAATAGAGTGTGAAGTGTTAAGTCAAAGCTTAATTTTTTGTCCCATAGATGTCCAATGTTCCAATACCATTTGTTAAAAAGACTATCCTTTTTCTACTGAAATTTCCTTTGTTTCTCATGTAATTTATCTCATTGTAAGTTAATTTTTAATAATTGCTATGCTTAATATCCAGCTCACAAACTCTCTGAAAATGTAACAGTCTGCTCTGGGAGCCCATATAGGCTGGCTTCAGCACACTATTGGTTTGAACTGTGTCTGCATGGTTTTGATTAGGAGGGAAAAGACCATCATAGGGATGATTAAGGATGTTAAGTGTGTATAAACAGTGAAACATATAACACTAAACATTATAAAAGCATCAGGCCCAGAGGTAGCATTAGTACCATCTTACAGAAAATTAAAACTCAGGTTTGAAACTCACACTTTATTAGCTTTTGGAGAGAGACAGCAGGAATTGAATGTAACTCATGCTATTAATTTGAAATTGCTTAATTAATAGGTTTCCTTCAAGCTAATTGAGTGACCAGGAAGCTTGGTAGAGAACAATCATGGCCTCTGTGGCCAAATAAAGCTGGTCTGAATTTTGGTTCTGACATTTACCAGCTTTGAAGAAACAACTCACTGGGGAGAAGAATTAAAAGCTGTGTTCATTCATTTAACAAATACTTGATGAGTTCCAGGCTATGTAGAAGGGATTGGGGATACAGCATGCGTGAAGTCATCATGATTTCGGTCCTCAAGGAACTTGTGGTCCAGTGGTGAGCTGGACAGTGACCAAATGAGCACATTAGTAAAATGGTATTACAGCTGTGATAACTGGCATAAAGGGAAAAAAGCAGGTGCTATGATTCAAACAAATAAATAATAATAAAAAATAGCATGGTTTCTAGCTTACAGAGGTTGCTAAGTGGTAGATGATGATGATGATGATGATGATGATGATGATGATGATGATTACAGATCAGTGTAGCACACTTTGAGACCTCATCTGAGGTCCTGACTACCTATCATTTATGTTGCACATTATAATACCCACTTTGCATGGAAAGCTAAATTGGATGTATTTTAAGGGACCTCTCCTACTCTAAGAATCTCTGATCATCATATGTGTCCAGCAGGAATCTATTTAAGATGTTTACATAGAGACACAGATAAATTTAGCAATCAATGTGCTAGTCATTAGGTCAGATGTTACATATGTTTATACTTTTAATAACATTTTTACTGTACCCCCAGTCATTGTTCCCTTTTGTAAAATGGACTAAATTATGAAAAAGTATGTAGGAATTAGAAACCTGGGACAATGAGATGACTATGGAAGTGTTTGACAATTTTATTTTCAACTATTATACACATAGGGTTTTGTTTGGTAGTAAGTTATTGTTAATTGATGTGTGTGTGTGTTTTTGTCATGAAGTCCATAAATCCACATTAAATAAAATTCCAAACTTGTTAACGTCCTTTTGCTTTCCCACTTGAGTTTCTGTATTTTCATCAGAATAATTCACTAAATTCAATTTTAGTTGGTTGTGGTTTTTTGTACTGGCTTTCTACTAAGTTTCCCCTGGCTTACTAAGCATCCAGCCTCACTGTGGGCCACCGGAGCAGGACAAAGCTAGGTAGGGCAGGGGCTATGAGGTATCTTCTATTTATTGGTTGATGTACTTATTATTTTTCTTTTTAGATATAATTGGCATAAAACATATTATTCTCAGGTATGCAACGTAATGGTTTGATATGCTGTAGACAGGGGCTATGGGTGGTTTTATTTGCTCTTCTTGGTCTCTACAGGCTGTGGATGACAGGTGTGGAGAGATCCTTATTTCGTTAATGTCTAGTACGTAAAGCCTGCATATTTTCTTCGTGTTTTAATATAAATACAATGATATATTTTGCATTTTAAAATTTATTATGGAAGCATAATAATATCCATACTTTTCTCTTTTTTGTGGTTTGCTTCTTACATTTAACTCTTTAATTCTCCTGTAACTATCACTTGCTTTTGGCTTATCTACCCCTTCTTTTGTGGCCTACGGGCAAGTAGAACATAAGGAATCTTTGCCTAGTTTGCTTAGAGGTGGACAGATGCTTAGAGAAATGAAGGGCAAGCTAGGGCTTTGTCCAAATGTGGTTGGTGGTTTTTGAATCACAAAATGGACAGGGGCAGGGGTAAGTTTGCTTGTAAATTTCTTACAAAAATTAAGTGCCAGCCTCTTGACACTTGAGGCTCTCATTTCTGATGAGTTATTTTTTAGGACCAACTGCCCTTCAAAGTTGGCTGTTTGTCAGATTTCTCAGGTTTATGGATTGTCACATTCTTAGTCACTTGTTTATTTACCCAATTCCTCATTAAGATTTCATCTTTTCATGAGCAACCACTACTTCCTTCTCTCCCAGCGCACCCAGCTGGAGCCTTGCCCTAAGTAAGTTCTCAGGGATTATTCTATCACATTTGAAAGCCTCTACCTCGAGATCACAAGAGGTGTTACATCAAAAGCAGCTTATTTTTCTTTGGAGACTGATAAGAAAAGAAAGGCACTTGAACAGAAATGAGTATAGGAGCCCTTGTGTACTCTGCAACCTCTCTGAGGTTGACTCTAACACACTAAAGCCTCTTCATTTTGCTCAAGAAGTGGTGAAAAAGCAAGGCCGTCAATACTCCCCTTTGAAGTATATGTTATACCGATATAGCCAACAACAGCCACCCTAGTAGCTGCCTGGGTATTGCCTGTAAAGCACTTTGGAAGGACAAGATTATGAATTCAATTAAGAATCTCTGTATGGAAAATTCAAAAGGTCACAGACCTTCTAAAAGTTCTGTGAGTATCCTGTTTACAATTGCTATTCATAGCACACACATGTCCCTAGAATATAAATAAAAAGGAAAGAAAGTAAGAGAGAAGGAGGAGGAGAGGGAGGAGGAGAAGGAGAAGGAAAGGAGAAGAAGGGAGAAGGGAAGGGAAGGGAGGGAAAGGAGGGAAAGGGAAGGGAAGGGAAGGAAGGAAAAGGAAGGGAAGGGAAGGGAAGGGAAGGGAAGGGAAGGGAAGGGAAGGGAAGGGAAGGGAAGGGAAGGGAAGGGAAGGGAAGGGAAGGGAAGGGAAGGGAAGGAAGACATGAAAATTGAATGATGTCACCCTCCCTTAAATAAGCCCTTCATTAGTTTTTCTGGTTTGGGAGTAAAAATCAAATTCGCAGGGCCCATAAGATCCTCCATTGTCTGCCCTATGCCTGCTGCTCAGCATCACCTCTCCTGCCAAATTCCTTGCTCTCTGTGCACTAACCTCACTGGCCTCATTCCAGTTTTTCAAACATTCCATGCTTCTTGCCACCAGAGCTGTTCCCTCTCCCTGGCTATGCCTGCTCCCTTCCATGTACCTATCTCTTCCTTTAGTCAATACTTTTATGTCTTTCAGATCTCAGGTCAAATATCACTACAGAAAAGTCTTCCTTGAATGTTCCATTACACATTTTCACAGTAACTTCTAAGTCCAGAGTAATTACAACTGCAAACTTCTTACAGGGTCATTTCATTAACAATGGTCTTCTTCTCCATAGACTATAAGGTCCATAAATGTGGAAACATAGTTTGTTCTTGCCACCATTGAATCCCATGTGCCTAGAACAAAGGCTGATCCACAGGAAGTGCTGAATACAATTTTTGTCAGAATGACGAATGAATTGATTAATTGAAAACAATTGGTGAAGGCTTACTGTCCAAAGTGAAGCCAGTACAGTATTGAATAATCATTTAATCAGATAGACAGTCAACTGATTTTTAAAAATAATTATTTGGTAATCTCTGAAAACGATGCTGAAATAGACACATACATAGCCTGAGAGAAAGATGGAATCACGAAGAGGGAAATTTGAGGAAGAAGGTTGGAGAAAACATGATGAAAAATTCAGAGCTACTTGCTAGTTCTGTCTGAAAGCTCCGTGTTCATTCTAGTCACATCACTGCCTCAAGGAGTTTAAAGACACAGGGAAGAGAAGAGCCTGGAAGGGCAGCTTGAATGATCCCAGATCAAATGTCAAGCAGCTCACAGAAAGTTGAGAGACTTACAGTGGAAAGTCAAGAGGTCTTAAAGGAGCTATAGTTATAGATCCAAATCTCAAATGCTGTGTATGATAATGTCTCCCCTTTCATTTTAACAAAGACCTGTGTATGCAGTGCAGATCCTAGAGTGGAGGTCCAGAAAATCCAAAGCAAATTTAGGGTGTTGTTCTGTTTTGTTTTATCAGAAGCAACTAAAGCACCTAAAAGCATATGGTAATGTTGAGTATTAAAATTGATATCTAAGGATAAAGTGTTCTTATATTTGTGGATGACTTTTCTCATTCTCTTTCTCCTTTCTCTCCTTCTCATACACACACATATGAATATACCTTCATTTTACGGAAAGTATAAAAGTAAATAGTATAACACAGAGATAGTGTTAATTTGATCTTTTAAACCAAAATGCTACATATTTCCCCTGCATGTTAATTAGCCTTTTTTTTCTTAGTCTAAAAGAAACAGAAGTATGGTTGTTGTTTTTCACTCCGTGTATTCAATTGACTCAAAAAAAATTAGGGGAAATTTATAATTTTTTACTATTTACCAAGGGTTTTCTAGGGAATAGCTGAACATTGACTTTTTTATAGAATTGTTTGTTATACTTCATACAGTTATAGAGATGGAATTGGCTTCTCCAAATACAGTTTTGAAACAGTTCCTCCATCCTGTGGAGATATCGTGTATAGGATTATTAGGATCATTTTTAGAAGATCTGGTGAGAATAGAGAAGAAGGAAGTTGGGAGGATGACTGGGAACAGACAGGGTTTAAGGAGAAACTAAGGTGAAGACTATGATAGTAGAGCAATATAGCCCATTAGCTACACTTTATCCAATTATTTATCACATTAAGGAATAAGACTAAAGACTCAAAGAGCCATACACTTATTTCTAGCTAGAAGGTAAATCAACTCGAACATGTCCAGCCAATGCTTTATTAATAACTAGAAGCCCGATACATGAAATCATGCACAGGGGGAGGGGTGTCCCTCAGCCCGGCCTGCACCCTCTCGCAATCCAGGACCCCTCGGGGATGTCCAACTGCTGGCGGAATTGGGCCTAAACCAGCAGTAGGACATCCCTCTTCCAATCTGGGACAGCTGGCTCCTGATGGCCTGCCTGCCTGCCTGATTGCCCCTAACCTCTTGCCTGCCTGCCTGATTACCCCTAACTGCTCACCTGCCTGCCTGACCACCCCTAACTGCCTCTGCCTCAGCCCCTGCCACCATGGCTTCATCTGAAAGGATGTCCGGAATGACATCCAAAAGGTCATTAGGCTGTCTGGTCTAATTAGCATATTATGCTTTTGTTATTATAGATAGACTAAGATCACACAGTGAGTGTTCTGATTAATTGATTGCTGTGCATTTACAACCATTTGTATTAGAGCAGATACAATTCTGCCTACAAAGCCTTAATGAAATTATGCATAAGCAAAGACTTGAGTTGGTCTGAATGTCTTTGACCTTGAAAAGAGATAATAAGTAGGACTAAGCAAGATGGGAGTTAAGAAACAAATTCAGGACAGGCCTGAATTGAAGAGTGGGGTGTCTTAATTCCTATAGGATGGCCTCGTTTAGGTGATCATCATATAGAAGAGTGAGTTGGGGACCTAATTCAGTAGGTAGGCAGAGGCTACCAGAAGCACTCAGACTGCTTCTCAAATGCAGTTGAATACTGTATGTTCTTTCTTCTCCATTTCCACATTTACCTCTGTGATAGGCAGAATAAAAGCCCACAAAGATATCCTAATGGTTCCTAATAGATATCCTACTCCCCAGAACTTATGGATGTTACCTTAAATTCCTTACCTTACCTTGTCAAAAGAGACTTTGCAGATGTGAAAGTTAGAGACCTTGAGATGGGGTAATTGTCCTGTCTTATCCAGGTGAATGCAATCTAGTCATATGAGTCCTTAAAAGAGGAGACTCTTACCCAGCTGAAGTCAGAGTCAAAGGCAGATGTGACTGCCATTTGACCCAGTGATCCCACTTCTAGGAATATAGCCTAAGAATCCAGAAACACCAATGAAAAAGAATATATGCATCCCCATGTTCATAGCAGTGTTATTTACAATAGCTAAGATCTGGAGAAAGCCAAAGTGCCCATCAGTAGATGAGTGGATAAAAAAGCTGTGGAACATTTACACAATGGAACACTATGCAGCTATAAAAAAGAAGGATCTCTTACACCTGAGACAGCATGGAGGGACCTGGAAAGTATTATGCTAAGTGTAAGCCCATCAAATAGAGACAAGTATCACATGATCTCACTTATATGTAGAATCTAATGAACAAAACAAACTGGTGAACAAAAAGGATCCACAGACATTGAAGCATGCAACAGACTGACTTATTTCAGAGGGAACATGGGGGGAAGAGATTAACCAATGAACTTACATGCATATATGCATAGCCCACAGGCAGACAATAGTGTGGGAAAGGCCTGGGGAGGGGACAGGAGCTCAGTGGAAGGGGCAGTGGATGTAAAAGAGGGGATATCTGTAATACTTTCAACAATAAAGATAAATTTTTTTAAAAGAATGATGAGAGAGATGCAACATTGCTGTTTCTGAAGAGGAAGGTCAGGCGCCATGAGCCAAAGAATGTGTGTATTCTCTAGAAGCTGGAAAAGGCAAGGAAATTAATTCTTTTTAACATATCCAGGAGGGAACACAGCTCTGCCAACTCTTCAATTTTAGCCCAGTGATACCTACATCAGACTTCGGACCTATAGAACGTAAATTGTGTTGTTTTACACTCCCGAGTTTGTGGTAATTTGTTACAGCAGCAAAAGAAACTAATACAATCCCATAATCTGAGCTACCAACATCACTCAGCTGAACTACTGCAGCCACCTCCTAACTGGTTTCCTTCTCTGCTTATAGTTCTGTTCTTCCACAACCCACAATTGTTCAGTTGTCCCCTTGAAAATATGCCAGATAAATAGTATTTTCTAGCTCAAAACTTCAATAAATCCATTTCTGTTAGGATGAAACCCATAGTTCTTAATGGCCCCTCTCTACTCTCAGACCACACTGCTTTCCCTCATGACCCAGAAATTCCCTCTCAGAGGTAACTTTTCTGACTTTTATAATAATCACTTCCTTGTTTTTATTTATAACATAATCACCTATGTATATGTCACTAAATCATATAACTTAATTTTATCAGTTTGTTGAACATTATATAAATGGAGTAATACAGTAAGTATTCCTTTGAGTATGGCTTTCACTCAACACTATCTTTGAAAATCATGTGTTGCATGTAGGTAAAATTTGTTCATTTTCATTCTAATAATTAACCTCTGAATTCTTTTTTAAGGGGAAATTTAGTTACAATCTACACTAATAAAAGGGAAACATGCAAATTGACTGTCCCTCTGCTACACCCACCAGCCAATCAGGGCGAGTATGCAAAATAACCCAACAAAGATGGTGGCAGCCACGGAGCTGGAGCGAGCAGGAGGCTTGGGTTGCCCCCGGTGACAGAGGAAGCCAAGCTTCCCACTGCCCTGGCCACCACTGAAGGAGTGGCTGGGAGCCTAGGTCACCAGGGGTGACCCAGGCTTCCAGTCCACCCTGGCCTCCGCTCAAAAAGGTGCTGGGGGCCTGGGTCGCTGGGGAGCGTGGCCAGCCTGAAAATGGTCCTCAGCCCCTAAACCAGACTGGCCAGGCACCCCAGCGGGACCCCCACCCTGAAGGGGGTGTGGCCAGCCTGAAAACAGCCCTCAGCCTCTCACCCAGGCTGGCCACACACCCCCAGTGGGACCCTCACCCCATGGGGTGTGACTGGGCCTGCAAACCACCACAGGCCCCTCGTCCAGGCCACCCCACACCCCAAGGGAACCCCCCACCTTGATCTGGGACACCCTTCAGGGCAAACCAGCGGGCCCCCACCCATGCACCAGGCCTCTATACTAATAAAAGGGCAATATGCTAATTAGACTGGGAGACCTTTCAGGAGACCTTCCGGACGTTCTTCTGGACAAAGCCATGGTGGCAGGGCTGAGGTAGAGGCGGTTAGAGGTCAAGAAGGGAGGGCAGTTGTGGGGTGATCAGGCCAGTGGGAGGAGGGGCCTTTGGGGTAGTTGGGGGTGAGCAGACCAGCAGGGGTGCCAGTTGGGGGGTGAGCAGGCTGTCAGAGGGGGTCAGTTGGGGGTGATCAGGACTGTGGGGGGAGGGAGTTTGGAGTGAGCAGGCCAGCAGGGGGCAGTTGGGGGTGAGCAGGCCAGTGGGGAGGGAAAGTGGGAGCGAGCAGGCCAGCAGGGGGGGCATTTGGGGGCGAGCATGCCAGCAGGCAGAGTCGTTAGGGGCAATCAGGCAGGCAGGCAGATGAGCGGTTAGGAGCCAGCAGTCCCACAGGGATTGGGCCTAAACCGGCAGTTGGACATCCCTCGAGGGGTCCCAGATTGGAAAGGGTACAGGCCAAGTTGAGGGACAAACCGCCCCCCCCCCCGCATGAATTTTGTGCACCAGCCCACTAGTTTATTATACTAAATAATAAAATCTCCATGTGCTACCTACCCTACCTGTTCTAACTTTGTTTTTTATCATTATTGTTGAAAGTATTATAGATGTCCCCTTTGTTTTTTGTGTTGTTGTTTTTCCCCATTGATCTCTTCCACCCACACCCACCCCTCCCAGGCTTCCACCACATTATTGTCTATGCCCATGAGCTCTGAATTCTTTTGGATTGGTTGGGTAAACAATCATAACTGTAAACAATGAAAAATTTGTATCTTTCCAAAGGTACTTTAGAATTTTTTTCAATAATAGTTGGAATACAATATTATATTAGTTTCAGGTGTACAACATAGTAATTAGACATTTATATACCTTACTAGAGGCCCGGTGCATGAAATTTGTGCATGGGGAAGGGGTCCCTCAGCCTGGCCTGCACCCTCTCCAATCTGGGACCCCTCAGGGGATGTCCGACTGCCTCTCACAGTCCGGAACCACTGGCTCCTAACCATTCACCTGCCTGATCGCCCCTAACCCCTCTGCCTGCCTGCCTGCCTGATCACCCCTAACCACCCATCTCCCTGTCTGCCTGATTGCCCCTAACTACTCCCCTGCCAGCCTGATCACTCCTAACTGCTCCTTTGCTGACCTGATCACCCCTAACCGCCTCTGCCTCAGCCCTGCACCTGGGACCCAAGATTCCCTCCTCCGGCCAGCTTCAGGCACCCAGGACCCAGGGCTGGCTTCACCTAGGCCAGCGACAGCCTCAGAGGACCATGGGCGGGTGGCTTTGTCCGGGCTGCAGCCACTGGCGCCCAGGACCACAGGGCAGGTGGCTTCTCCCTCTCCCGGGCCACAGCCACAGCCACTGGCACCCGGGACTGTGGGTGGCTTCACCAGGGCCTGGCTTTGTCAGGAATGACATCTGGTCTAATTAGCATATTACCCTTTTATTAGTATAGATGAAATGGTCGCCCCATAAGTCTAGAACCCATCTGATTAAAAACTCCTTATATTTCTTGTTCTTTCTTTGGTGCACTGTTTAGAACTTCCAGTACAGTGTTGAATTAAAGTGGCAATAGCAGCCATTATTGTCACATTTCAAATTGAGAAAGATGTCAGCAAGTTATTAGCAGGTATGAAGTTTGTTGAAAGTTATTTTGTTTTGTTTCTGTAGATAGCATTTATCAGGATAAATATGTTCTCTCCTCTATCTAATTTGCTAAATGTTTGAAACATGGATGATGGTTGATCGACAACGATGAACATATCATTAATTTTTTATGCTGTTAATTAGGTAAATTGTATTAATTAATCCTTGATATGTTAAACCAACCTTGTATTCCCAAAATAAACCCCATTGGATCATGAAGGATGTGTATTTGTGTGTGTGTGTGTGTGTGTGTGTGTGTGTGTGTGTGTGTGTGTTACTAGATTCAGTTTGCTAATATTTTATTCAGGATTTTTACATCTAGGTCATGAGTGAGATTGCCCATAATTATCTGTAGTGTTCTGCTGTGCTGATTGGATGTATTCATTTGCCTTATTATGCAGCAGAACCAGACTGCTTTAATTACTGATGCTTTCTGCAACATTCTAATTTCTAACAAAGCTAGTTCTCCCCTCTTACTTGTTTTTTGATGGTTCTAGTTTATAAAATTAAAAATCAGCTCATCGGGTTACAGGAAAAAAACATGTGTGTATTTTTATTAAATTTATAAATTAGGGAAGATTAACATTTTTATGATTCTACAGCTTCATATCAAAAAGGCATGTGTATGCCTTTTCATTTGTTGAAGTCTTGTTTTATATTCTTTATGCCTACTTTATAGGCTTTTTCCCCTAATAGAAGCCTGCACATTTTCTTGGTAAACTTATTTATAGGTGTTTTATTATTTTTGTTGCTGTTGCAAATGGAGTCTTGTATGAAGGCTATTGATTTCCATGTGTTAGTTTTATAAGCTAATGCATTACTGTATTTCTTTATTGCTAGTATGATTTTTAAAATTTAAATCTTACTATATCTTCTCCTTTCCAACATTTTTACCTCTCATTTTTTTCATAATTTTATGAGATTGTAAACCTGTACATTGTTAAATGATAATGTTAATACTTGCTATCCTTTTCTTGTGAGAATATTTCTAGTGGGTTTTTTTTCTATTAAGAATGGCATTGGCTTTAAGAAAGACATAGATACATTATCTTGTGTTAAGTAACTAACCATTTATTACTCTTTTGTTGAGTGTTTATCAAAAATGGATTTGGATCTTTCAAATATTTTTCTGTACATATGAAGTTATTATTTTCCCGTTTGACCTATTAAAATGACAATTAGATCTACATATTTCCCAGTATGGAACCATCTTTGCGTTCCTGGATAAATTTCACTTGGACATAATGATTTCTTATTCTTCAGGGCAAGAAAGTTTAGAGCAACATTATTTATAATATTCAAAAATTGCAAATAATGTACGAGTTCATTAACAAAGTAATAGACAAATTGGGGTACTTTCACGAATGAAATATTATATATTAATGGAAGTTAAACATTACAAACCTATGTACCAGATGAATAAACTTCAGGAATATAACATTGTATCCCTCACCCCCCAAAAGAGCCAGACACAAAAGAATATATATACTACATGATTTTATACACATAAAGTTCAAAAGTGGGCAAAACTAAAGTGTTTAGGAATACATATTTAGGTGGTAAACATATAAAGAAAAATAAATAAATTACCATGAAAGTACGGATAATAGTTACCTTTAAATAACAGAGAGGTGCCTAGCTGGTGTCGCTCAGTGGTTGAGCATCAACTCATGAACCAGGAGGTCAACATTCGATCCCCAATAGGGGGTGTGCAGGAGGCAACCAATCAATGGTTCTCTCTCATGATTGATGTTTCTGTCTCTCTCCCCTCTCCCTTTCTCTTTCTGAAATCAATAAAAAACATATTTTTTTAAAAAGGAAGAAGAGAGAGTGGTGATTGGACAAAGTTACCTGAGGGGCTTCTAGGGTACTGGTGATGTTTGAATTCTTGACCTAGGGAGTATGTGCATAGGAATGTGCTTTATAATAATTTATGGAGCTTTCTATTTATATTTAATGCAGTTTTTTCCATATTTGTATATTGGATTATGAAAAGGTTTTCTTTTTAATCACTTGCTAATAAGTTATTTAAGATTTTTACATCATTAACTCAGAAATGAAATGTCTATAGTTTTCCCATATTTCTCTTTTTCAAGGTTTGGTAAAAATCAATTGAAGATTTCCTTCTTTGTCTAGGCTCTAAAAGTGTTAAGATCACTGTACAATTACCCATTCTTTAAAGACTTAAGTGTGTAAAACCTCAAATTGTAAAACTACCAGAAGAAAACATAGGGGAAAACCTCCTGGGAAATTATTTTTTTGGATATGACCACAAAAGCGCAAGTAATAAAAGCAAAAAATAAAGGTGATTTCATCAAATTAACAACTTCTGACAAAAAAAAAGGATCATAAAAATAACATTTTTCTAGTTTTTGCATCTCAAAGTTGTTTGTAACCTTTTTACTTGAACTTTGTGCTTGAAGAAGAGTTTGTATGTATATATAATCCTTATCTTAAACTTTCTTTGCTTGAGAATCTTGTAGATGTTGTGTCTGATATTCAGTGTTGTAAAAAAAAAATAGAAGGCTAGCTTGATTTTTTTTTCTTTATGTAAAATTGGCTTGATCCTCTCATCTGTCTGCTCAGAAGGTTTTTATTTTAAGCCCAGTAACCTTACTGTGCTATGTCTCATTGGTGAGTCTGAGTCTTTGTTTACTTCTATTCCATTGCATTAATTTACTCATTCTGATCCTCTGTGAATCTACTGTGTTTTCCATAGTATCTCTTTACTCCTGTACTCTTCTTTTGCTTTCATTTATTTAATCTTTCTATTTTTTTCTTATATACCTTTGCTAAGTTCTGCCAGTTTTATCTTATTTTCTACTACTATTCTACCATATTTTCCCTGAATTCTTCCATTTCTGTATTATTATTTATCTTCTTTCATCCAGATGACTGCTTCATTTGGAGTATTTGTTTTTTTTTCTAGTGAGTCCATTTAATTGAATAAAATCAAGATCAAGCCTTCTCCACTACTCTTTTCTGCAATTTATGCATAGAAAAATTTCTGGGGAAAACATATCAAATTGTTAATATTGTCACTGGAAAGTAATCAGGGAAGACTTCTATATCTATTTAACTTTTTATTACAGAAAAAATAAACAGATTAATGAACCCCCAGCACCTATTACTCAGCTTCAGATTTGATTCATGACCAGTTTTGTTTCATCTATATTCCTACCCACTTCCTTTCTTCTGTATTAATTTGGAGCAAATCCCAGATATCATATTATTTCTTTTTTAATTATTTTTATATTTTCTTTATTGATTAAGGTATTACTTATGTGTCCTTATCCTCCCCCTTGCTCCCCACTCCCCCCACTCATGCCCTCACCCCCCTGGTGTCTGTGTCCATTGGTTAGGCTTATATGCATGCATACAAGTCCTTTGGTTGATCTTTCCCCCTTACCCACACCCTCCACACCTTCCCTCGGAGATTTGACGGTCTGATCAATGCTTCTCTGTCTCTGGATCTGTTTTTGTTCATCAGTTTATTTTATGCAACCGATCCCAGAGAAGCCAGCGGGAGCCCCGGGGAGAGTTCTCATTTGGGGGTATTTTTCCCATCCAAATTCATGGCAAAACCTTCATTCACAATTTTCATCTGCCCTATGGTAATATTTTACAAAAGGATGTACTTTATTCAAAAATTTTGCTCCTTTTTGCTTTTGTCTTAGAGTATCTTTGTATCAATGATGTGATTGTTTCTTCTTTATTAATCGGTTGTTTTTCTAGACCAGGCATTTTATTGAGTGCTCTTGAAGGAGGTCCATGTTAGCATTCCTGTCCAGCACAGCTTCACAATGCACAGGTTCTCTTCCCTAAGCTTCCACAAAGACACCTAAATGCCTCCTAAAAACGTGCCTTGTCTGTCTGAATCTCCATTTGGCCTTGTTTCCTCTTTTTCATTAAACTTACTATGGTTCTGTTGGGGGTGGAAAGTGACTTGTTTATCTAGACACTTTTGCCAGCAAAAGGGTCCAACATCTTCCACTTTCTGGAAATGTGTGTGTGTGTGTGTGTGTGTGTGTGTGTGTGTGTGTGTGGCATTTCCTGAGATCTGTCAAGGCTGGACTCCAACCACTGAAATCTTAAGATTTTTCCCTCAGCATCTCTGTACTTCCTCCTGGGAGAACTTAGTTGTTTTTAGAAAATATTAAAAATGTAATAGAATCTGTCTTGACATTTTATTAAAAGCTGAGTCTGTGTTTGTCTTTTCCATTCTTCTGTTGCTGTAGGCTGGTTCCCAGGTAGAGAAGGTGTAAGGCTGCATTGCACAGCCATGCATCTGTGCTGAGAGTCTCTGCCCCAACCCCAACCTCTACCAGAAGGATATTCTTTTATACATTTGAAGACTCTTTCTTCTGCCACCTTAGTTTCTTTGTACAATGCCAAAAATAGTACAAAAACATCTTCTTTGCAACTGTAGGCCTTGTTCATTGTATGGCAGCCTGATTTTTATGGAACTTCACCACAGAATTGATCGTTCTGAGCATGAACTCAAATAGCAGTTACCTGAAAACCCAGATACATGAGGTTGCATCCCCCATCCTGTCAGTTCTGTGGGGTGAGACGTGGACCATCCCAGCTTTCTTATGTCCTTTGTTTATTTCAAAATGGATGAACAGAAATGCCCCCAGAGGAATGATCTGGTGCTAGCTGCAAGGCTCTGTGCAGATAGCCAGACTCTAAAAGTTAGGAACCTGTGCCTTCCCAGATGTATTCTGCTTCTTCTCCTACCTAATCTTCTCAAATACACTCCTTGTTCATACTAGAAGCCAATGGAAAAATAGATCAGTGACAATTGATAAATTGTTTCATGAGATAACCTGTTCCTCACAGCAAACCAGATAGCATAGTGATCTGGGTGATTTGAGAATTTAATAAAGGAGCTACTAATAAACTCTGTGGGACTGAGAACCCTCCACCAGGGACTGAGGAAAGCAGTCGAGCAGTAATTGCAGTATCTTGGGGGTTTAAATGGCAAGAAGACTTGTACCATCTTTAGGTCAACCATGAAAGTGGAACAGGAACCCATAGAACAGTGTTCTCAACCTTCTGGCCCTTTAAATACAGTTCCTCATGCTGTGACCCAACCATAAATTTATTTTCGTTGCTACTTCATAACTGTAATGTTGCTACTGTTATGAATCGTAATGTAAATATCTGATATGCAGGATGGTCTTAGGCGACCCCTGTGAAAGGGTCGTTCGACCGCCAAAGGGGTCGCGACCCACAGGTTGAGAACCGCTGCCATAGAAGGTATTGTATAGAGAGGGCTCCTGAGAAAACTGAGGCTTTCAATAAATGGGTGTAGACAGATATGGGGGAATATCCCAAACTCTCCCTTCTCACTCTCCAGCTCCCACAGAGCGTCTCATTGGCCAAACCCATTTAAAAGCCACATGGCAAATACAGTCCATTGATCAATCCATAATGATCGGCCTCCCAGAGCAGAGGGGAAAAGAGTAGAGAGTGGACCTGGAGGGGCAGACAGAAGATTAACAGAACTCTGTGGATCCACCAATTGACTAAACAAAATTCAAAAGGCACTTTATTTCATAACAAACACATTGCAAAGATTGTTGGCTTGCTGAATTGTTGGAAAGGTGAATTTGGGGACTCAACACAGTTATGCATCATTATGTACGAATGAACAAGTATCTAGAGCTAAAAGCTAAGGCATAGAATTGTTTAAACACATACCCACTGAGTATTATCTGAAAATCATCCAGCTTTTATATTACCATTTTATCCTGAATGCCCCACCACTTCTCATTCAGTTTCTATAAACAGTTCTCTTCTTCCCAGCCTAATTTTACTACTGGTTTTCCTACCTGTCTTCTTCTCTGCTACTCTACTCTTTCTCTTGAACAGATTTGTTCATTTCTTTGATGTTGTTTCCACGTCTTCTCTAATGAGACTTCAAACTATTTCTTCAGCTCAGCTCTGCCTCCTAAGCTATCAACCCATAGATCTAGCTGTCCACAGGACACGCACACTTGGGTGATTTATAAGCATCTTAAATTTACGTGCTGAAAACCTACCCCATTCTCTTAAACCATCCAACACCCCTCCCCCAGCACACACACTTATGCCTGTTCCTGAATTCTCAAACTTATTTAACATTTTATGGCCTCCTTAATTTTTGTTTTCTAACAAAAATAGATAAATTATGGAAGGAATTCCTTTGCCAGAGAAATAAGGAAATATTCAAAAGTTTTCACTAGTGCTTTCTATAATGAGGAAGAAATCAGATATTTCTATAGTCTTCATGTGGGTCAGTTTCCCAAAAGCACATCGCAAAGGTGATCTTCAACACCTGACTTCAAATTATACTACAGAACTACAGTAATCAAAACAGCATAGTATTGGCAGAAAAACAGACACAGAGGTCAATGGAACAAAATTAAGAGCGCAGCTGTAAAACCACATGTATGTGGGCAGATAATTTTCGACAAAGGAGCCAGAAACACACAATGGAGTAAAGAAAGCCTCTTCCATAAATGGTTCTGGGGAAAATTGGAAAGCCACATGCAAAAGAAAGAAACTGGATTACAGTTTGTCCCTATGTACAAATATTCATTTGCTGCCTCAAATCCTTAGCCTGGAAAATAACTTACTTTTCTAGCCTCATCTTTCCCTCCTTATCCACCCATTCATTTGAAATGTGGAACCTCAACTTCCATAGTTCTCTAAAATGTTTTCTGTGTGCCATGCACCTTTCTCTCTTTCTCAGTAGTACCTACTTATCCTCTAAGAAATGCCTCCGCAGTGCCCTCAGCAGGCCTCCAGGTCTGTCTCTTGCTTCAACAGTGTTTGGATGGAATAGACCCAGGGACATCACTTCTTCCAGCCTCTGACCATCCTCCAACCTTTTTTTTCAGTCACTCACACTTGGGTAGTTTCAGAACCACCTCAGCCATCCTCAGCCTCCGACATCAGCCAACACTGTTTTGTTTGTGTGTGTGTGTGTGTGTGTGTGTGTGTGTGTGTGTGTGTTTCTTAATTCCTTATTGCTGAACAACCATGAGCTCCCAAATTTGTCAGAATTATTCCACCAAGGTGGAAGCTGCCATCAACCGCCTGGCCAACCTGCATCTGCGGGCCTCCTACACCTACCTCTCCCTGGGCTTCTATTTAGACCTCAATAATGTGGCTCTGGAGAGTGTGGGCCACTTCTTCCGTGAGTTGGCAGAGAAGAAGCAGGAGGGCCCTGAGCATCTCTTAAAGAGGCAAAACCAGCGCGATGTCCGCATTCTCTTCCAGGATGGGCTGGAGCCTTCCCAGAATGAGTGGGATGGGACTCAGGACGCCATGGAAGCCGCGATGGCCTTGGAGAGGAACCTGAATGAGGCCCTTGTGGAACTGCATACCCTGGGTTGTACCCGCACAGACATGCATCTCAGACTTCCTGGAGAATCACTTCCTGGATGAGGAGGTGAAACTCATCAAGAAAATGAGTGACCACCTGACTCACCTCTGCAGGCTGGCGGGCCCCCAGGCTGGGCTGGGGGAGTATCTCTTCCAAAGGCTCCTTCTCGAGCAGGACTAGGAGCCTTTGGAGCCAAGAGGCCTTGCGGGGCCCCTCTGTATCCCCCTGGTGCCTGGCTTTTGCCTGAGCCTCTCTCTCCCTGAAACCATTACTCATTCTTTTAACCACCCTGGAGCCCTCTCCCATGCATTGGACCAAATGGAAACAATAAAGCTTTAAAAAAATTAAAAAGAAGGAAAGAAAGAAAGAAAAGGAAAAGAAAGAAAGGAAGGAAGGAAGACTTCAAATATCTCCCCTACCGTGATGTCTTTATGAACTCTAGTTTTAGTTGTTCCTTCCTCTGTGATTTTGTCTATCTCTGCACTGCACAGTAATTACATGTTTACATTTATGTTTATTCAGCTACTTCAAAAGCCTCAAAGGCATGGATAGATCGTAGTTTTTCTTTGTGCAAAATTGGGAAAATAGCAAGGGCTGAATCAATGTTTATTAAATTAATGAACATTTTATTAACCTAATTTATTGAGCATCCTTAGTGGTCATTAAACAGTGCCATCACTCTTATGTGTGATTTCTCTAATGAATTTTGAGATAAATATGGAATATTGCTGCACTGTCCTTTGGACACAGGGGGATTTAATTCCTATTTATAATTTCCTTACATTGCTAGAAATAACTTTCCCTACAATGGCAAATCTCAGAGATTTCTGTTTAAGAAAATCGTTATTGTTGGAGAAATCTGCAAAGCCTGACTTTGCCAGGCTCTATACCTCGTATCTAAGCAGTCCATTCTCCACTATGTTATGTTTGGCTTTCAGTCTTGGAAAATGCTCCTTGCTCATCTCCTTCATGCCGATTTATCCAACTGTCTCCTCTCCTTTCAGTAAGCTCTCCCAGGAAAGCCATATTCCTTCTCTTTTCACTTGTGAATTTCTCTCCACTGGAGCTTTCTGACAGAATCTGAGGAAGTGTTGACTGAAAAGGAGAAAGAGGGGGAAAGGGCTTGTTTTTAAAGGTCTCCCTTTTTGCCTAATATCGGGGGGAATTTGTTTAAGATTAAACAAACCTGTTATAAAATAACATACACTGTACAATGTACATGCACCCATAATGTCATTATAAATACATTTTTCTTATCAGAGAAGACGACAGGCAAATCAGCCACTCCTGCAAGGTCAGATTTCAGGGAGACAGCTGAATTCACCCACTGCTGAATTATGTTATTAAGCCAGTGATTCAGCATTGTCATCTATTTTGATTGACACCAAAAGCCTTCTAGGACAGTGAATTGCAAAGACACGAGAAAAAAAATCGCTTACAAAATGGCTTGATAGCTCCTGTTAATGAGTTTTAAAATGTAGTGCAACAACTTAATCAAATCAGACAGCTCCATAAAAGGATTAATTTGGTCATTGGCTCCCTTTCCAAAATGACTTTGTTTTACTCTATCAGGTGATAATTTTTTGGTGACTAAAACATGCACAACTAAATGTGAAATGGTGTGACCTGAGGCAGGTAACTGGTTTCCCAAAGTTTCTCAGAGCTGTCTGTAGTGTGGCCTCCTGTTGAATGAGTTGTACACCTTTTCTTAAGTCTCATTTTAATGAAAGAGAAAAAGAGTGTGAATGGCATGTATTAAAAGCCATGAGCACCAGATTAAGTAGTCAGTTTGCATTAGGTCTTGTTACCTAGTATCTTTAAATACTAGAGATTGTATTTAATTCAACATGGCATTGAGAGGCAGGGAAACTGGAACAAAGTGAGGAAAGGGTAGATTCAGAGCCTCTACCTCAAATTTATGTGGGCCACAGTCTTACTGACAACCAAGTTACCTGCACTTCTCAAATTACTATTTCTTCTTCTCCTCCCCCCTTTTTTAAAATATATTTTTGTTAATTTCAGAGAGGAAGGATGAGGGAGAGATAGAAATATCAGTGATGAGAGAGAATCATTGGTCAGCTGCCTCCTGCAGGCTACCTACTAGGGATCGAGCCTGCAACTCGGGCATGTGCCCTTGACCAGAATGTAACCCGGGGACCCTTCAATCTGCAATCTGATGCTCTATCCACTGAACCAAACCATCTAGGGCCTCTTCCCCCCCCCCCTTTTTTCTTTGATTTTTTTATAGAGAGTGAAAGGGAGGGAAGGAGAGAGAGAGAGAGAGAGAGAGAGAACATCAGAGAGAGAGAGAGAAAGAGAGAGAGAGAGAGAGAGAGAGAGAAGCATCAATGTGCAAGAGACATATCGATTGTTTGCTTCCCATATGCACCCTGATGGGGGCCAGAAATGGAACCTGCAACCCAAGTACATGCCCTTGACTGTGGTCCATAGGTGCATAGGCCAATGCTCTAACCACTTAGCACACCAGTCAGGGCTCTTCCCTTTTTTCTCTGCTTTCTCTCTCACCATTTCATTTTCAGCAAATAGCAGTGAGCCCAGGATTGGCAGAATAAGTATATATTAAATGAATGGAAAATGGAAGAGAGAGACCACTAGGTTTCACTGTCTTTGAAAGTTCTGCTCTTAGTAAATGTGGCTCAATCGTGTTGCAGGGCTGTAGGTACCTTTTTCATTTACAAGGAGCTTTCATAAACATGTCCTCATTCAAAATGTGACAAGCAGGCCGGCCTCCACCCCATTTACAAAGGAGACTGAGAATCGGAGAGGTTAAGCAACTTGCACAAAGTTGCACAGCTAACTCCTGGCAAAACCAGGCTTTGAACCCACGTCTTTTAAGCCAGAACGAGGCCTGTGTGTGCTCCCCATACCAGGTGGCCTCTCTTCCCTGTACAGGACTCCTCTGTATCAGAGTGGGTAGATGGTAATTATGTATTATCCCTCACCTGACACAGGGGTCCATGCCTGTTCAGCACCAGATATTGCACAAAGCTTTCAGGTGGCAAACATGAGTGAGATGTGGTCCTTGCCCTCAAAAACACTCATGATCTGATGTCTTGAACATGCAAATTTTCAACTTACATGGTTGAATTTTTTGTGGTTGCAATCCTACCCTGCCCGCAATTCTAATAGGATCCAGTGACATGGAAGGAAAAGCAAGGCTTGGTGACTTGCACATACATTAACGACTCTTGCCTCAGGTTTGAAACAAGGTTTTAACCATTCTACAGATGGGTTTGGAATCCTCACGATAGTGCATATTTGAAAATTGAGGCCAGAGGATTGAATTTATAAAATGACTGCAACTTCTTTCAGCATGTACTTTGGAACCAGGATGTCATTGTCAGAGAACTGCTCTGGAAAATACAGGCAGACAGTGTCTTTTGCTTGTTCCATTTCTCCAGTGTTAGTGTCTCCATAGAATCCCAAGTGAGAAAATAACCTGTAAAGGTGTGAGTTGGAGATCACATTACAACATTCATGCAGGTGAAACCGTCAGAGATGCCGGGAAAGAAAATGACGCTTTAATGCATGAGAGCAGTCTACTAGGGTTTGTACGAGGACGTGTTATATTTTAACAAGAAGAGTTCCCAGGAGGGTCAGTTTCAGGAATGCCACTTGAGACCCGGACAAGAATAGGTGGTTGATGGGCTGTCACACTCGCAGGTAAAGCAGAGCGGGAAGAGGTGAGGTCCTGCGAAGAAGTGCAAATTAAAAAACAAATCTATTTTTTGTTTATTGCACAACAGATGAATTTGAAACAAAAAGAAAAAGAATGCTGTAAATAAGTAGGAACTTGAGAAGTAAACTAAGTGACAAAAGATTATTTCTCACATGTAGGAGATACACAGAGTGTGTGTGGTTTTTGGAGGCAATAATTCCTAGTTTCAAGAAACGATAAAACACTCAGGAGAAGACAGTTAGGAACCGTGGTTCAGGATGTGAAGGAACATGGCAAGGTTGCAATGAGTCTAGAGGGAGTGGCTTTGCATGAAGTATGGTGGCAACAGATTAGGCTAGCTTTGGCTCCACATGGCCTAAAAATCTTGTATAGAAAGTTTCCAGCCAATGAGTGCTTGAATGTAGAAGACCCTGCCATGTAGATTGAAACTTCTCTGGGACTTTTATTAGTTGATCCCTCAAAGATAATCCAGGTGACTTAATTACCACTCATTGAATACTATAGTGGGGATCATGTCAAGATTCAATCTTTTCTTTCATTTAGTAGTAAAGATATGAAATTAGATACCTATAATACAGGTGACATTTGAAACTAACAGTCTGGGGCTGTACAGCAAAGGATCTCCTTTGTGTTTTATCTGAATGTAAATGACATTTTATTTTTTTTAATATATTTTATTGATTTTTTACAGAGAGGAAGGGAGAGATAGAGAGTTAGAAACATCGATGAGAGAGAAACATCCATCAGCTGCCTCCTGCACACCTTCTACTGGGGGATGTGCCCGCAACCCAGGTACATGCCCTTGACCGGAATTGAACCCGGGACCTTTCAGTCCGCAGGCCAACGCTCCATCCACTGAGCCAAACCGGTTTCGGCAGTAAATGACATTTTAAAGGGGAAAAGTGTTTAGGACAATTGCATTGTATAATTGAACAAAGTGCATTCTTATTTCAGATCCAACGACAATTGCAAGGACTCTGAACAAGGAGATGAATTGTGTTCTGTGCTGAGCAGCATGAATGGCATTATTCACAGGAAAAGGAAATCTGACTTCCTTTATGTACCACTTGCATATTGGGGTGTTTTTTTTCTGACGATTAGAACTTAAATTTTTAAAGGTTAGAGTTTTAAAATTCTCCAGAGACTTTGAACCCTCACTGAGTAATCCATCCAAAATCCAGAGGCGTTAAAAGTTCTGTGACTAATTTGTGTGAAATGTTTGAAGATGAAACTCTCTTTTGTAATTACACACTGCAGAATATGGCATAGTTTCTGCCATATGAATTACCTACCTGAGGATACTATCTGAAAGCCCTGCCTTGCATAAATAACAGTCTCTTGCAGAAGAGTAGCAGTGTTTTCCTATCTGGAATGAAAATTATTTTAGAATCATTGTCATGCAACATTTTTGCATTATTACTTAGATCTAGTGACTGTGAAAGAGAAGTAAACTCACACAGCTGGCTCTTTTCAGACAGGGTGATTCAATTTATTCTTGTTCCAATAGTGTAGGAAAATAAAAGGTTAGAATTACCTTTTGGATTCAATGTGGTATTTCCCCTTGATGCCTAAACAAATGGAAGGCAGGCGGCTTTGCCAGCTTTGGCCTCCAGGATAGTAAGGGATTTCTTTTGTGTTTTATCTGAAATCTGGTGCTGTTCCATAATAATGAGAGGTTTAGATACTGAATGTAATCCTTCCAACAAAGCCAATGTCTTGTGCCCTTTCCAGAAACTGTCCTGGCTCACAAAGAGGAAGAGACTTCTTTTCATTCTTATCTGGTGTGTACGTTTGTCCTTTTGAATCATACACTAAAACAATTTGGGAGATGGGTTGTCTAGTACAAGCCTGCACCTGCCCGGGAGATGGTGACTTAGTAGGTCTGAGGAGTGGTTCAGGAATGTACAGAGGATGTGTGTGTGTGTGTTGGTAAAATTTACATGACATAAAATTGATAATTTTCATCACTTTTAGTGTACCAATCCGTGGCATTAAGTACATCCACATTGTTGGGCAACCAGCATGACCATCCATACCCAGAACTTTTTTGAAGCTGTGTACCCATGAAACAATAAGTCCTCACTCTCCCTTTCCCCAGAAGAGTAATCACGGTTCTACTTTCTGTCTCCAGGAATTAGACTCTGCTGGTACCTCCTCTAAGTGAAATCATGGAATCATACAACATTCATCCTCTTGTACCTGAATTGTTTCACTTGACATGTTTTCAAGGCTAATCATTTTGTAGCACATCAGAATTTTATTCCTTTTTAAGCCTGCATATTGTATCCATTGTATGTATACACTACACTTTGTCTATCCATTCAGCCGTCAATAGGCATTTGGGTGTTTCTGCCATTTGGCTAATAAGAATAATGCTGAGAACACTGGGGTACCAATATCTGTTTAAATCTCTGCTTTCAATTCTTTTGGGTATATGTCTGGAAGTGGAATTGCTGGATCATAGGTAATTCTATGTTTAATTTTTTGAGGGAGCACAGTACTGTAGTTTTTAATCAATACTGCAGGTTACTTGATCAGATAATTTGAGAAACACTTATTTATCAGTTACATATCTCTACAGAACAAACCACCCCAATAATTAATAGCTTAAAACAGTATTCATTTTTTTCAGGTCACCGTTCTACTGGGTGGCTCTTCTGAACTGGGGAGGGCTTATCTGATCTCTGTCGGTCTAGCTCATGCTTTTATGGTCACTTGGTTGGTCAGCTGGGTGCCAGCTGGTCCCAGATAGCTTCTGTCATACGTATGGTGATTGTTTAGTTTCACATCATTGACCAGGACAATGATGTGACTGGGTATAGAATGTCATTGTCCAGCAGTCTCACCCAGGCATGTTCACATGCTGGCAGGATTCCAAGAATAGCAAGTGGGCAAGCCCCAATGCACAAGCCCTTTTCAGGTCTTTGTATTACATTTGCTTGTCCCATTGGTCAAAGCAGGTCACCTGGCCAAGCCCAGAGGCAGTGTAGAAGACACTACCAAAGAGTGGATATCAAGAAGCAGGAAAAGAGCTGGGACCATTGCTGTTATCACTCCATCACAGCTTACCTGCTTAATTCAATTTTCTGATGAACTCTGGGTTATCCGAAAACTTCCTCCTGCCATCCCAAATCAGTGAGTGAGACATCATAGTCTCTGAAGTTGCATGCAGGCCTCAAGAACTACATGTCCCAGCTTCTCTGAAATGCTCTCTGTTTGTGTGCTCGTTCATTCATTGAACAAGCATTCATTGTGCATCTACTTGCGTCTGGAACTCTTCCAGGCTTTGGGGACAATGCCACCAACAAAGTAGTCCAGGCTTCTATTCTCTCAGGACTTACCTTCTCTTGTAGGTGGGAAAGTTCTGAGAGTGAGAATAAATGTGTTCGGATCCCCACACATATCCAGGAACTTGTTTGTTTTTTCAGCCTGCACCCATTTTCCCATTCTCCACCCCTTTGTGCTTTTATGACTATTTGAATGTAGAAAAATAGTTTGTTTAAATAAAAGTTCCAGATATTTGAATGCCAGGAAGCAGATGTAAAGCTCTGTAAGGACATGAAATGTGACTTTTAAGTTATAATCTTTACACAAGACAGGTGGATTTGTGTCTCACCTCCTTTATGTTTTCTGCAAGGTTTTATGGCTGAAACTTTTGGCCTCACTGCTGCTTGAGGGAGGGAAGCTGATCGTTACAGCTCAAAGGGCACCGAAGAGCCACATACAGCTGAATACTGATGGATGTCTAGGCCCACATTTTCTTTAGACATTTCTTTTTTTATTATTATTGTGTGTGTTTAGTCCTGTGGGAGTAGAGTAGAATTCTGTATTCTTAAACTAAGACTACTTTGTTAGAAAGGTTGACTTTTATAGACTAAAAGTGTCTCGCAGCCTTTCGGCACCTGGAGATGAGGTCAGCTTAATGTCCAACCAGTGGTTCAGAGGGGCTGAGACACCGAGAACTAAGCACCTTTGCCAACTAAAACTCACTATGTACACAAGAGCTCTTTTGGGGGAGCAGCCAAGCTTCAAGCTTCTGTGTAATCGGACATCACAGTGGCAGAGAATTAGAAGATGGCATGTGGGAGGGCTCAAAGTGTGTGCTTTAGAGTCTGACAGATGTGTCAATTATTAGCATTGACCTTGGCAAATGACTGAACCTATCTGAGTCTTAGTTTGTTTATCTATAAAATGGGATGATAATACTATCTACCTCAGGAAATTTGGAAATTTTAAGAGACTGCTTGTAGAGATCTTAGCACAGTATTGTAGTGGGGACTTGATAAAAATATTAGCTAAAGGCTGTTATCTTCATAAATGCTCTTATAATCTAGTTTCATTACCACAGGAGGTGGCTGTGGCCTGGCTCTTGGCCAGAATCTAAGCTACAGGGGAGGTACTCTGTGAACCATCCTAGCCTCGTTTCAAGCTCAGACAAAGATATTTAGGAAGCTGAATTTGGCTGTTTATTCATAGCCAGTCCGGGAATCCTATTTGGGCTATTGCCCACTAATTGAGCTATTTTTCTGTGACTTGGAGTTGTCCCAGAAACAGCAGCAAATCCGTCTTTCCCCAACAACAACAAAACCCAGCACTTCAAACATTAGCACCCTGCCTGGAATGATTTTAGGGTTGCCTGGCTGGTGTGGCTCAGTGGTTGAGTGTCAAACTATGAACCAGGTGGTCACAGTTCAATTCTTGGTCAGGGCATAGGCTCGATCCCCAGTTGGGGGATGAGGGGGGTGGGACATGCAAGAGGTAGCCAATCGATGTTTCTCTGTCATCGAAGTTTCTATCTCTCTATCCCTCTCTCTTCCTCTCTCTAAAATCAATAAAAATATTTTTAAAAAGAAACCTCTTTCCCCCAAATATCCACTGAGTAGTTTTCCACTAAGCTTTCTAGAAGAGCTCACTACCAAAATGTGAATGTATTCCATCTCGTGTTTTCCAGTTTGGACTTAGCTGAAAGTAGCAGCTGGACCCAGTGGGAGTTGGGTTGGGAGTCGACTTTGATGGATGGGAACAGGAGTTTTATGAGGCAAGAGGAGGAGGGAGAGAGAATTTTGGAACGTGGGTATGGGAACCATGCTACTCACTTTCTCTAGAACAATCCAATTTCACCATAAACATGAGACACTTAGGAGAGGGTCAGATGCCACCTCTGGGCAGCCAGGGAGGTTGTGTGTCTTTGGAGCTGGGGAGAGCAGGGAGATAAGACATCGGGTAGGCGAGGAGCCCAGAGAGGAAATGAATGAAGGTGAACGGCAAACTTCTCAGCTGAGTTCCATGAGCCCCATTAACTGTAAAGCAGTGTGGGAAACACCACGTTCCCGTCCTCCCCCGGGTGACAAGACACTGACCTGCCTGCCTAGATTTATTTCTCTCAGGGGCTCTGTTTCTCTCCTCACTTTTTTCCCCTCACCCTCTACCTTGTTATAGGGAGATCTTTTCCCCCGGAGGAAACCATAATTCTATCACGGTGGAAATTGAGAGGTCTTCAAGTTTCTTACTAGTCTTAGAATATTTTCTTAGGACAAATTGCCAGTTTTCTCTTTTATGGGAAATACTAAAATGCTTTTTTTTTTTAATAGAGTGGCCTTGATCCCTTCCCATATGCTGTTCTTTCTAATTTCTAGCACGGAGCAGGACAAATTGAACTGAAGGGGTTGTCAGCCCGGTGGCAGTCGCCATATTGATGGCATTACAACGTTTGCTCCAGGTGACCTTGAAGCAAAGTCCCGGGTCATTTTCGCCAGTGACCTTTGTGAAGTGATAACACTATAGACGCAGAGCTTCACTGTGTCTGTCTTATCCAGGCCCAAGCACAGGCCTGGTGCTCAATCAGTGCTCGATAAATATGTGTTCAGCACCAACTGGAGAGATGGTCTACGATGTAAGGTAATAACCTCGCCAGGTGCAGGTGGAACCATTGGGGTTAGCACCTCTGACAGGTGGTGCTTGGCAGCTCTGCTCCAGGCAGCGTTTTCCTCCTTCCTTAAAACACTCTCCCTCCGCCTGAGAGGCCACTCGTCCCAAAGTGTGGCCTGTGGACTCAACCCTCAGAAGCCAGTGTACGACTGTCACCTGAGCCTGTGGCTCCAGGACACCTGGGCATCCTAGACTGAACGCCTGGCCACTCCTCTCCTTCAATATGTCCAGGATCATGCTCTCATTAGTTTGGAAATGGGAATTCTTAGATTATTTCTAAAAGCAACTGCAACCTGGGGATGAATTGATTCAGCTCACCAGTTCTCCTGAAAATGTTTGAGAGCAAACTTGAGCTGTCTCTGCCTTCCCAAGGAAATCTACACGTAATGTAGATGCTGAGGACCCTCAAGAGGCAGCCATTTTTTTTCAACCCCTGATGTCTCAGTGCAAATAGGAAACTTTGATCATCTTCCTTGAAGTTTGCGGCTATGGCTGTTGGCCTTGTTAAAGCGGGGACAGGACAGCCCAGCACTTTCTGACGGGTAGGTGAGTCCTTGCTGGGAATAAGCTCCAACTGTCTTCCAAGGTTGCCCAGGACCGGAACAGTAACTTGTGAGTGCAGTAAGACAGTAATGATTAAAGTGATGAGAGCTCTAATGTGGGAACACTGGCTCCCCAGACAGAATTAAGAGACGGAGAAACATTTATTTTATTTTACGTGTCTTGGTTTCTCTGGCCTGTCCAAAGGCACCCACACATTCAAACAGGAAGGAGTGGAGACCTAGGGATGCAAAAGTGCTACCGGTGGAAACAGCACCATGTTACCCCCTGGAGTTGTCAGGGGTCAGAGACACTTTAGACTTTATTCTCCAGGGATGTAGCCCAGTTATTTTTTGTTTCTTACCAAATACCCCAAATGATTCTAAAGGTTGGAGAGTAAATGTCCCTGACAGCACACCCTCATTGGTAGTCTATATAGTTGTACGTCAGACTAGTTAAACATGTTTAAATTTTATTTTATAAATAATAATATTTCTTTTTCATTTGCTATATAAAATACCTTTATATTTTGCATATGTAGTATATAATATAATTATTTAGCACATAGTATATCTATATTGTATTTTTATTTTGTAATATAGTGATAACGACATATTAACTGTGTATATAAGAACTCCATATCATATACACATATCATATACACAATATTGATCTAAATGCTTTATATACATTATCACCATTAATCCTCACATTTGTTTTTTAAAGAGATAGTATTATTCTCATCATTTTACAGATGAGAGAAGCTAAGAGATTTTCCCAAGATCTCCTAGCTGCTGAGGAGTAGAACTGAAATTTACCCCAGACCTGGTGGTTCTGGTGCCTGAGACTTTTAACCACCACACGGCACTGGTCACAGTGACCAGAAACTTTTGGAGATCGGACTGGAGAGAATCACATGGCTAGGGAGCAGAGAAATACAAAAGTCTGTGGAAAGGGAAGGAAAGGTGCCTTCTCTGTAGAAGTAATGGTGAGGAGTTTTTCAAGCCTTAGATAAACGCATACCAACTGCATGTAGCCAGGAGCATACTCAGTTGATTCATATCCAACCCTACAGAAATAGAGACTTTGCAGAACCTCACCAACCAGCTGTGAACGTGGTATGGAAGACACGGGAGCTGCAGATCAGCACTTACTCTGGAAATGAGAAAGGAAAAGCATCAAGATGAAGTATCTTCAGGGCTTCACCCACCCAGGGATGGGAGGAGGTCTTGCTTCTAAATGCCAGTTAAGACTAGGGACATTAGGAACAAGGGCACGGAAGGTTATACAGTAACTTACACTTCTAATTAAAAGCCTTGCTGGGTTTTCCGTTTCGTGGACACCCTTCTGTGCTGAGGGAAGGCTAGAAGGACAAGTCCTAAATAATGTGAATGGACCTCCTCCTGGGTGGGGCCCCCTTGGCCATTGTGAGCCAGTAGACAGGATTTTGTAACAAGCCAGCCTGGACACTTGTAGCTAAAGTTCCAGATGATTGTGGGTAAATAGGGAGAGGTTTCTAATACATCTTAGGATTCATTTATTCTTCTGTAAACATTTATCGAGTGTTTCCAATGAACCAGGCAGCACGGTAGGGGATACAGAAAGGAATATGGTGGAAGAGGATATAGAAATAAAGAAAAAATAGTCCTTTTCCCCAAGAATCTGACAGTTGAGTGGTGGAAATAGACAAGAAAACCAGCACCAGCTTCAAGAGTTGTTTCCATAGACATATTTATGATTTACTATAGTATCCATGAGGCAGAGGCACTTAACACCTCGTAGGGGTGCCCAGCCAGTGTGGCTCAGTGGTTGAGCATGGACCTATGAACCAAGAGGTCTCACTTAGATTCCCAGTCAGGGCACATATCCGGGTTTTGTGCTCAATTCCCCAGTAGGGAGCATGCAGGAGGCAGCTGATCAATGATTTTCTCTCATCATTGATGTTTCTCTCTCCCTCTCTCTGAAATCAATAAAAATATATTATTTTAAATAAAAATTAAAAAACAATCTCTTTGGAGTAAGAAAGTCCCCTAAAGGAGGCCTTGCATTATGTCATGAAAGATTTGCAGCTGTCCAGGCCGATGTGGAGAGCATCCCAGGCAGAGGGAGCAGTGTGCCTAGAACACAAAGCTAAGGCAGCCCCACAATCCTGAAGGTGCACTGTGAACAACTGGAACTGGCCAGCTGGTCCCCCAACTCTTTGTACTCTGATGGAATGTGGAAACCCAGTTCTAGAACCTCAAGAACCCCAAGCCAGGGTCTACGTTACTTTCTTTCTTTCTTCCTTTCTTCCTTCTTTTCTTTCTTTCTTTCTTTCTTTCTTTCTTTCTTTCTTTCTTTCTTTCTTTCTTTCTTTCTTTCTTCCTTCCTTCCTTTCTTTCTTTCTTTCTTTCTTTCTTTCTTTCTTTCTTTCTTTTTTCTTTCTTTCTTTCTTTCTTTCTTTCTTTCTTTCTTCTTTCTTTTGTTTTGTATTGATTTCAGAGAGGAAGGTAGAGGGAGAGAGAGATAGAAACATAAATGATGAGACAGAACCATTGGTCGGCTGCCTCCTGCACACCCCACACTGGGGATCTAGCCTGCAACCCGGGCATGTGCCCTGACCAGATTCGAATCAGTGACCTCCTGGTTCATAGGTCAATGCTCAACCACTGAGCCACACCGGCTGGGCAGGGTCTACATTTCAGTATGAAGCCAGACTCCCTGATTCTAGAGGCTCATCTGGTATTCTGTGCACAATTTCATATTAACACCACTGGACAACAGATGCCCCTTTTGTGAAATTAGAATTGCCAAGGAGGAAATGAGCTAATATTTTTTGAATAGTCCAGTGTTTCAGGCACAGGGGTAGGTGTTTTTTGGTTGGGAGGAGGTCATTTTTTTTTACATCATTGCACTTCCTAGCAACTTTCTCACCAATTTGTAGCTGCTAGCCTTAATCAATCACTGAGCAGAATCCTCTTTTACCCAGAGATGAATTGTGACTTGTTTTCTCCTGGGCTTCCATTTGCATTTAGATGCATCTTCCTCTGTGAGAAGCCATCCCTCAATCCTAATGCTACATTGTATTTCAATAAGTGACTTGCCTCACAGCCCTACTCCCAGCTGCCATTCATCCTTTAGGGACTCTTAACAATTATTTACATGGACGTGGGGCTCACCACCTTAAGTGAAAGGATAAACAATTAATGTCCCAGCTCCGGACGGCAGGCTGGCCTTTCTGGGATGCCGTTAAGGCTTGTCTTGGGGAGGGCTGTGCAACATGGCTGCTCAGACGGAACTTTAACTAATTATTCAATCAAGGATTTGGCAGGTCAGTCGATGGGAAACCACGTACAGGCGGGTGAAATTGATCACACTTCATTTCCCATCAATTGTCAAGCCAAATTGTGGATAAAGTCATAAGTAAAGGATCATTGCCCATCATTCTCGGGACCGGCTTTCCCTATCTCTCCCACTGACTTACATCCCAGACTGATCGATAAAAAGCAAGTATTTTGTTCTTACAGAGGGAACCAGTATAAAATGTTTACCACCTTCTGAGATGCAAAGGGAGGCGAGAGTATTTTCTGTTTCATAATTGATGCGGCGGCAGCCATATAATCCCCTAACCTTGTCAAGCAGCTCGGATGTGGAGGTTGGTTTTTAAATCCCATGATCCATTATGCATCGCTTACTTCCACATCTATTACCATTCCATCAGCCAACTGACAGGGTTCCCCATCAGGGCCTCGGAATGTGCAGGGCCCTTCAACTTTATGCCTGTGGACAGGCCTGTGGAACTTCACACATGGCTGATTTACAGGCAATTAGCAGGAGGCAATGGAAGATTTAATGTAGCTTTTCTGGAAGTTATGAATAAAGGATGCAGGGAGGAAGGTCCTCCCCCTGCCCCTCCCCCCCGCCCCCAAAAAAAGGCTTGGATAGATCCAGGCCATGAATTTTGTGACTTTAATCACTGCCCTCTCAGAGGATGATGTAAAATGGAATGTGTTCTGGATAAGTTGACTGGCAGCCCCTAAAACTCACTGCTGGTCGGGTTGGTAGAGACCTACCGGGTGGGCCAGTGGGCCCTGGAAAAAGCAGAGATCCCACAGACTCAAATTTATGTGCACGCTTCCTCACTCCACTGTGCCCCACACCCCTCGCCTCCTCCCTTGTACACGGGACCTGCTGGAGCCCAGGCAGAGAAGGCCTTGAGGGTCTGGACACCAGCAACCAGGAAATAAGCAGAAGGGAATTTTCTGAGAAACATGGCCAAGTGCAAAATGATCACAGTTTTCTCATAATTGTGGTATTTAACACTGCCTTTGGTATTTAACACTGCCTTTGGTTTTCTCACAACTAATTGTGAGAAAACGAAAAGGGTGAAGTATTTAAATCCTGTTTTACAATATAGGAAAAGAAAATTTAGAAATTTGATCAACCTTCCTCATGCCATAGCTCCTTAATGACAAAGATGAGTTTTGATTCCAGATCTTCAGTGCAAAGTGTATTTTCTGTAAACCATACTAGTATTTCCTTAATCAGTAGATGTCAATTAACCGGTTTTCTCATGCATATACACATCCTTTATTATCCTGTTAACTCAACAAAAAATGTGTGCTATGTGCTTACTTTTGTATGCTAAAGGAGCTCATAATCTAGGGAGAGAGAGCAGAAGTAAGCAATATGATACAATGTGGATGTTACTAAGGTGGCTGGAGGGTGGGTGCTTTGGGAGTATGGAGGAGGCGCACCAACTTTTATCTTTGGGGTGGTCTAGCAAAGTCTTTCCTGAGGAAATGTCCTAAAGCCTCAAGTACAAGCAGGAGTGAGCCAGGTGGAAATAACTTCCCAGACAGAGGGAATAGCTTCTGCAAACCAGAGGCAAGACAGAACTTACCAGGCAGATGGTTGGAGTTGAGAATACAAGGTGGAAAGAGGGAGAGGTGGGCTGAAGAGCCGCCTGGGCCTGTTCATGGAGAAGCTTGTAAGCCTGAAAGGGGCTATCCCCACAGATCCAGGCCTTGGTCCCCGCCCATCCTCCTCCTCCTCACCCTTCCCAACAGAAGGAAGGAGGTTTGACTTTTGGTCACCATCAAGAACCCATGAGAGTGGTGATAATAGAAGTAAAGCTTCTGCTTTATAGAACACTAGAGGCCCGATGCACAAAATTCATGCACGGGGCGGGGGGGGGGGTCCCTCAGCCTGACCTGCACCCTCTCCAATTCGGAGCCTTCAGGGGATGTCCTACTGACTGCTTAGGCCCACTCTCTGTGGTTCTCTGCTGTCTGTGGGGCCCGCTTGGCTGCTCCCGTGTCATCATTGGCGACAGCTAAGCAGACCCTGCTCTCAGCAGCCACCCCCTGGGACTGGAGGACTCCAGCGGGGCTGAGAGGACTGGGTGCCACCATCTTGCAGCTACGGGTGCTGCCATCTTTGAGTTGGAGTGATGGTTAATTTGCATATTACTCTTTTATTAGATAGGATCATGGTGATTGCTCCAGCAAACATTTCCCCCAGAAAAGGACTGTAGACTAAGTGATCTGATCAAGGTCACTTGCTGCTAGTCAGGGAAGGAGCTGAGCTGAGGCCAGGCTTCTTGTCCCAGCTGCTTTCATGGTGCTATTTAACACTGCCTCTGACTCTTTTGTATGTCAGTCTTTTCACTCAAAAAAAAAAAATTCACTGAGATACACACTCTTTTAAATTATATTATTTTCTTTTCCAAATGCTTCATATTGGAGAAAATATGTGGATTTGTGGATGGAGGACAGTCTTTAAACTGTCCTCCATCCACAAAAGGGGTTTGGAGTTTGGGGTTTTGCACTGAAATTAGGATCTTCAACAAATTCTCAAATGCTACCTTGTTAATTGAATGAAAGTAATACACGCACCATTGTTTCAAAAATAATGTGATAAGCCTCGATATTAAGACCTCTTAGATCTGACTGACATGAGCAATTCAAAAGGAAGGAGAATTGGCAGTGACATGGATAGGACATCATATGCCACAAGTCTGGGTGGGATCATTCAAAAAAGGGAGACTGGGCCTTCCTGCAATATTTCAGAGTT
This sequence comes from Myotis lucifugus, assembly GCF_000147115.1. Taxonomy (NCBI): domain Eukaryota; kingdom Metazoa; phylum Chordata; class Mammalia; order Chiroptera; family Vespertilionidae; genus Myotis; species Myotis lucifugus. Next base: position 3,515,102 of record NW_005871073.1, read on the forward strand.
GGGGAGCAAACCTAGTCCAAGCTGTGTAACCAGGAAAAGGCATAAAGAATGGGGAGACTAGTACCTCTCCCCTGCCTTCCAGGTAGTACGCGCTGGGGGCACTTTAACTACATGAGGCCAGTTTCCAATTCCTTCAGCATCTCTGTTCACTGGAAAACAGAACTGGTAGCTGTCCAATGGGTATGGTGTTGGGGGTGCAAACACAGGTGCCCCCAGGAGCCAGGCGGGAGCTATGACTGTGTGAGGTCAGCCTGGCGAGTGCTAGGGGCACGTGGCAAGTGCCCTCTGAATGTAGCTCCACAGGCCTGGGGTCCCCACGGAAGGAGAACCCAATGACCCCGATCCTCTAACTTCACAAGGAAAACTAAAATTCTGGTGTTTGTGTTTCTTTTATGTTTTTACATTAGAAAGTTTCTGATTTTGAAATGTTGCAGCTCCTGGCTTGTATCCTTATTTACTAGGAGGAAAAGTGGTCGCTTACTGTATATTTCAATCGTATGGAAAGAGATGAGTATGAGATAAGGAAAGCAGGAAAACGAGGAACTGACACAACAGATGAATACGGCATTTCCCCGGGGAGCCAGAGGCAGGGCCCACGAGAGGACGAGGGGGGCCTCTGCCCAGTCCCTTGGCCCCGTTGACTGGACACGTTGATTCCTTGAAGCCCCCAGGAGGGAGTAAAACCACATCAAATCCCTTGAGCTTCAGGGAAGGAAAAAAATATATATCATCTCCACTTAAACTGCTCCATTGAGAAGCAGTGACATCCTCCGAATGACAGGGCGGGAGAATGCACCTGGATATTCCCTCATGTCATTTGTTAGAGGCAGAAGTATGAAAATGTTCCCCACAGCTCGGTGGCATGGAACACTGAAAAACACGTCCTTTCTCTACATGGGTGTGTGTGCAAGGAGAGGGAGTGAAGCCATCGGTAGCGTGCTCTGTTGTCACCACCGAAGTGCCTTGGCGCACCGGTGACGCTGGGCAGGAGAAAGCCCTTCAGTGCAGTGAGGACCGGGCCGGCCAGATGTGCTTTGGCTGCTGTGTTCATGGTACACCCGCTGCTCACAGCCCCCCGATCCCCACCTCCCCTGAGTTCTCACCCAGGCAGCTGCATCTTCGTAGCTAACAAGGAGAAGAGAACTGGAAGCAGCTCATGCAGGCCCTTCCGGTAGAAAGTTCCCCACACTGTCCAGGGCACCATCTCCATTCTCCAGGCCATGTTCATTCTCAAGCCTGCCTGGAGGGCCTTCTGCAGACTTTACAATTAGCCTTGCTTCCCTGAGTCCTATGCTCGCAATGAGCCGAGGAGCAGAAGGGTTCCGAAAGTTCTGGCCCAGTTGCAATTGTCGCATTGAGGAGGTTAGTTCCTTTTGCTAGAAAAGCTACCTTGGATGTGCCTGCAGCCTTGGCACACGTGTTTTTTTAAATGTGCTTGTCACATTTAAAAATTGCCAAGTTGCTCGCAATTATGAGCATGTAGGAGTGTCTCATGTTTCATTCCCTCCTCCAGATTCCCATCTTAGACTTCTCACTGCCCTGAAAACAAAAAGGACTTGGAATCAACTCAGACATCAGGCTGTGGTGCAAACACAACAGCGTAGGAAAAAGACCCGGACCATATTCTACGTGAAAACCCCTCAGATTGCATTTATACTGCCAAAACAATGCAAAGAATTGAGCCAACTATCCGTGTTATTTTGCTGGTGAAGAAAACTTTCATTGCACTAACATTAAAGAAAGGCTTTAGCAATAACTCTGAACTGTAAATTAGGGGTGCTTTTTCTACTGTGACGTCTCCTTATGATCCATGCAAAGATGGCAAGTGTGCTTGGGAGGAGTTTCTCATGTTTAATTAGTATTTTTAAAGTGCCTAGACTGTGATTTTAAGGCTGTAGTGTCGCATTCATGAGGGAGTCCCAAGGAATTTGCAGCTTCTTTCTCATGCTGGAGTTCTATAGTTTGGGGGAGAGAGCTCAATGGGTTTAGGCTCATTGCCTAAATGTATCAGTAACAAACTACCCCAAACTTGGTATAAAACCGCAAGACTCATTATTGTTATTACCTCTCAGTTCTGAGGATTGATTAGATCCAGCAGGGCAGACCTCCATTGAGGTCTTTCATGTAACTCATACTGTTGCAGTCAGAATCTGGGGCTGGAATCATTAAAGGCTCTGTCACATCTCTTGGGGCTGATGTAGGCTCTTAGCTGAGACTTCAGTAGGTTCTGTGGCCAGAACACCTACAAATGGCCTCTTCGTGTTACCTGGACTTCCTCACAACATGGCTACTGAGTTCCAGGGTGGAGCATCCCAGTACAGAGAGTCAGGCAGAAGCCATATCACCATTTCTAATTTAGCCTGGAGTCACCCAGGGATAATTTCCAGTGCATTCCATCCATCAGGCTCATCAGTAAGGTGAGCCTACAGTTAGAGCAAGGGGAGTTAGGCTGTACCTCTTGATAAGAGGAATGTCAAAGAATTCTAAGATATGAAAAACTTCAAATCAGTTTGTTTTTTTTTAAAAAAAAAAAAAAAAAAAGGAGTCAGACCAGCCTCCTTTTAAAAAAGTGGTCATACCTTCCCTGAATTCCTTAGGACATTTGTCCACAAACGTCCTAAGGAATAAACAACTCAAATAAGTCTACCAGACTCCAACTCACCAAATTGGCTGGGCTGAAGAATGTTGTTTTTTTCTTTCCCAAGATGAAGTTATCTGTGAAACTAGGATGACAGCTCCTCTTTTAGAAGCCTCTGAAATTAGCAAATGATTCTCAAGTAGGATAGGCATGACTCCTGAGTAGTAATGACTTCGTTACATTTTGGTGCTGCTGTGCCCAGAGTCAGGCTGCTAGATGTGATGTGTGCGTCTCCTCACATTCTTAAGCTGGGCGGTCGGCAATATCCATTTTTTGAGAACATGCATTGTTCACAAGAGCCTTTGTCTTGGATAACAGCTCCTGTTCATCAAAATGATGCATTGCACTCTGATTTTCTACTTCTGTCTTTCTTTTGGGGTATTCCTTCCTCCTCTCTGATTGCTTTTTCTTCTTAGACCATTACTCTAGTTGATAGTGCCAGGTTATCATTGGCTTCCAACTCCCTCTCCAATAAGCCTGTGATTGATACTAATCTTCCTCGGGGGACACATTTCATAGGACGCACGGTGCAAACCACTCTCTCAATCTGAGCTTTATATGTGCTGACAATTTACAAGGTTGCACCTCACACTCATCTGAAGAGGCTTAGGGGGAAATTTGAGAAATTTGAGAACCAGACCTTCTAATAAGAACAGAAATGCCTGTCATGCCATTCAGCAGTCTGTCTTTAAATAAAAAAAAAATCAGCTGGAGTGGCTCAGTTGGTTGAACGTGGCCCTGTGCACTGAAAGGTTGCTGGTTCAATTCCAGGTCAGGGCACAAACCTGGGTTGTGGGTTTGATCCCTGGTCAGGGTGCATGCAGACAGGCAACCAATCGATATTTCTCTCTCTCTCTCTCTCTCTCTCTCTCTCTCTCTCTCTCTCTCTCTCTCCTCCCCTCCCTCTATTCCTCTCTTTAAGTATGTCCTCAGGTGAGGATTTAAAAAAAATTTTTTCCCAGCCAATGACATTCTGGATCTGAATTTTTAGATTAGTGCTATTTGGACACGGCTGGTTCCTAGGAGACCAGCATACATCATTTCTCCCTTCTTTTTTAAAAAAATATTTTTATTGATTTCAGAGAGGAAGGAAGAGGGAGAGAGAAATAGAAACATCAATAATGAGAGAGAATCATTGATTGGCTGCCTCCTACAAGCCCTCCACTGGGGATCGAGCCCACAACCCGGGTCTGTGCCCTTGACCAAAATCGAACCTGGGACCTTTCAGTTCGCAGGCTGATGCTCCATCCACTGAGCTAAACCGGCTAGGGATCATTTCTCTCTTCTAAAGAGAGTGGTATTTTAATTATTCTAATGAAAGCTTTCACTTACCATTGATTCCATTAAAAAAATACACACAAAAATGAAGGTGATTGCAAACACCTCGCTGAAGCAGAAGCCGTTCTTCGTAATATAGCTGCACCTTTCCTAGGAAAACTGAGCTCTTGACAGATTTATAGACACGCATGTCACCCTCCTCATTTGATACATGCTTGGGTTTATATTTTATTTTTCCAGACCCAAGAAGATGTTTTCTGAAAAGGTTTGATTCCTCATATAAAGTTTGTACCCCTAAAATAGGTAAGCCAAAGAAGCAATGCAATGCTCTATTTGCTTGCCCAGTGTGTTCTTCAAATGAATGTTTGCACCCAGAAAGGTGCAAACATTCAGACTCAACACTGTTAAGCAACACAAGCTAGATATATGATTTGTTAATTAATCTACTCAAAGAAGTTTCAGAGAGAAAGGGAGAGGAAGAGAGAGATAGAAACATCAATGGTGAGAGAGAATCATTGATCAGCTGCCTCCTGCACACCCCCTACTGGGGATCGAGCCAGCAACCTGGGCATGTGCCCTTGACCGGATACTGACACAGGCCTGTGAAACTCAAAGAAGTGTCTGTCTCTTCTCCCTCAGTATGGTCACACAGTGCCCCAGTAAATCAAATAGTTATGAAAAGTGGGCTGGATTGGTATTTTAACTTAAAAATTCAGAGCCAGTTATATAAGTTGAGAAAAATGAATATACAAAAACTTAGTTCTTTGGGGTAGTTAAATATCACTCCCAATCTTGTTCTCACATCTATATTAGCCCTTTCAGAGGAAACAATTTTCCAGAACCCTTCTGTTTTTTTTCCTCTAATGTCTGTGTTATTTTCTGAATAAATATTTCTGTGAAAATTGGACCGTATGGGTTGAATTGTATTCTCCCAAAACATGTATTTTGAAGCCTTCACCCTCATTACCTCAGAATATAATTTTACTTGCAGATAGGGCCTTTGAAAGGTAATCAAGTTAAAATCAGGTCTTATAGGTAATCCAATATGATTGATGTCCTTACAAGAAGAGGAAAGTAGGGCACAGACATCCCGGAACAAGAGGCAACCATGTGAAGACACAGTGAGAAGGCACCATCTGTAAGCCACGGAGAGAGGCCTCAGAGGAACCAAACCTACTGACACCTCGTTCTTGTACTTCCAGCCTCCAGAACTGTGAGAAAATAAATTTCTGTTACTAAGCCACCCACTCTGTGGTATTTTGTTATGGCAGCCTTAGCGAATGAATACATTGAAAGTTTTTCCTGCCTATAACAGGAACTCATTCTTCTGGGTAACTAAGGAAAAGTGACCTGCACATTTCTAGGGACAGCTCTGAGCAAGGTGACAGTAGCCCAGTCTCACTTTCAGTATGTGAATGATAAAGTTGGATACCGGTTAAAGTGATAAGGATGAACTTGTATCAATAATATACTGATTTGTGCCCTAGCTGGTTTGGCTCAGTGAATAGAGCATCAGCCTGGGGACTGAAGGGTCCCAGGTTCAATTTCAGTCAAAGGCACATGCCCTGATTGTGGGCTTGATCCCCAGTAGGGGGTATGCAGGAGGCAGCTGATCAATGATTCTCTCTCATCACTGATGTTTCTATCTCTCTCTCCCTCTCCCTTTCTCTCTGAAATCAATAAAAATATATTTAATGAAAAAATAATAATACAGTGGGGCCTTGACTTACTAGTTTAATTCATTCCATGACAGAGCTCGTAACTCAAATTACTCCTATGTCAAATCAAAAAGTGAACGAGTGAGACACGTGATGCTAGGCTGATGTTGTGGCATTCACTGTGACGTTCGCTGCGCCAACTAGCAGTGGGGTATCTGAAGCTGGCTCGTAACCCGAATTTTAGCTCGCAACTCAAAGCAAAAAATCGGCTGAGAGACGGCTCGTATCTCGAAAAACTCGTTAGTCGGGACACTCGTAAGTCAAGGCCCCACTGTATACTGATTTGCCCGGCCTGTGTAGCTCAGTGGTTGAGCATCAACCTATGAATCAGGAGGTCATGGTTCAGTTCCCAATCAGGGCACATGCTTGGGTTGTGGGCTCAATCTCCAGTAGGGGGCGTGCAAGCTTCTCTCTTATCATTGATGTTCCTATCTCTCTCCCCCTACCCTGTCCTCTCTGAAATAAATTAAAAATATATACAAAAATAATAATATACCTATTACATAGGGAAACAATAAGGAAGAGTCCAATGTGAACTGAACTCAAGTTCAATTTATACAAAGGTGACTGAGGGTTTTAAAGAGAGGATGAGGGCATAGCAAGGGGTGTGAGCCAGGGCTCAGCAGAATCAGGGAACTGAAAATTTACAAAAATGTAGAAGGTCTGGTGGGTCCATGTGAAACCCACCTGGGCTTGTGAACTGGCACTTATTGAAGTCAGGCCCCTCTCCTCCCACAGAGACTGGGAGACAGGAGCTCTGTGCTCAGGTGTTGGCTGGAACAAACAGGGCATCCTTTTGACAGCCTGGAGCTTTCTCAGGAGGCACTGTAAGGGGAGCTAGGGTCATCCTAGGGACGCAGCCTAGAGCCATGTTAGTGCTTGTTCAAGTCTTCGGAGACCAAGGTTCACAGGCTAGTAGAAAGGAAGGACCAGAGGAGCCTGCCTAGAGTCTGATCAAGGAATCTTTGTCAAGGGTCACCGGAGTCAGACACAGCCTATGCACGGACAAGTGCTATTTAAGCCCTTCTAGCACTGAGAGGCATGGGAAGGAACCAGAGTCTGTGCTGACATAGCGGCAATCAGTCATGGAATCCGGAGTCGTGCTGAACTGTGAGATGACGTGGGCCTGGGAGGAAACCCCATAAAAGCAGACCTGAAATCTGGGGCAGGCTCAGCAATCCTGGCAGGGAAGGGGGCAGGAGCCTTCAAAGCTAGAATGTAGGCTTGGCATGATTTTCTGTGCCCACTGCCCTTCATTACGCTGTGTTTCCACAGCGCAGGCAGAGACGTGGGAGGCTGCGCATGGGGCTCTGGTGGAACTGGGTCAGTGCAGAGACAACTAGAAGAGCCTGAGCTACAAAGCGGGTAGGACAGTTTACAAAAGGGGGCGTGCATGTGTGCCATAGGGGGGTGTCCTGTGCTAATGCTGGCTGAATATTGCCCATCCAGGTAAAGGGGTCACTGTCAGGGCGACAGTTCGGAGAAAGCCCGGGCAATGAGGTGCAGCCCAGCCCAGGTCAGTGGAGGAGAGGCTGGCTCGGTTCATGGGGCCCTGAAATCTTAGGGGCTTCTCAGAAGCATGATTCTGACACCGCACACTGGACTGGGTCAGCTCCCCACCAGGACTCTTCTCATAACACCCTGTGCTGTTTTTTCCTAGCATTTATTACAGTTTGTAATTACATACTTGTGCAATTATTTGATTAACATCTGTCTCCCCTACTACACCGTATGTTGTAATAGGCAGAAACCATGACTATTTTATTTTCCACTGAATTCCCAGTACCTAACACGGTCCCTGGCAAGGGCTCACACTCAAGAAATATTTGTTGAATGGACAAATGAGTTGATTTATGTTGATGCCCCCAAGCTGTCAGAGCCTCACTTCTGCTACGAACGTGATGGGATGCATGGAAGGTCAAGGACAGAAAGTAGTGTCCTCCCAGGAGCCAGCTGAGAAGGCCGTGCCATGCCCTCAGCTGGCCTCAGGGTCTCAGATGGCAGGCGCATCAATGTGGATTGGGAGAGCGTTTCGCCTCTAAAAGGCCAACGGAGATTTCAGTGACTTAGCCGGATTCTTGGATTTCAGAAAAGGCTTTGACATGTGAGGCACAGAAACTTTCTGAAAAGAAAACAGGGTCAGTGGACTTACCTGTGAAGACCTGGATGGGTTATGATCTTTGTCAAAAAAGTCCATGGTCCTTGCAGTCAGAAGCACGGACCACACAGATAGCTGTTTCGCAGCCTCCAAGCCTGATGTGATGGAGCAAACAAAGACCATCGCAGTCCCAGAAGCACCAGACCCTGCTGCCCAGAGCAGAGACTCAGAGAAGCTGCCTGCCCCCTGACTCCATCTGCCGTGACCTGCCTTTCTCACTGGTTGGGTCATCTCCAAGGCCGTCTGCGTGGCCTAACTTCTTCTGCATCGATCCCTGGTCCCCAGCTCTCCCTCTGTGGATTCTGTTTGTCCTAGGCATAAACACTGTAGGCATTTAAGCTGGAAAAGTCCATCAATTCTGAAACCTTGCTCTCTCTCTCTCTCTCTCTCTCTCTCTCTTTCATACACACACAAACACACCCACACCTACCCTGGTCCAAATCCCACTCCAAGGACACTAAATATGGGCTATTTCATGTGACACAGTCGCTCTTTTGTCTCAAGAAATTAAGGAAATAACAATGAAACCATTCTGATACCTGGACACCGTTTACTTGTGGTGAGAATTAGCTTTCTCTAGGGACCTGGGGTAGTCTTGGTAAAATATGGGTCATGGACTACATGAATTTTGATCAGGAAATGTAGTTAGGAAAGGTCTGGAACATGGGTTGCTCCTAGCCACAGCGAGACCCTTGCGTGGCCTGGAGGCAGGCAGAGACCATGCACTGATTGTGTGGTAGGCGGAGGAATGGGAGGGTCAAAGTGCGGTGATGCAAGGAAGAGCGGAGTGTTAGAAGAGGCCAAAAGAAGACAGGCAGCCAGTTCACAGCTCTACCCGTTGTGGCAAAGTCACAGGCCCACCCCAAGCCGCCCTCCCTCCTGCTGCCCCTCCCCCCACAGGCAGTCTCCTCTTTTTCCAATGCAGAGCCCCCACCTGCGAAGACCACGTGGCCCAGAGGCCTAACTCGCCTCCCTGTAAATGCAGGTAGATGAGCTCATTCTATCACAGAGCTTATTTCCATGGGGAGGCCAGCAGTTGTCCAAACTATTGTCAGGAAAGAATATTATCCCCCAGATTTTCTGTGAAGAGGCAGCACTGCATCATGGGAAGGGAACTGGGGAGCCAGAAGTTTTCACCAGAATTCTGGTCCCCTGTGGGCACCGAGGCACTGTGTGACCTTGGGCAGGTTCCCTCACCTCCTGGGGCTGCTCTTTCTTTCATGTAAATGTCATGCCACCTTTGGCTTGTTTGCTGCCAGTTTTGAGGGGGAAAAGCTTCCTGGGAGATGTGATTAAAAAAGAGACTCCCGGCCTCTTGGCCAGGGGACGGACCCTCATGCTCAGACCGCGTGGGCACTTTGGATCAATCAGCCCCAGCGCCTCTGTGTTAATTTCCTCCTCCTTCTCGCCAGCCCTGCTGTCTCCGTATAAGGGCCCAGCATGGCCGATGGCATTTAAAACTGCTTCCTAAGGGGCACATGCATGCAGCCTGGCTGGGCTGCCTTTGTGCGGAGCTGGGACCGAGCATCTCAGCGGCCTAATTCCAGCCTGGCACGGGCTCGCAGAGGTGTCATTATGGGGGTTCAGAAACTAACCTTAGTGACCCTCCAGGGCAGGGGAATAGAGCCCCGGCTCCATGTGCCCAGGAGCAGCATACTGGCCAGGGCTCTTCAAAGTCAGCAGAGAGGGCACTGCACATGTTTTACTGTCCATCCCCTCCGTGATGGCAGAGATTCTGTCTTGTTATCTCACTCTTGTATCCTTAGCACTCAGCACAGTACCTGGAACATAATAAACTACTAAGAAATAGATTTTGAACCAATGAATGAATGAATGAAATGGTGCAGAACACACTCTTGGAGTCTGGCCCTCACCCTACAGGCCACCCCTAAACTGGTCAAAATCAAAGCAGGCAAAGTGGTTTGGGTCATCAGCTGCCCAGGAACTCTTGGCCCCAGTGTGGATATCCTCCCGGGTGACAGGAGGAATGGGGAAGAGTAGTGCCGACAAAGAGTGCTTTCCCTTCCGCTCCAAAGGCAGGAAGACATGAGAGCTGTTGACATAGAAGACAGCAAAAGGACACCACCTGCACAATGCTTGGGGATCCATTCCCGGTTCTGTAATGTAATTAATCCTAAAAAATATATTTCCTGAACGCTACTTACTTACAATAAAAATAGTAAGTGTTGCTTGGCCAGTGCGGCTCAGTGGCTGAGAATCAACCTATGAACCAGGAGGTCACAGTTCAATTCCCAGTCAAGGCACATCCCTGGGTTTCAAGCTCGATCCCCAGTGTGGGGTGTGCAGGAGGCAGCCAATCAATGATTCTCTTTCATCATTGATGTTTCTATCTCTCCTTCTCCTTTACTCTCTGAAATCAATAAAAAATATGTATATTTAAAAAAATAGTAAGTGTTGTTCTTTACACTGAGGAGGAGTTGAAATGGGTTCAGGTTTCTTTACATTTGGACGTGGAGTTTATGACCCAGTCTCAGGGGACCGAGCATTGGGAGCAGGGGTAAAGGTCCCCTTCAGGTTCTCCTTGTCCTCTTCCAAGGCTGGAAGCGTGAGCCTAAGTGACCACTTATTGAGCATCTATTGTGTGTCAGATACTGAGCTAAGCTGGTGGATATGACATCATTCCCCAGGCATTTGTGGTGGGGCCAGGGGCCCTGACAAGTAAATGACAGCTGTAAAGAGTTTCGGTAATTCAGGTGAGGGATGATAGAGAACTGACCAGGGTGGTTTAGTATAGGAGTGGAGAGAAGTGAACAGAGGTGAGAGAAACAGAGGATGAACGACAACCAAACCGAATGCTGCCTTGGTTGAGGTAGAGGAGAAAAGGGAGGGTTAAGTGTGACTCCCAGGTTTGGGGTTTGGGCAGCTGGGTGCGGCTGGGGCCTTCACCCAGGAGAGGAAGAGTGGCAGTCGGGGAGACTGATGATGGGTTCAGTCCCAGATGTGTTGCAGGTGAGGGTCCTATGTGCCATCCAGGAAAAGTCCATTAGGAAGTGGAATAATTTACGACAAAATACCAGTGAAAGAGTGGGGGAATTTCACTGTGTGTAATATTTTTAAACACCAGCAATGATCTAGGTAGACATGTCCTCCTGCGCTTGAGGACTCATTTACAGTCCTGGCATCCCTCCTCAGTCTGTCTTATTTTAGAAACAAACACATCAGCCGTGAGTGCAGCTGAAAATGAGCCGGGCCAGACCAGTGGGGAATACAGTCTGTCAGGCTCTGTACTTGCCATGCCTTCCTTCAGTGACCCCTACCCTGGCCTCCTGCACTGGCAGCTTTGAAGGTTACTTAGTCCTTCAAGCCTCAAATTATTTAAATCTCCATAGCCTCTCAAGACAAATCCTGGTATCTCAGACACCCCAGGCATGTCCAGGAATAAGCACAAAAGACAAAAGTGTTCACCTCTGCTCAACCTAGCCAGAGCCACTCATTCAGTCTCATGCCTTCAAAGCTTAAACAAAACTTTCTAATAAAATAGGAGCGGTGGTCCAGTTTGGGGGAGTTTAGAGTTCTCAAAATGTATCGGTAAAAAAAAAAATCAGATATGAAGGGTCATGTTTAGTAGGCTTTCCTCTGTGGGTAACGGAGTTGTGAAAGATCTTTGAGCAGGACTGATAGGAACAGAACTGTACTTTAGAAAGAAAAGACAGTTCCTACACTCTGGCTCCTTCGTTAAATAAGTGGACAAAAAAGGAAGTTTCCTGGATGCCTGATATAATAATTACAGTTATACTGCCTGCTTCATAAACAGGTCCAAATTACTTATAATGGTTTTTGCTCACATAGTCAAAAAAGTGAGAGTTCCTAGTATCTCTCACCCAAGCAATGATCCAGGGACTAGTTCTCCTTCCATTCTTTGGCTCTGCCATCTCTGACACGTGGCTTCCAAGTTCACCATACCATGAATATCAAGGCATTCAAAGGGGAAAGAGAGTGGAGAATGCACCTGTTTCTTAAATTCTCCAATGACCTCCGTTTCAATTCCATTGGGAGACACAGGGTTCCCCCTAGAAGCCTGGGGATGAGAAATGTAGTCCCTGATTGGGCAGCCACTTCCGTCTATGACTATACTATGGAAGGGAAGCAAGAATTTTGGTGAAAAGTCTATTAACACCTGAGTGAGGGAAGAAAAGCTTATTTACCCTTCAGCAATAACTTCTCAAAGTAGTCTAGCACCTCGTTTTGAAGCATGGTTGAGGAATGAATTTTATGAGCAAATGAGGCTTAAAATAACATAAAAGCAAGGTTCTTTTTGGCATCAACTAGTATTTGTCTAAGTTATTTTTTGAAGGTTCCAAATTGATTTTATACTTCCCCACCTAAGTGAACAGAGCTTAAGTTAATTTAAGCTTTTCTTGATGACTTAGAATCTCCATTATGCATGTCACTTATCATAATGCAGTGGGTTGTATACCGATGGCTTTAGAGAGGTGTGGAAATGTTTGTTCCTGCACTGAATGCCTCTAGAATTCTGGGCTGTTCTGCAAAGTTTCTTCTTTAACTGTTCTGGCCGCCTAAGAATTTTCACAGTCACTGTGTCATCTCGATGCCTCTAATTTTTGTTTTCTAATGTTTTCTGTTTTCCTGCCATTTTTGTTTTCTACTACTGCCTCCCCTCCATAGGCTTTCTTTTTTCCCTTGACTCTTTAATTGTCTTTTCTTTGCCGTCCTTCCTCTTCAACTCTGTTTTGCCTGTTAAGGCAAAAGAGCATGCACACACTTGGGAGTGGGATTAACTTAGGTGCCAACACGGGGTGTCTCTATGACCTTGAGCAACTTAACCTCCAATCTCTGTTTCCTCAAATATGAACCAACATTGTAATATAGACCTTATTGGTTTACCTTAGGGTTAATTCAGATAATAATATTAATAATATAAAGCTTTTCTCTGTAAAAATTGGTAGCCATTATTATTGTCATTTTGGAACTTATAAAACCTGATTTTCATGGGCACCCTCAATAGAAATAAGAACAACCCCCAGGACTCCAGGGAGTGAAAATTCAGGAACAGATGGAAGAAGAGTCAGAATATAGGAGACACTTCCACAGAGTGGATGACTGTAGCCATGAATCAGGATTCCTGAAAGTCTGCAAGGAGTTATGGATCTACTAATGTGGTTGAGTGTGATCTAAAGAAAAATCTATAATAATAAAATCGTAATATGCTAATTAGACTGGACGGTAGGAAGAAGCCGGGTCCCATGTGCTAGAGGGAAGCCGATGCCGGCAGCCGGGGGGAAGGAAGGCCTATTCTTGCACGAATTTCGTGCATTTTGGGCCTCTAGTCTAATATAAATGAATGAAGCCAAAAAGAGGAATAGCAAGAAAAAAAGAAAAGTGGGTAAAAGTCTTCCAAGTTTCTAAAAATAACAACAAACACCTTTATAAACAATGAAACTATCAATTCTTTCTGCCTTCATCCACTCCCAGGCTTCCTGAAGGAGCTAGGACGCCTGTTGCTAGGAAGCAGCTTCCTTGTATCCCTGCCTGTTCGGGTATAGCCAGAGAAGTGAAGGCAGCTGTATACTGGGCAGCCTGCCCAAGAGGTTCCATGACACAGACAGTAGGTCCTTAATAACTATGTGTGGAGAAAATGAAATGGGAAAAGAAGAAAAAAGGTGATTTTTTTTTTTACTAATACAAGGAAAGTCATTCTAGGGCCCAGAGGAGGCATCATGTTTAGCAAATGAAAGCAGATGGCAAAGTACCTCCCTACTACATCACAGCTAATGTCCATCGATGGTCAGCAAATGAGTAGACTGTGCTTGCATCCATAATCCTGTTCCTAGCCTCGTGCTCTATTTATTTAGCTAATGGCTGCCTCACTGGTAGCTCATCACGATGGTGTTTACTGAGCTTGGCAAAGTGAAAAATTATGATTTTGTTTACTCATGTGTTTCCAGCTGGGGTGCTGAGCTGTTATCTGGGCTTCTGAGGACCAGTCCTATATTCTCAGAGCCCCTAAAGTAGGCAGCTCAGTAAACAAACCATCAGCTTGAACCCAAGTGTCAACACTGACACAGTCTGGTTACTTGCTACTTGGCAGTAGTCAGTCTCCACCACCTCAGATAATGACTCATTTGGGAAACTTTTTTATGCTTAGATAATAAAGTGAGTAGAAGTAAGCTTTCAGTGTGTTCAGTTTAGTTTGTACTACTCAGTCTTCTGTGAGAAAAACGAGTATTTGTTCCAAATCAAATATTCTCTTTTGAACGAGTTTGTTTCTTGGTCTACACTTGGGCATGACAAATGGAAATGGAATCCCAAACAGAAAGCCTGGGAGAGAGGCTATGGTTCTGGACCAATTTAGTTACCTGTGCAGCAAATAATTAGCAAACACTTATTATATGTTAGATCCCAGGGATATTGTGGTGACCTGTGTTTGGTGACCCAACAGAGACACGAATCCAGTTCTTAAGAACCTTGCCATTTTGTGAGGAAGAGACACATTGAATCAGTAATTGCAGATGTGATAAAATCATAAAGGGAGAAACAGGATACTAAGCTAGCCTGGGAGTTTAGGGAAAGTTCTCTGAGGAAATGATGCTTTGAATGAGTGATGAAGCATGCGGAGCTGCAAAGTCCAGCGAAGTCAGTGTTACTGAGTGTGGAGAGCCATAAGAGGGTGGCCGATTCAGGACTTGGCAAGCTATCAGGAACTGGTAAGCCCCTGGAAGGACCTCATTCTCAAAACAACAGGAGGCCATTTAGGGATAATAAGCAAAAGCATGTCCTAATTAGATGTACATTTTAGAGAGACCATTCTACCTGGTGTGGAGAATAGATAGAAGTAGATGTAAGAGACAATGGAATACTACGCTGCTATAAAAAAGACGGAATTTTTACCATTTGCAACAGTATGGATGGAACTAGAGAGCATTATGCTAAGTGAAATAAGCCAGTCAGAGAAAGATCAATATCATATGATCTCACTCATATGTGGATAAAATGATCAACATAATTTGATGAACACAAATAGCTCCAGAGACAAACAGTAGGGGCGAGGGGGTTAGAGAGCAACCACAGGACTTATATGCATGCATATTAACATAACCAATGGACACAGACACTGGGGTGGTGGGGGCTTGCCCGGGGTGGGAATGGCTGGGGGCAGGGGGTCAATTGGGGGTAAAGGAGATATATGTAAAACTTTAGACAATAAAATAAATGAATAAATAATTAAAAATAAGTAGATGTAAGAGGACTGCCTAGGAGGCATGGCAGTGACTGGGTGAAGATGTCGGGTTGAACCAGGGGTGGGTCGGGGGGAGCAAAGTACAGATAGATAAAAATGAGCAAATTCAAGAGAGATAGGCTCTGTGAGTGATTGGACATGAGAGGTAATACTTTATTCAGAAAGGTTCTTTTAGTATCTGTAATAAGCTATGATAGTCATAATAGTTACTCCTTACTAAGTGTCTATCATGGCCATTTTACAGATGAGAAAACTGAGGCTGAGAGTAAGAAAGTACCAACCAACAGAACTGAACTGAGATCTGAACCCAAGTCTGACTCCCAAGACAGTGTTTTTGCCACCTTAACTCTACAAATGTAATGTTCTGTTCAATTCCATATTTTTCTCACTTGCTCAACTGAAACCTTTGCTTCCATTCCCCACCTCACCCCCCATTTAATTCAGCTATATGTGGAACTTCTACGCTCTCATCATTCTCTTGCCTTTGGCCATAATTTTTAGTTATCTTTCCATATGTGGGCCATGCTGTATTTATCTTAGGGCCTTTTCAAATGTGGCAGAAGCCAAAGCAGACAGCTTTGTGGAATTAGGCCTGTCTGGCAGCATTAAATATCACCTTGCTCTAATGAAAATGCATCTTTTTGTTTGTTTTAATGGGCGCAGGAAGCCTTTACATCTAATCTCCTCCTGGAGGAGGTAATTGCATGTAAGTGACCTTTGAAGGAAATCACCACAGGGAGTTATTGGAAAGGCTGTGAGGTGAGCCGGTGTGTAACATCAACCGTTGCACTAGCATCGCAGAGAAGAAACGGGCTCTGGAAACAGGTTTGTCTCACTGACAACTCATCCATGCCTGTTTTGGACAAAGAAAAATTACCTACTTCTTGCCGAGAAAGTAAAGCAGTGAGGTATTAAGAGATTTCTTTATCTCTGGGGCACTGGTATATGTCATGTGTATATCATGATCCCTGCCCCACGGCACTCATGTTTTAGTGGTTAGGACAGATAGAAAGAAAGGAAGAAAGGAAGAAAGAAAGAAGGGACGGAGGGAGGGAGGGAGGGAGGGAGGGAGGGAGGGAGGGAGGGAGGGAGGGAAGAAAGAAAGAAAGAAAGAAAGAAAGAAAGAAAGAAAGAAAGAAAGAAAGAAAGAAAGAAAGAAAGAAAGAAGGAAAGAAAGAAAGAAGGAAAGAAAGAAAGAATGGAAAATCATTAGAGGTTATGGTGTGAAGAAAATAAACAGGATCATGACAGATGATTAATTTGTGCCTCCACATCCTTACCTGGTAAATTAAGGGAAATGGTAGAACCTGCCTCTCAAAGCTATTTTCAGGATTAAGTTAGATGAGGCATGCATGGTACTTAGAACAGTGCCTGGCACATTAGTTGAACATTTTGTCAGTATTATTAGTGGTTAATATCTTTGTGGTATGATAGGTGGGGAAGGCCCATTTCAATTAGGGCAGTCATAGAGGGCCTCCTGGAGGATAAGGCTTTTAATCTGAAACCTGAGAGATGAGAAGGGGCCAAGCATGTGAATAACTGGGGTAGCAAAGGCCAGAGACAAAAGAAGGAGCACCCGGTCTCTCCCAGGGGCAGAACGGAGATTGGTGGTTAATGGGGCTAGAGAATGGAGAGTAGAAAGAGTTGAGGGGCATGAGGCAGGCAAGACTCCAACCAGGTAAAGAATTAGGATTTTATTCTTCAAGCAGGATAGGGGAATGGCATGCTTCCTGCTTTAAAATCTCACTCTGGCAGCTGTGCAGCGACTGAACTGTAAGGGTGAAAGCCAAGAGACCAGGAAGCAGCATCGGTGGGTGGAGATGCTGGTGGGAGGGTGGGTGGCAGTGTATTCATTTCTCAGAGCTGCCAGAACAAATCACCACAAGCCGGGTGTCTTAAAACAACAAAAATGTATTCTTTTACAATTCTGGAGGCCAGGAATCTGAAATTGAGGTTTTGGCAGGGACGTGCTCTGTCTGAAAGCTCTAAAGGGAGAATTCTACCTTACATCTTCCAGCTTCTGGTGGTTGCTGGCAGTCCTCAGTGCTCCTTGGCCAGCAGATACATCACTCCGATCTCTGGCTCCATCATCCATGGTTTCTCCCCGGTGGCACTGTGTCTCTGAGTCTCCTTCTATTCAGATGCCAGTGATGGATTTAGGGCCCCTGTTGATCGAATATGACCTCATCTTGATTTACATTGTAATTACATCTGCAAAAAGCCTTTCTCCAAATAAGGTCATATGCGTAGGTGCTTGGGTTTAGGGCTTCAACATTTCTTTTGAAGGGAGAACACGATTTAACCCATAATGAGCAGGAAGTTACTGACTAGCCACAACTCCGAGGGGTTGTATTGGCTGGAGAGAAGCCGCTATAGCTCAACTTCTGGGGCAAGAATAGCCCCCAGCCATGCACAGAGGCATTCAGCGTCTTTCTTCTCATAGGGTGTTGAAATGCTATACAGCTTATTCCAAATAAGCTTATTCCGCATAAGCAGGCCAGTGGTGCCGAGGCAGGCAGCCCTGCTGAGCGTGGCTTGTCAAGTAGGGATGTTTCTTCTTATTTATCTGTCTTCACTGTAACACTTCCATTTGTAGGTTCCATCTTAAGGGCACTATTAATCCATGATTCCCCTTTGGTGAGTCCCCAGTGACTTTGAACAGTCCATGGACATAGTGGATTTTCTTAGGGATCTACAAGTGAGGAAACCTGAACTTATCCCAGGTGCTGCCCTTAGCATGTGACCTTGAGCAAATCACATAACCTCCCTGAGCTTCAGCTTTTTCCATTGTAAATGGGGGTACCGGCCTGGCCCAGGGGTTCTCAGCCTGGAGGATGCATCTGAATCACTGTTAGGACTTGATAAAACCCAGATTGCTGAGACCCACCTCAGAACATTGGATTCAGAAGGTCTAGGGTGGGGCCTGAGGATTTGCATTTCTAGCAAGTTCCTAGACTTCCTTGTTGCTGCTGATCTGGGAACCATAGCGTTAGAATTTATTGGCAGAGATCATCTCTGAGATTTCTGCCAGTAATGCTATTCTGTAATTCCAAGAAACTCATTTCAATATAATCAGCTAGGTAAAGTGAATCTTCTAACTTCAGCTATCAAAATCTGTTTCTTTCCCGATTTTATTGCCGTATAATTGACAAATAAAATTGTATATATTTAAAGTGAATAATGTGATGATTTGATATACATACACATTGTGAAATGATCACCACAATCAAGTTAATTAACATATGCATCCCTCATATTATTACTGTGTGTGTGTGTGTGTGTGTGTGTTTGTGTGTGTGTGTGTATGGTGAGAATGCTCAAGATCTACTCTCTTAGCAAATTTCAAGTAACTATAGTCACCATTTTGTATATTAGATCCCCGGAACTTATTTAACTTATAAATGAATGTTTGAACGCTTTGACCAACATCTTCCTATTTTGCTTACCCCTGGCCTTGGCAACCACTATTATACTCTCTTTCCATGAGTTTGACTTTTTAAAATATATTTTTTAGATTTTGTAAAGTCACATAGATAATACAGTATTTGTCTTTCTCTATCTGGCTTATTTCACTTAGCATAATGTCCTCCAGGTTCATCCAGGTTGTCATAAATTGCAGAATATCCTTATTTTTTTATGGCTGAATGCTATTTAATTGCATATATGTGGCACATTTTCATTATCCATTCATCCATAAATGAGCACTTAGATTTTTTCTGTATCTTGGCTATTATGGGAAATGCTGCAATGATCATGGGAATGAAGATATCACTCCAAAATTCTGATTTTGTTTCCTTCAGATATATATTCAGAAGTGGGATTGCTGGGTCATGTGGTAAATCATTTTTACAAAATATGACTTAAAAATATGACCCAGCCATTGCTCACCTTATTTTACTTTGGATTTACCTCTCCTGACAAGTGTATTGATTTAGTGGCTCCTCTTTCTCTCTATTCTCCTTAGACCATCCACCCTTTTCCAGATACTGGGCTCTGCACCTATAAGATACTGCAGAAATCAGCAGAATGTTGACCCAGAGTTCAATAGAAGCACTTACCCTTTGTGTGAATTATTTAGGGCAGAGATGGGATTATAATAGATGGAATTAGAAACTTGAAAACTAATGGCATAGATAAGCCCAGGAAAAGATACTCCACATCATTAGTCATTAGGAAAATGCAAGTCAAAAGCACCACAATGAGAACTTCCTTTCACCCATTAGAATGGTTATAATAAAATAGAGAGACAATAATAAGTGTTGATGAGCCTGTAGAGAAATTGGAACCCTTATTTATACAGTGCAGGTGGGAGTGTAAAATGGTGTAGCCATGTTGGAAAGCAATTTGGCAATTTCCCTAAATGTTAAACATAGAGTTGTCATATGTGACCCAATAATTCCACTTCTAGGTATGCAAGGTGAAAAAAGCCAGACCCAAAAGACTATATGATTCTGTTTATGTAAAATGTTCAGAAAAGGCCAATCTGTAGAGAAAAAAAGTATATTAGTTGTTGCCTATGGCTGGGCATAGGAATAGATAATGACTATATATGGGCATGAGGTTTCTTTTCAGGATGATAGAACTGTTCTAGAATTAGATTGTGGTAATGGCTGCACAATTCTGTAAATATACTAAAAAGGATTGAATTTATGTTTTATATATCAACAAAGTTATTAAAAACACACTTGGAAAATAGAATGCAATTAAATAAATAAAAAGAAAGCGAATGTGGTTTCCTGGGGCTCTCTGTGAAGGTCACCTAGTGCTGAAGGTGGTAATGACATATGCAGGCGATTCCCTTAGGAAACATCAGTCTAGTTACCCAGACAGAAAATATCAGACACTGGTTACCAGCAGACAGTGATACTTAAATACAATGAGCACATCTCTTTCATATTCTTCATGTGCTAAGCACTGTGGTAGGTTCTACATGCCTTTTCTTTTTTTCCCCAGTTGTTTGCCCTTTACTTTTATTGTTAACACCATTTCCCCCACCACCTTTGCCCACCTGAACCCAACCCCAGTCTGCTCTTCCCTCTGGCCATCACCACGCTGTTGCCTATATCTATGGGTTATGCATATATGCTCTTTAAGTAATCCCTTCACCTTTATCCAGTACCCCTCTAGCCTCCCCTCTGACACCTGTCAGTCTGGTCCATATGTCCATGCCTCTGTTTGTATTTTGTTCGTTAGTTTATTTTGTTGATCAGATTCCACATGTAAGTGAGATTCTATGGTATTTCTTTTTCTCTGACTGGATTATTTCACTTAGCCTAATAATCTTCAGGTTTATCCATGCTATAGCAAAAGGTAAGAGATCCTCCTTTTTATTGCTGCATAGTATCCCATTGTGTAAATGTACCACAGCGTTTTTTTTATCCACTACTGATGGGCACTTGGACTGTTTCCAGATCTTAGCTATTGTAAACAAGCTACTATGAACATAGGGGTGCATATATTCTTTTGAATTGATGTTTCAGGATTCTCAGAATACATGCCTTTCCATTCATCCATTTATTCAAAAATATTTGTTGAAGTTCTTCTTTGTGCTAGGCACTGTTCCGGTGTTGAAGATACAGTGTGGCTAAGAAAGGCTCTTTCACGGACCTTCCATTCTAGTAAAGGAGAAAGACAGTACTAGTAAACATTAAACACACAAGCCATCATTAAGAATATTTAGGTAGTGATACATGAGTTTAACAAAATACATCTGGATAATGGAGAGAAGGGTAGGAGATAGAAAAGGGGGCAGTGTGAATTAAAGGGTCGGGGAGGCCTACCTGGGAACACTTGAAGAATGTGAAGGAGCAGTCATGCAAAGATCAGGAGAAGAGTGACCTGGGGAGGGGCAGGGGGAATAACTAATATAGCTCACATCCGACAGCAGGCAATGGAGAAATGGAGAATTCTGTACAAGGTGATGCTGGAGAGAGAGACAGGATGGAAACTGCATGTCTTAGAGTCTGGTTTCTCATTCCCAGTGCAATAGGAAGCCATTGGGGGATTTAAGCAGTTGAATGACATCATCAGATTTATATATTAAAGGGCACCCCAGGAGCTTCGAGGAGACAAGAGGGATGAGGAAAGTAGTGTTAAGAGTTTGCAGTGAGAGCCTAAAGGGAGATTGTGGTGGCTTAGATGAAGCTGGTGGCACCATGGATGGTAAGAAGGGGCAGGATGTGGGATGTATGTAGGAGAATAGATCCAACAGGATTGGATGACTTATAGGGGGTAGAGAAAGAGAGGTATCAAGCATGGTCCTTGAATTCTGACTTGAGCAACTGGGTGGAAGGAATGCCATTAAATTACATGGTAAACCTTCCCTTTGAGGTGGGCTTGATGATATTTAAATTACAAATGAAGAAATGGGGGCTCAGAAAAGCTAAGCCACTTGGCCCAAAATTATCCACCTAAGGAGTAGAAGAAGCAGGTTCAAAGCCAGTAATTCCAAATGCTAGATTTTAAACACTGCTCAGTCCTGCCTCCTGCCCATGGAGCACTTCGTCCTTAGACAGCTGGTAGATGGAAATCATGGAGGTGGCGTTGCATGGAGAGCGGAGGACATCTTAGCAGTGAAGGCTGGTGGGTGGGCTTTTCATTGAATAAGAGGAAAAGGAACAGCTTAGAAAGGTAATATTTTCCTAGTGCAGTGATGGCAAACCTATGACACGCGTGTCAGAGGTGACACACAAACTCATTATTTTGGTTGATTTTTCTTTTGTTAAATGGCATTTAAATATATAAAATAAATATCAAAAATATAAGTCTTTGTTTTACTATGGTTGCAAATATCAAAAAATTTCTATATGTGACAGGGCACCAGAGTTAAGTTAGGGTTTTTCAAAATGCTGACACGCCGAGCTCAAAAGGTTCGCCATCACTGTGACCTAGTGAATCATATTACATAATCAGAGTGGCTTATGCCCAGTGTCAGGCTGAACCGAGATTGACAGCTAATAAAAGCCCAGTAATTACAGGAAAACATCAGATTGGAAAATACAGAGATTCTCGAAACACCTAAAGCCATTTCATATATCTTATGTTTGCTCCAGACCAACAGGCAGCTCCCAGAGCAAGACTGGTCTCATTACTGAGCTAATGGACATTGTGCTCCGAGGTACCCTTTCCCTCTGCCACATAAATCAGAATTTTGAAAAGTGAAGCCCGAGATTGCCGTCTCGCAAATGTTTGCAAGGACGTCACCGGGTGTTTTAGGTGTCGAGTGAAATTTGACTTGGCCTGGTCTGTTCTGTTCGGAAAAGCTCCAGAGGCCTCGGCTGGGTCACAGGGAGAAGTCTGTCTGCTCTCGCTCTCGGGCTGTGACAGATTCCCTGCGTGTGCTTTGTCAGGCAGGGATTGCTCCTGTCCCCACGGCCCACAGGAATAAGTTGTGATGAAAGTTGTCATGCTCCCCTATTCCCTGAATATTTGGGGGAGAGGGGTCGTGGAGGTGGGGGAGGGTGGAAGAAGAGTCTCATCCACACTTTTTAAATCATTCACAAGCCCCCACTAAGTGACAGGTACTGTCCCAGGTACCAGGATAATGACAAATGCTTACACATTATCATAAAGCAAAAGTGACAGCAGAAGTAAAGTGGTATGCTTTGTGTTTGCATGTGTGCATGTGTGTGTGCGTGTATGTGTGTATGTGCACGTGTGTGTGTGCACGCGTGAGTGTGTGTGAGTGTGTGTGTGAGCATACCCACACATTCCCTCTAGAGAGCCAGCCCACCTGCCTCCCGCAGGCTCCTGTCCCGCAGGCTCTGGGGCCTGGCCTGCAGCTCCGAGATCAGCGGGCTGGAGGGCGGTTACTCCTCTGTGTGCTGTAGATTTTCCCGGGCATTTTTCACCTCACAACAGCTCTAATGACCTTGGCATCGAGCTCTTACTGGGGATTAATAACAGGCTGGGCTTAATGGCCCTTACTGTGTCCTGGACCATTTTCTCAGCCAGCCATTAATTCCAAGCAGTTCCCTGGGCTCTGGCCATTACGGCTCCCTGGGCCGAGTGGCTGCCCTGAGGCAAATGGCGGGAGCCTTCTTCTATGCAGAGACTCCCCCTTCTCCTCTCCATGGCATTAACACGAAGGGCTGGGTCCGTGGGCAAGTTATTGGTGAGGGCACCGCGTTATGTCTTCTTTTTATGTCTCAGGAGATAGGTTTTCTCAGAGGACAGAGAAGGCTGGAGGTTGGGTTTCACTCACTATTTATTGATCCATCTATCTATTCAATATTAACAGGGTGATTTTTGTGGGTCAGATACCAAGATTAAAGTGACTTAATATGGGTTCCCATGTTTTCTAACAAAGGATGGAACACCTCACCAAATGGGTGTTTAAAGAAAATGTCACCAGGAATCAGGGAGGCTGGCTACTGTGAGGAGGAGTCAGAGAGGAGGCCTTGATGGGCTGTGAGTTCACTGGGCAGTTCCTCATTGGAGTTTTATCTCCTAGGCTGCCTACCGGAGCCCAAAGCTCGCGTTCCCACACTCCACCAAGTGATGCAAGCCAGCACATGAATGCTCGAGGGGAGAACATGCAAAAACTGCAAGGAATCTTAACTCACCAAAACACGAGTAGTTCCACCCATATCATTAAGACACTAAGGATTATAAAGGTACTGAGACGAGCAGGATCATGGCTCTCTCAAAGGACTGCATCACACCCCAAGAAATGGTCACACAGTATAATTTGTAATCATTCTGCCTCTTAAGACATCATTAGTCCCTCCAAATGCAGAAAACAGACTTCATTTCCTCCTCTGGAAGTGATTCAGCCTTTGGCACATGCTCTTGTCAGCCACAGGAAGTGTAACATTATGTTTAGAGCCGTTATTGTCATTTTATTGGCACCACTTACCAAGAAACACTTAAAGCATAATTCAGACTTCACCTTTTATTTTCTGCATTGTTTGGTGCATCTGCACAACTCAGAGAGTGGGTATTGGTGTCCAAGGTAATCAATACCCCGAAGCTAAGGCACTGGGCAGGAGTCATGAGGGAGGGCTTTCTGGGAGTGGGTGGACCCCAGTGTGTTTGTGATGCCCACTAATCACAGAGGGTCAGTGTCGCACAGGCAGGAGCCTTGGCCTTCTCTGAAAGGGGCCTAAGCTGAACTCACATGGGCGGAGGATAAAGAAAGAGAGAGAAGGCCTTGGAATCTCCATAAGGTGACACGAATTTCACTTGCCAACCAGCCTGTGATCTGAGAGTTTCAGCAGAATAATTAATCATGGGAGAAAGAGATGCTAGGACTCTTCTTTGGATTGTTTTCTCCTATAAAATCAGCACAATGTCTTGAAATTATAAATCACACTGGAAAATTCAGGATGATAATTCTAGGTGAGTCTGATGAGAAAAAGCAGGTTCCAATGCCCTTCAGGTCCAGTGGAATGAAATCTTACAAAGTGACCTTATTAAGCAAATCTACTAAGTTACATAGCACCTCAGGGGTGTATTAAGTGCTAGGAAAATGTATTTTAAGTGAATGAACAAATGAAGGTCATTTGGTCACAAGTATCTAGTTGGTCCTCTTTTTGTTTTACAGGTGAGAAGGTCAAGTGCTTGATTTGTGATAAAGTCTTCTTTAGACCCTGTATTTCCTGTGCCTAATCATCAATGAGTTGCATGCTATTTACAGATGCCCCTGTCATCTTTGTAGGATCTTTTGAGTGGGCTTCTCCATGAGTAGAGGTTTCTTGAGATGCAGGACTTTCAATGCTAAAACCCAAACAACCTCTAACAAACCAGTTGAGTTGGTCACTGTAAGTGTCAGAGTCTGTCCTGGGGATCTGTCCTGCTCCACCATCAAACCTCCATCAGCCCTTGGCAGCCAGGCTTCAGCCTCTACTTCCTCATATCCAACCATAATCAGACTCTGCTACCTCTGTTCAACTGAGACTATTTTGGTCAAGGCCACCAAATTCAAAGAACACTTTCCAAGTTTGGTTTCACTTGTCCTATCAAGTTTTATGACACCATTGAGCACTCCCTCTTTTTAAAAATTAACTCATCTGCGCAGAGAGGGCTGACCCCTGCACCCACCCATGGAGGTCAAATAGCATTTCTGAAACAATGAATGGATTAACAATGAGATCCAGGAAGAAATCAAAAATTAACTGGAGACAAATGAAAATGAACACACAACAACCCATAATCTGTGGGACACCGTGAAAGCAGTCCTGAGAAGGAAGTTCTTAGCATTACAGGGCTACCTCAAGAAGCAAGAAAACTCTCCAATAAACAATATAGCCCCAAACCTAAAAGAACTAGAAAAAGAAAAACAAACAAAGCCCAGTGTAAGTAGGAGGAAGAAAATAAAAAGGATCAGAGTGGAGATAAATGTCATAGAGACTAAAAAACAATACAAAAGATCAATGAAACCAAGAACTGGTTTTTTGAAAAGATAAACAAGATTGACAAACCTTTAACCAGACTCACCAAGAAAAAAGAGAGGAGACTCAGATAAATAAAGTCAGAAATAAAAGAAAAGAAATAACAACTGACACCACGGAAATAAAAAGGAATGTAAGAAAATACTATGAACAATTATATGCCAACAAATTGGACAACCTGGGTGAAATGGACAAATTCCTAAAAACATCCAATCTTCCAAAAGTGAATCAGGAAGAATCATAAAATCTGAATAGACTGATTGCACTAATGAAATTGAAACAGTAATCAAAAAAAGTCCTAAATCAGATGTATTTACAGGTGAATTTTACCAAATATTCCAAGAATTAACACCTATTCTTTTCAAACAATTCCAAAAAATTAAAGAGAAGGGAAGACTACCAAGCTTATTTTAAAGGGCCAGCATTATCCTAATTCCAAAACTAGATAAAGATACTACACAGAAAGAAAATTTTAGGCCAATCTAATGAACATGAGTGCTAAAATCCTCAACAAAATATTAACAAATCAAATCCAGCAATACACTGAAAAGATCATACACCATGATCAAATGGGATTTATTCTGGGAATATAAAGTTGGTACCATGTTTGCAAGTTAATAAACATGATATATCACAAATAAAATTAAGGATGAAAGTCACATGATCATATCAGTAGATACAGAAAAAGCATTTGATAAAATCCAGCACCCATTTATGATAAAAACTCTCAGCAAAGTTATAACTTAACATAATAAAGGTCATGTATGTCAAACTCACAGTCAACATCATACTCAATGAGCAAAAAATAAAAGTGTTTCCCTTAAGATCAGGACCAAGACAAGAATGTCTGCTTTCACCACTCTTATTCAACACTAGAGGCCTAGTGCACAAATTCATGCATGGGTGGGGTCCCTCGGCCTGGCCGGCAATCGAGGCCTATCAGGAGGGCCAGCTGCCTGAAGGGAGGTTGGCCAGTCACAGGAGGTTGGCTATGGGAGCGAACTGACCACCAGGGGGCAGCTCCTGCATTGAGTGCCTGCCCCCTGGTGGTCAGTGCGCATCATAGCAACTGGTCGTTCCGGTCATTCTGGTTGTTCGGTCCTAATGGTCACTTAGGTTTTTATATATATACTAGAGGCTCAGTGCACAAAAATTTGTGCACTCGGGGGGAGGGGGTCCCCTCAGCCTGGCCTGTGCCCTCTTGCAGTCTGGAACCCCTCAGGGGATGACCACCTGCTGACTTAGGCCCACTCCCAGAGAAATTGGGCCTAAGCTGGCAGTCAGACATCCCTCTGGCAGCCGGAAGCCCTCGGGGGATGCCCACTTGCCAGCAGGGAGCAGGCCTAAGCTGCAGTTGGACATCCTTAGTGCTGCTGAGGAGGCGGGAGAGGCTCCCACCACCACCGCTGTACTGGCAGCCGTCAGCCTGGCTTGTGACTGAGCAGAGCTCCCCCTGTGGGAGTGCACTGACCACCACGGGGAAGCTCCTGCATTGAGAGTCTGCCCCCTGGTGGTCAGTGTGTGTCATAGTGACCAGTCATTCCCAGTCGTTCTGCTGTTAGGGTAAATTTTCATATTACCCTTTTATTATATAGGATAGAGGGGTGGTGCATGGGTGGGGGCCCGCTGGTTTTCTCTGAAGGGTGTCCCAGATCAGGGTGGGGGTCCCGCTGGGGTGCCTGGCCAGCCTGGGTGAGGGGGCTAAGGGCCGTTATCAGATTGGCCACACCCCTTCAGGGTGGGGGTCCCCGCTGGAGTGCCTGGCCAGCCTGGATGAGTGGCTGATGGCTGTTTGCAGGCTGGCCACAGCCCCTTCAGGGTGGGGGTCCCAGCTGAGGTGCCTGGCCAGCCTGGGTATGGGGCTGATGGCTGTTTGCAGGCTGGCCAAGCCCCCCAGCAGGGACCCTCACCCCATGAGGGTATGGCCAGTCTGAGTGAGGAGCTGATGGCTGTTTGAAGGCTGGCCACAGCCCCCAGCCACCCAAGCTCCCAGTGGAGGCTGGCTGGAAGCAGGTATCTGGGGTTTATTTATCTTCTATAATTGAAACTTTGTTGCCTTCAGTGGAGGCCAGAGCCCTCCAGGGCAGGCGGGAAGCTTTGCTTCCTCCATCACTGAGGCAACCAAACCTCCTTCTTGCTCCAGCTCCGTGGCTGCCAGCCGCCATCTTGGTTGGGTTAATTTGCATATAGTCGCTCTGATTGGTTGATGGGGGTGGCTTGGGGCGTAGCGAAGGTACAGTCAATTTGCATGTTTCTCTTTTATTAGATTAGATAGATTGTACTGAAAGCTCTTGCCACAGCAATCAGACAAGAAGAAAAAAAATGCATCCAAATTAGAAAGGAGATAGTAAAACTGTCATTATTTGCACATGGCATAATACTGTATATAGTAAATCCTCAGGACTCCACCAAAAAACAACTAGGACTGGTAAATGAATTTGGTAAAATAGTAGGATACAAAATTAATATTCAGAAATCAGTGGCATTTTAATACACCAATAATGAACTATTAGAAAGAGAAATTAAGAAAACAATCCCATTTATCTTTGCAAATATAAATAATGTACCTAGGAATAATTTTAACCAAGGAGGTAAAAGACCTGTAGTAAAAAAAAAAAATAGGAAACTGAAGAAAGAAATTGAGGAAGATACAAACAAGCAGAAGCATGTACTGTGTTCTTGGATAGGAAGAATTAACATTATTAAAATAGCCATACTACCCAGAGAAATCTATAGATTCAATGTAATTCCTATTAAAATGCCAGTAGCATATCTCACAGAACTAGAACTAATATTCCAAAAATTAGCAAAGCCTAGAGCCCGAGGTCAGTGCTAGGTCTCTTTCCCTCTTGCCTGATGCTCTCTGTCACCAATTTAAAAGAGAAAGGTAAGAATGAAAATGCTGATGAGTTAACAGCAGAAGGAATATGTCCTGGCGTGAGATTGAGGAGATGGGAGATGGGCAGCCTTCAGGGACAGAAAAGTGGCCTCCTGGTGCCACTGGAGGGTTGCAGCCACTTTACAGGCAAGGATACCAGACTCAGAGATGTTAAGAAATTTGCCCAAAGATGCAGAACTAGCAAGTAATGGAGTCACACTTTCAAACCCAGGTATTTCTGGATCCAAAGTTACCCCCAAATTGAAGAACAGACTATACCACAAATTGCTGTGACACTAGCTTTAATGCTCTTAATTCACCTTATTGAAGGTTAAGTGTTGGTCGATATTCTTGGATGCTGTAAAAATATGTTTCTCCAAAAGAAACATCTAAGCATAGCCTGGGAAAAGACATGCAAATTGTAATTCCTGAGATGCTATAATTTTGGAATGACATTTTGTCCCATTTTAAGGGTAGAGGGAGAGAAATTGAGTTGGTCCACCTTAAAAAATGTAGAGAGCCTGGAGCTCAGAGTCACAGACCTCACCCGGTGAATACGAGTGTGCCCTGTGGAAGCCCTGGCCATGTAGTGCCCAACAGCGACAGCTGCAATGGCGATGCTCATTTCAACCCCCCGAACCAATGATTTGCTTTCTGAACAACCTGTGTGCTAACACATTAAACGTTCCCCTGTTTGTGTTTAATGAGAAACATCTCTCAGTTGCTGTTTGAAGATAATGTAATTAGGGCCTGAGGCCAAGGCCAGTGAGTGCACAAGAAAATGACAATCAAGAAGGCTCGGAAGGAAAGTTGCATTGTTAGATTTTCCCGGGAGCCTCAGCCCTTCTTCCCTGTTAGCTTTGAACAGGATACACTGACTCCGTGTACAGTCTCAGGACATTGGATCCAATTTAGTGCAGCATAGAGTTAGACTTGCCTTTACCCTGGGAGTTTCCTGAGCCATAGCTCTGTCTTCAGAACCAGAGCACCTGAGGTCAGCCACCTCTCTGCGAGGGGCTCACAGGATGGGTCCAGCCTAGTCTTCTCCACCTATTAGCCATGGGACTTTGGCAAGCCACTAATCTCAAGTCTCCGTTTTTTTCATCTTTAACCGAGGATAGTTAATGCCCCCATGTCACCTTGATATCATTAAAATACAGTATTAGATTGAGCCATTTGGAACAGCCACTGTTTGACCTGTAAAAATAGCAATTGCAGGGTGTTGAGCCTGATCCTTACCACAGGACCTGGTACAATGATCGTTCAATAAGTGGTAGATGCTATTGGGATTATCAGCCCAAATAGAGCACGTTGCAGGCACTCAGTAAGTCAGTACTAATCACTTTGGATTGATAATTGACACATGGGCTTATGCAATGGAGATTCTGCCACTGCACATTTATCATTCACTTGACATCTAATTCTTCTTAGGTGACAGGAACTATGCTGGGCAGTAAGAATGAAATAGACGGGAAAAGCAGAATCCCTCCAGGTTCATACCTTCGTGAGGGACAGTGGGTCTGAAAGGTGTGCAGTAAGTATAACAGGATGAGGAAGGGGGCTGTGCTAAAGTACTAGTAAAAGGGACTCTGTAGAGCACAGCCAGGCTCAGCACAAAGGAGAGAGTGGTTGCTTCGGCTAATACATTTTTGGATGGTCTCTCGATGCCAGGTACTGTTCTGAGCTTTTTCCCTATAATTGCCGCTGATGGTGTCCTTCTCCCCGTGCCTTTCAGCCCCTGAAGATGCACTGCAGGGACTGTGCCCTGGTGACAAGCTCGGGACATCTGCTGCGCAGCCAGCAAGGCCCGCAGATCGACCAGACCGAGTGTGTCATCCGCATGAATGACGCCCCCACGCGCGGCTACGGGCGCGACGTGGGCAATCGCACCAGCCTGAGGGTCATCGCCCATTCCAGCATCCAGAGGATCCTCCGCAACCGCCACGACCTGCTCAACGTGAGCCAGGGCACGGTGTTCATCTTCTGGGGCCCCAGCAGCTACATGCGGCGGGACGGCAAGGGCCAGGTGTACAACAACCTGCACCTGCTGAGCCAGGTGCTGCCCCGGCTGAAGGCCTTCATGATCACGCGCCACAAGATGCTGCAGTTTGATGAGCTCTTCAAGCGGGAGACTGGCAAAGACAGGTACAGAGGGCGGGGTTGGGGGGCCCTGCAGGGGCACGGGGGAGGGGAAGGAAATGTTGGCGCTGGCTGATTCACCCCAAGCAACTACTGTGGCCCCACTGCTCGTGCCATTGACAGAGCTCATCTGCAGGTCCTCCCGGAAACTGGGCTGCTCAAGCTGAATGTGTAAGGCAGAGTGAAATGAAGAAATGAGACAGCTGTATGGATAAGTCAGGGCCAAGTCCGTGTTCGTGAGGAAGAGGCCACACAGCTGCTGGCTTACACTGGTAACAGGCGTGAGATAATAGCTTTACTGCATTTCATTTCATTTGTGTGAACACTGACCAAAAAGAAACATATGGGTTGGTTTTTTCTTTTCAAATGCAAGCATTTATTCAGTCGGCTGATATTTATTGAATACCTATTATTTCCCTGCACCAGGCACCAGAGATGGAGTAAAAAACGAGATAGATCTAGACCCTGCCTTCCTGGAATATAAAGCTTACAGGGCGGGTGAACATGCACCGAGAAGTGGCCAGTGTGCTGAGCGTCAGCGAGGGGAGGAAGGTGGTGCTCTGACGAGCAGGACAGGACGCCTGCCCTAGTCTAGGGAAAGCTTTTCCAATTGTTAGTGACAACTCAGTAATGGGACATGAAGTCAGCGTAGTGAGTCACGGCAGGATTTTTTTTTTTTTATGTAATGGAAAGAATGACATAGAACAGACACTATTAGCCTTCATCTCCCAAAGTATTGCTTCATTAAATAATATTTGTTTTGGTTTAAGACATATAACTACACATATGTAGAAGGTTCTTTATGAGGTTACAAAAATGTTCTAGGATTAGATAGTGGTGATGATTGCACAACCTTCTGAATATACTAAAAACCACTGAATGCACACTTCAAAAAATGAAATGAAATGAAAACCACACATGCATACACACGTATGTATATATGCTCAATCACGATGTAACATGTATTTCTCATTGTAGGTTAAAATGTTTTGAAAAGCACTGGTCTAGGAGATGCGGAATGAGGGAAAGGCTTTCTGGTCCCGGGTTCGATTCCGGTCAGGGGCATGTACCTGGGTTGTGGGCACATCCCCAGTGGGGGGTGTGCAGGAGGCACCTGATCGATGTTTCTAACTCTCTATCTCTCTCCCTTCCTCTCTGTGAAAAATCAATAAAATATATTAAAAAAAAAATGTTTTGTAAAGCACTGGTCTAGGAGATGAGGAATGAGGGAAAGGCTTTCTCAGAAAGGTGTATTTAAGCTGAGAACTAAGCCAATAATTATTTATCCAGGAAAAGAAGAACCTAGGAAGGGAAGAGAGAAACCTCCTTATGGGCACAGGAGTCAGAGGTGGAAGAACCCTAATCCTAACTCTGACCTTAACCCTTAATTGGAGAAAAGTTCCCTAAAGCTGCGGGGGAAGGGGGGAGAGGAAGCGGGTGGAGTGGAGGTCACGGCCAGAGATGAGGCAGACATGCAGGCTCATGAGTTGGCAAAATCTAGGTTTAAAAAAAAAAGAGCAGCTAGGTATCAGAAGCAGCAGTGCGTTGTATTTCAAATACACAGCTGACCCTACCCCTCATTAGTTGTGTGTCCTTAGACATGTTAGCTAGTCTTTCAGTGACTTCACATGTGAAATGAACATAGGGACTAGGCCTCAAAGGACTGGTCTAATAATTAATTTCCCTTGTTTCCTTAATTCCAAGCATGTACTTTTATAATTAACATACATTTAATCATGTAATTTACTCCCTCCCTTACAACTGTTGCTGACTCAATTTCATATCTTAAAACTAAAGAGATGTGATAAATAAAGAATATAAAGTACTAAATCCACTGTTTGGCTAGTTTAGGCAGCTCATTTTTGGAGAACAAAACCAATTGTTCCCAAATTCTTTGCTTGGAAGAGCTTTCTTTTTATTTATTTTTAATATATTTTTATTGATTTCAGAGAAGAAAGGAAAAAAGAGAGATAGAAACATCAATGATGAGAGAGAATCATTGATTGGCTGCCTCCTGCATGTCCCCTATTGGGGACTGAGCCCACTACCCAGGCATACACCCTGTCCAGGAATTGAACCGTGATCTCCTGGTTCATAGGTCAATGTTCAACCACTGAGCCACACTGACCAGGCAGAGCTTTCTTCTTAAATCCTGGAAACATTTTAACCATTGAGAGCTGGTCTAGGCAGGAGTGGATGTGGCATCTGATTGAAAGAGAAGGGGAGCTGGCTGTTGGCACTGTGGCCTCCTTTCCTGGTCAGCCCAACCAGCAGATCACATAGGTCATCGTCACAAGCTGCCATGAAATCCAGTCACTTATTGCCCTTTAAAAACCACAAATAAAAGAGAATGTCACTCATTTAAATGAGTTATTTAATCAAGAGAGCATTTTATAAGGGAAGAATAATGAGGGGAGTTATTTATAGTTTAATTTTTGACTGGTTAGAAAACTCAAAAGAAGTAGAAACAATCTTTTCAATAGAAAGCACGTCTCTCTTTTTAGTTTAATGGTTGTTGGCTAATTTTAAATATTCCTAAAACACTGCTGCAGTGTTTCTATTTAGGATAAGTACCCATTGCTATGGAACTTCTTAAGAAATCATTTTAAGTTGGAAATTTGGAGACTATTCATTCCACCCTTCACTTGGGTCTTTAGGAAATAATTTCACATCAAGACGTATCTCACTCACTAAATTCATCAAATTCTGGCCAGTGGAGCCTGTTGCTCAATAGGTCTATCTCCCAAGTGAGTCCAGCTGGAAGGAGGAAACCAAACTTTTGGATTGGCTACTGGGCCCCTCATATACAGACATTCATGTATGAGGCTCCATAGTCCATGTTCAGGAGAATCACACATATGATTTGCAGGATGCCAAAGTACATTGCAACTTCTAGAATCTCTGTGCCTCTTACCTTTAGGAAACTATCTTAAAGAAAATAATATTGTATTGATTCAATATTCTCATGTGTCTATATTCTTAACCTGCAACTTACTCCAAGCTAACAGAACCAAGTCCAAAACAGCCCTTCAGAACAAAACTACTGTAAACTAATACACAAAACATTTAGGGTCCCACAGCATTTCCTCTATGTATGCTTATCTTGAAATCCAACAAAAATGTAGTATGTATCAAAGATACACAAAGTATGGCATATCTAATTTTGTCCATCTCATGATAGGACATTCACTTCAGGCTAATATTTTAAAGAAATAGAATAATTCAATAGATTTTGATTTATAGAAGTTTCACCCTACTTCAAAGTGGAGAAAAAAAATGACTCAGGAACAATCTGCAATTAAGAAGCATGACAAATGAGATAGATGGCCAAGTGGTATTCTTTAACATTAGAAAGTAACTGTACTTGAAAATAACTTTATAATTGAATAAGGGTACATTAGGAAAATATGATTCAGAACCAATATTATAGTAATTAAATAAAGGAAGCATAAATGAAATAACTGCAGGAAGAATATTTCCATAGAGATTATAAATGAGATTCTGGTGGAGCAGAAAGGCCTTTAATTGTAATTTAGTGTGCACTATGGAATTATCGGCTCAGTGTGTTACTTCATCATATAAAAGAATATCTGATAATTTTCCCTAATAAGCACATGACAGCTCTTCATATTCCTTCATTACAGCTGATTAAATGTAAAAACAGTAGCTATTCCTTTGTTGGAAAAAAGAATTCAGATCTTTTTAAGAAAGACAGCACAAAGCAGTTGCATTTCTATAGCATGTGATCCCAAAAGGCTATTATTTAGAAAGTCTGGGGAATTTTAAGTGGCACTTTAAACAATTCTTTAGTTTCTTTAGTCTTCCACTTGGTATTCTTCCCATTTTTACCCGCAAAACCTTTCTCTGTAAGCCATATTCTCCTGTATTTCAGGCTGTAGCTTATGATCACTACTACAACACACAAAGAAAGCCAAAATCATGGAGGAACTTCTGCCATTTGGAAATACCCTCATGGTGTTTCGGACAACTCTAAAAGCATAGAGACACGGGTAGGCTTTCCAGATCTGGGCTCCGCTCCTCCCAGCTATTCACTCACCTGTTTGAGCCTAGAACACCTGGCCATCCATCCCATTGTTACAGCCACGTAGGTGAAGACGGGCTCTAATTTGAGGCAAGGAACTTCCTTCCCTTCTCCCTTCCAGTTTAGTCATTTCTGCTCTATCCCACTTCCTTCATTCCCAAAGGTCTGTTGAAATATCCCTGGTGAGAAGACACGGGATTGTTAATACACACATAAGCTAGAGGCTCTAGAATGTTGTAATTACTGCCCTGACTTCTGATGGTGGCTCCTACACAAGAGTGAGTAGCAGAGTGTTAGAAGGATATCCGTTTCCTTGTGCTTGCTAAAACACACTGAAGGGATGCTGAATTATTTAGTCCATTTGCTCCAACCTAGCAACCCAGAGAGGAAGAAGGGATCTCCATCTATCAACACATCAGACTGGGTACTTTTTAAATATGGTGTCTCTTATTTAGTCCTCAAAAGAGCCCAGGAAGAGGGAGCTTCCCATGCCCGCTTTGCAGGTAGGAAATCAAGGCCCAGAGACCAGCAATAATCTGCCTCAGGTCGTTCAGCGGGTTAGTGACAGAAGCTGGTAAGATACAAACTCATGGTGTCCTCATCTCTAGGAGCTTTTCAATGTATTTCCCGGGCTCTTAATGGGTCAGGATACAATGGAACGGAAAACAAAAATGAGTAAAGGCATTAAGCACCAGAACGTTGAAGCCATGAATTCAAGAATGACTAAATCACTCATTCCTGTCAGGTATTTGACAAAAGAAAGGACTTTTTAAAATGCCCTTTTTTTGTTCTTCATGTGAAATGGAAATAATGCAACCTGCTTAACAAAAATCCTTCCTTCTGAAAGAGGGGTGGCACACAGTGCAAGTCGAAAAGATTTTCAGCAGTCGTGTTATTCACATCACATGTGGGCTGGGGCTGGGCAGAGTCAGGCAGTCTGACCTTGGGGATAGGTGTTTGAAGCTGGCTGATGAGGCATGCTATAAGCACTGGAGGGGGGGGGGGCGGGCGGGGAGCGGGGAGTAGGAGTGCAACCCCAAAGAATTGAATTACTGTCCACAGCAGCATAGTGTAGTAGAGCAAGTCATTCTTACAGGTCAAATTAGACTTTGATGTTGTGTCTCCACAGTTATCCTTAGGCTTGGCACGTAGTTGGAGCTCAGTACTGATGTTTGAGTGGATAAGTGAATAAATGTTGGAATGCACAGATTCATTCCTTCAACTTTGTCAATTTTTGGTCTTCTAATAAAAATTTCCAGAGGGTTCTGAATATTCTGAGGTAAAATAAAGCAAATCTTGTTTAAACATAAGCATTGCTTTGGTCCCCTTCCTCTGGTCATTAGCCCCTCTCAAATGAATGTGCAGCAGGTCCTCAAATAGCGTCGTTTTGTTCAAGATGCTTTGTCATAATGTTCATGAGGGGGAAAATCAATTCCCAACCAGAGTCCCTGTGTGTGTGTGGAGTTTGCACGTTTTCCCCATGTCTCTGTGGGTTTTCTCCGGATGTTCCAGGTTCCTCCCACATCCCAAAGATGTGCCTGGGAGGTGAACTGGTGTGTCTACATTGTCCCAATCTGGGTGTGTGGGTGTGGGGGTGGGAGTGTGCCCTGTGATGGAAGAGCGTCCTGTCCAGGGTGGGTCCTACCTTGTGCCCTGAGCTGCTAAGATAGGTTCCGGCCAACCACGACCCTGAACTGGAATAAATGAAGTTGGAAACTAGTCATCTTACTTTTTTATTAATATTTCTTAAATGTATGTATATCTCACATTTATTTCAATGTTTAACATTTGAACTGTTTGGGGTCTTTATTTAGATGTTTGGTGATGTTCCTGTTACTAGAAATATGCCATCGGAACTCTTATTTGTATCAATTAGCCTATGGTAAAATTGGTTTTGTGATAAGTCATTGTGCTTAAAGTGGCAGTTTCCAAGAATCCATCTATGATGTTAAGTGAGAACTTACTGTGCTCCTTAGGAAAGACATTCAATCAAGATGTTGCCATTAGTCTAGTTGAAGACAAGCTTCAACTAGAGCAGTGGTTCTCAACCTTCCTAATGCCACGACCCTTTAATACAGTTTCTCATGTTGTAGTGACCCCCAACCATAAAATTATTTTCGTTGCTACTTCATAACTGTAATGTTGCTACTGTTATGAATCGTAATGTAAATATCTGATATGCAGGATGTATTTAGGCGAAAGGGTGTCAGGTATTTGACAAAAGAAAGGACTTTTTAAAATGCCCTTTTTTTGTTCTTCATGTGAAATGGAAATAATGCAACCTGCTTAACAAAAATCCTTCCTTCTGAAAGAGGGGTGGCACACAGTGCAAGTAGAAAAGCTTTTCTGAAGTCCTGTTATTCACATCACATGTGGGCTGGGGCTGGGCAGAGTCAGACAGTCTGACCTTGGGGATAAGGGTCGTTCGACCCCCAAAGGGGTCGAGACCCACAGGTTGAGAACCGCTGAACTAGATTGTTTGAAAGAACAATCAATTAATAGACACATGTGCGTTTAATCGGATGTAATGAGCTCTTTATTATCCACACCACTTGATGAACAAGGAATATTTCTGGTTAGTCAAGTATTCTAGTTAATAAAGAGTTGACACAAGGGGGTTATCATCTGACAGGAAATTGAGTTGTGGCAATATGCACTTGAGCACTGAAACATTGACCATCATCTTTGATGATGAGGAAGTCCCTTGAGCATCCTTTAGTGTCACAAGTCTACCATGATGGCTCATCATCATTTATGATTGTACCATGGAACATGGTGGTGTTGGTGGAGCTACCTCTTGAGTAAAAAGCTCCAGTTATTTACCAAACGGAGAGGGTGTGTGTGTGTGTTCACAGTCAGCTTTGCTCCAGAAAGGGTCTAAGATGGTGGTGGGTATGATTATCTTACCAGTCTGCAGACTGAACTGCTGTTGCTTCCAGGAAGATCTCCAACACCTGGCTCAGCACTGGCTGGTTCACAATGACCATCGCACTGGAGCTCTGCGACAGGATCAACGTGTACGGCATGGTGCCCCCGGACTTCTGCAGGTAGGATCGATCCTGCAAGTGTCATTCACCAGCAGTGTCGTGCGGGGTTTATAAACATCTGATTCCAAATGTCAACCACAAAACATGTCTGTCTTCTTGAAGCAATTAATTAACATGTCCCAAGTGCTGGTTCTAGAAAAACAAACAGCATTTAATGATGTGATATAAAATATTGAAAGTTTTTGTGTGTACTGCTGGAGAATTAATCCATCTTGTGGGCTTCATTTATCCTCTGAATATTTATCAACCCAAAGTAATGCAGTAATTGGCATAATATTCACGATGAGCAAGCATTAAGAAATATTAGTTTGATTCTCATTTGAAAGGACTGTGGTAATTTTTAATGAATTAAAGAGGGCAATTTCTTTGACGGCAATGCCTGTTTTCTAAAATTAAAAGATTCCTTTGAGCCTCTTTCCCTCACCACTGAGTCACCTCGGTTTGTGCTTCTAAGGCCAGAGCACAGGCATAATTATTTTGATGTATTACTTTAATGGGAACATACACACATCTCTGTTGCTACCATAAGTTACTGCCTTGCAGGTGCCCAGGCAGAATTTGCTTTCCTAACAGATGCGCTGATTTGCGTAGGCTCGACTGAAAACTCATCTGTAATTTAAAGTTGTTATGCCTATAAATTCAGAATGTGCCCTTGAATTTAGGAATGCCTGACAGCAGCACATGGACAATGCTGATCTTCAAATGCTAAAACCTGGGGTGAGGAATGTTTTAAAGTTGTTCAGTAAAATGTATGCTTGCTCCACATGTATGATACCTAACAACTTCTCAAAAGGCCATGGCCTTTACACAAAATATACAATTTGGACGTTTGAGGCAAGAATAAGAAAAGGGTATTTAGTCATGCTTGACCACTTTTTCCCCACACTTTTGAACCCAAAAACCCAACAGCAACAGTCGTCATTTATATGTAAGGGTCAGGTCATGGAAGAGAACGAAACGTGTGGGCAGAGCAGGCCTTTGTTATGTGCCTGGACTCACTCGTCCCTGAGGGTGACATAATGTGGTAAGGAAGAGTGTAGGGACCGGAGCCTGGCCTGGCCACTTACTAACCTAGCATGACCTTGAGCACATTGCTCAGTCTTTCAGTGTCTCAGCTTCCTCACATTAAGAGTGGAGGTGTTGGTAATAATAGACTCTACCCCATAAGGTGGATTAAATAAGTTAATACACATAAAGTGCTTGGATCAGGGGCTAGTACATGGCAAAAGTTAGCTTGGATTCTCACCCAGTTCCTCATCACTTAATTCACTGGCCTTGTTTCCCTGTTTAACTATCTATGTGCAAAAAGTAGGTAGGATGGTGTAAGAAAGCAAACTGTCTCCTCAAACCAACAGGCTACAAAGACAATGGGAGCAGTCCTTATGGGCATGCAGAGAGCTGTCAAAGTCCATGGTTATATGGCAGAAATAATTATGTAATATTGCCAGTAGGAACCACAGAGAAAACGCATGAATAAAGTGACATGTTAATGACTGAGAGTGTTCAAAGAAATATTCCGTTTATTTTGGAAAACAAATGAAAGGCAAGTTAGCCTGTCATTTCTCTTAGAGTTAGTTCATTAAGACTTCTTTACATAGATGCCAACAATTTATGGAATGATACCAGCAAGGAAGTCAGATATTGTCCATGCTCCACAGGCTGCCAGAGCTCTGGGTTTCTGTCACTCAGCCTCCATCCGTCCCGGTAGTTATTCTCCCAAGATGCTTTCAGGAAGAACTCTTCCAGCCTGGCCATTGTCTCAGTGGTTGATCATCAACTCTTGCACCAAGAGGTCACCAGTTCAATTCCTGGTCAGGGCACATGCCTGGGTTGTGAGCTCAATCCCCAGTAGGGGGTGTGCAGGGGGCAGCCGATCCATATTTCTCTCTCTCACCAATGTTTCTCTCTCATTATCCCTCTCCCTTCCTCTCTCTCTAAAAATCAATAAAAACATATTGGGGTGGGGGGGGGGAAACCCTCTTCCAACGGATCCCTGTGCCCAGCGTCCTGTCATAGCAAGTGGAAAATTGTGCTGGGTGTCCCCTAGAGGTGAGGGCTAGGCTAGAGAGGGCATCCTGCCTGTTTACGAAGGTGGGAAGAGAAGGACCAGGAGGAGCACAGACTGATGCTCAAGTTCCTTTCATCTTCATTCCAGAACATGTTGGTTGAACCACCAGGCACCCAATTCCTAACTGGGAGACCTTGAGCCTTGCTTCCCTCATCTGCAAAGTGGTGATAAGAAAATAATAAGAGCAAGCAGATCATGGGCAAGTATGTCATGGGGAGGATTAAATGAGATCATGTCCAACAGACAATTAGTGCTCAGGAAAGATTATTATTATTTCTAATGCATTACTACTATACTATAAGATACTAGTCTATGAAATTATTACTATTTTTATCCTGAGGACATGAGATTTACCCTAAAAGATACTGAGAATTTAGGAAGTTCAAAGAATAGGACACAGCCCTCAATGAGGCTTACCCACACCAAAAAATAATGAACACGGCAAAGCCTCTTAGAGTCAAAGGATGCTTGCAAACAGTATCTGTAACCAAAGAATGAAAAAGCAGTTTGTAAGTCAATTCCTCCACTGGTCTGATCATTTTCACCCCAAACATTTTGGGGGTTTTTGGCCTGCTCCTCCCAGCTGCTCTGCCTGGTTGTTCTCCAGCAACAGAGGTGTAGGCAGGGGGGCCATGTCTTTATAAGCAAGTGAGGCTGGGGGTCCCCAGGTCATGGGAGGCATGCTCTGACTGCAGGCAGCTGGAGAGAGGGAACTCTCCACCCAGGATGGGCAGCCCTACCTCCACGGCCCCAACACCCAAACTGCCCAGCGTGCCCCCTTTTGTCTTTATTTTGAAAGGAGCTGAGGACTGTACGGGGCCATGTGTCATGCAGGTACATGTGTCATGATCTCTAGGCCTTAAAGAGGTAGATGTCAACAGGGCCAAAAGTGGTAAGGGGAGGTTTTGTGAGAACAGAGCCTTTGGTGGAGCTCAGGCTGTTGAGTCCACCAGCATGTACACTCCCCATAGGCAGAGACTGTGTGTTTGCCTCGCGGCTGGAGCACTAGTGCAAGCACAGCTGATAGTTACTGTTCTGGCCGATAGCGATGCTCCCTAAGTTTTATGTGAGTGAGAGGTCCTGTCCTCTACTCGCTCTTTAGTGCTGTCATGAAAGGGTGCTGATGTGGGTGAAAGTAACCATTTCTGCCTCTCAGAAAGCTATTTGTGGAATAGACTGGTGAGTTTCAGAGGGAAGGTTGGGGTGAGGGGGTCCGGGAGGAGAGGTTAACCGGGGAACATATATGCATATATGCAGAGCCCATGGACACAAACAATAGTGTGGCAAAGGCTAGGCTGTGCCAGGTGCGGAGAGGAGGGGGTCAATGGCAAGAAAAACAGCAACAACAACAACAGCAAAATTAAAAAGGGGACATCTGTAATACTTTTAACAATAAAGATAAATTTCAAACAAGAAAACTCTGACCTCACTGAGCCTTAGTGACCTTGGGCGAGTTACTGAAGGACTGTCTCAGAAGCCTGTGCTTCCACGTCTGTAAGATGGCGATGACAATAGTACTGACCTCAGGGGTTTGCATAACAGTTCTAAGAGCTAAGAGGTGAGGAGTGCTTGGCACAGCCCCGGTGTATGTTCAGCTGCATTCACTTACCAGGCAAAGGGACTCACTAACCTATTAGCACGTCTAAGGAGATGTCCAGAGAGCACTAACGAATGGTGCTCAGTGGTGAGGAGGCCTGGCTGCCGGAAGGGAAGGACCGGCATGGCCTCCTCTGGGAGCTGGGTCCCATTTCTCTTCACTATTGAGAACTGTCCTCATGTGGCCTCCAGCTGCTCATGGGACATCACGGGCTGTCCATCCGTTCTACTGCTTCCTTCAAGTGCCCAGTTTCTCACTGGAATGAAGAGTTAGCCACATGGGGCCAGATTTCAGCAAAGAGAGAGCCAACTGTTCTTTTTTAAAAAAATTAACTTTTTGGAACTTAAGGCAGGATTAGTCACCTCAAAAGAAGTCATTTACTAAATTAATCAGAGAGACAAAGACACTTGCATTTATTCAGCTAATGTGTACTAGGCACTGTGGACTTAATTGACGATGAATGACACAGGGTCTCTGCCTTCAGTCACCTGAGTGTCATAAATCTGACTGTCACTTAAAATCCTTGGAGTCCCCCCTCCCCCCCAAAGCTTTTAGAACAGAGTTTAAATGACAGAGTTTAAGTGACAGTGAGATTTGTGACTCCCTAGCTTAGCACACAAGCCCTTCAGGACCTGGCTTCTGTGTCCACTTCAGTCTCATCATCTCTGCTTACGCAGACGTATTTTAGCCACAGTGAAAAACGTGCTGTACCAATC
This sequence comes from Myotis lucifugus, assembly GCF_000147115.1. Lineage (NCBI taxonomy): Eukaryota > Metazoa > Chordata > Mammalia > Chiroptera > Vespertilionidae > Myotis > Myotis lucifugus. The sequence goes on from NW_005871073.1 coordinate 3,556,991, forward strand.
CCTTTGCCCTTAGCTTGGAATATCTGCCCCTTTCTCCAGATTACTGCTGGTTCTTTACTAAGACTATTAATGGCTGATTTTTTTTCTGTACATACCACATGCCCCCCTCCTACACATAATATGAATCCATGTGCCAATTCACTTAACCTTTATGATAATCCCATGAGGTAAACGTTGTTAGTATCAGCATTTTATACAGGAAGCTGAAAGGCGTGAACCAGCTGGCCAGTGCAGAGCTAGGATTTCAACTCAGGTCTGCAGGACTCACTGTGTCAGATGCAGCAGGCCCTCCTCCTCTTCCTCGGACCTCCTTGCTGAGTCAGACCCCACCTGTGCCTCCTCCCCCCGCCCCACCTCATTGGTTGGTTTTCCATCTCCTTCATTTGCCCGCAGGATACTTAAGAGGAGGGTCATGTCCGCATGTGTAGCTTTAGCAGTTGGCATTGTGTCTTGCACTTGCTGTGTATTTTAATATGGGTTGGCTTAATAGATAAATTTTAAAACCTCCCTTTCCTTGACAGTGCTTAAGAGACTGATTCTAAACTTATCTCAAGACCAAAAGTGTCAGGTGAACAAGAAGTGTAATCGCAAATAGCAAATTCAGATTTTGAGGGTCCTCAGAAGTCACTGGTGGCCTCCTGTTCCATTCTCAACCAGAGCTGGCACTGGGTCCTCCAACAGGGGCTCAGGCGTCAGGCATCAATGTCTATCCTGCCTTCCATCACCAGACTCCAGGCTCGTCCGGGGTCAGAAAGCTGGAGAAAATCCATCCCATGCTGCATCCTAGACAGCATCAAAACACACTATTGTGTGGACAGTGGACCCTTAAGTCATGCCATACTCACACAGGAAGCCAATCCACTCTCCCTCAGTGGACTATGAATTGCAGTGAAAAGATTTGTTATCATTGCTTTCTAAACCGAGTATTTTTCATCTTGTTTTCCATTGTAAATTATTGGCAATAATAATGGGCCAAGCACTTAAATTCTTTCTAATAATCTTATTTCTGGTCATACTTAACACATTACCAAGTTAACAACTCTCAGCTACCCATTATTTCTTCAGTCTTAATTAGAGGAGTAATCACTCAGAGTGATCACTGTCATGGAACTAAATTAATATCTCATCTCTAATGTGAAGGACATCTCAAAGGCATGGTGAGTACCAGAGAGTTGATTCTTCTAGAATTATTAGCTTGTGAACATGAATACAGCTGCCAGCATAACCGAGAAAGTTCCTACATGGCCACATGCACACGTGGAGTCAGATGCTTATGGAGGACGGGTAGGAAGTGGTAATGCACCTGTGTGGTTCCCATTCTATGACATAGTCTTTAAATATGTTGTCTTTCTTCCTAGATGATTATTGTTTCTTCTTTCTTTGCCATAATTCGACCATGTCTTACCAGTCCCTAGGGGTTTTCATTACCTTCCTTCTCTCTCCTGTGGGTACAGCACCCCTGATATATTGTGAGATGTTATGGCACCACCTGAGCTTCCTGGGTTTAGGGGGGGTAAGTTCAGGTGACTCACATTGGCTCTTTGCCCGAAGATGGGTAAACAGCTGCAGTCTCTTGGTGCTCAGTGTGCCCCAAATACACAAGTATTATTCTGCCAACTTCTAAGGTGTGCAGCAGTTTACCTTCCAAAAGAGGCTCCGAAGACAAGGAATCAGGCAGCAGAATAAAGGTGGCTCAGTGGGTCTCATCGGCCTGAGGCAGATGTTTGGGAAGGCCTGTTTCAGGAACATTTTCTTCTGAATGCTACAGAGTGTTCCCAAAGGCCCCCCTGCAAGCCAATTTCAGAACAACGCAGACACTTGACAGTTATTGATTTCACTCCCTTCCTCAAACATTTCCTGACTACCTAGTATGCCAAGTACCACGCCAAGAATAGAAGAGTGTTTAGAGAGAGCGTCTAGAGAGAAGCAAAGGCATCATTCTTTCCTTATAGATAATCCAGCCGCAAACCCAGAGAGCAGGGCTAACCTAGATCATATCCGGAAATGCAATTATCCTCCCTTGCTTGTTAATGTTATAGGTTTCTTTCCAGTTGTACAGCTTAGCTTTAGAAGGTTGAAAAATGGGACATGACAAACTCCCGCTGCCATTAACATTAGTGGGCAGGATTGTTCATGAACATGAGACCTCTGCTTCGCACCCTGACCAGCTGCACAAGCTCGGGGCACCTCTGTGGATAGGTGCTTGGGAAAATGCACAAGGACAAAGTTGTTCCCAACCATGTGTTGCCAACCCCAGTGGGAACCTGGGGTGCCATTAGTACAGAAACCCATGTGGTGAGACAGGAGTTTTTCCAAGACACAAAGCCTCACTCTTAAGAGGACAACTTTGGTCCAAAATTGGGCCCTGAAAGTTCTCCAATTTCTCTCTGCATGAGTTTTCTCATCTGTAAAATAGCAATAATGACAGTACCTTTCTCACTAGGGTGCAGTGAGGAGTAGATAAATTGGTCTATGTAGAGTGCTGAGCACTGGTTTTGGGGTTGAAAGGGTCAAGTCTGGCACCTTGGGTGGCCCGTGAATGAAGCCAGGCACTGGACTCTACCCGGGTGCCAGACACTCGCCTATCAAATGTAGCAGGTATACTTACCTTAGATGGATGGAGGAGTACATGCGGTAATGAAACTTAAGCACCAAGTCCTTAGCAGGTATTTAATTAAATCAGCCATCTCAAACCTGGCTGCATAGAAGAATCCCCTAAGGAGCTTTGTAACATTATTATATCTTTTTAATTTTATGTTTTGGTCATCAAGTTTTAGACTTATAGAAAAACTTGCAAAAATAATATAGAGAGTTCTGGTATACCCTTCACCCAGCTTCCCCTAACGTTAATATTTTGCATAATTAAGGTCCAAATATCAAAACTACGAAATTAACACCAGTGTAATACTCCTAACAAAGCTAGACTTTACTCAGACTTCTGCAGTTTTCTTACTGATGCCCTTTAGTCCTTGGAAGACCCAACCCAGGATGCCTTTGCTTTTCCTTGTCATGTGTCCTTAGTCTCCTCCCACCTGTGACCTCAGTCTTTCCTTATCTTTCATGACCTTGATGTTTTTGAAGAATTCTGGTCATTACTATAGGATGTCCCTCGCTTTGTATTTCTGTGATTATATTGAGGTTACACATTACTGGGAAGGATATCACAGAAGAGATAAGCCCTTAGCATCTCATATCAAGAGGTCCATGGTGTCAAAATGTCTTATTGCTGGCCATGTTAACCCTTATCATTTGGTTGAGGTGGTGTCTGCTGAGTTTACTCATTGAAAAGTTGCTATTTTCCCCTTTGTCATTAATAAGTAGCTTGGGGAAAGATACTATATGCAAATAACCCAATTCTCCTATCTATATCCCCACTAATGTTCTATTCATTGGTGCATCTTGCCTGAAACAATGACTATGCTCTTTTAATGGTGATTTCTATTCCCCCATTCTTTCTAGATTTGTTCATTGGAATTCTTCTCTAAGGAAATGCCATTTCATCTCCCTCATTTATTTAATTACTCAGTTGTTTATTAAGATCATCATGGACTCGTGGATATTTATTTTATTTTATGGGTTTTATAATCCGTACTGTCATTATTTATTTTGATACTGAAACCTAAGGCACTTTTTTAAACACCCATGCCTGGGACCCTCTCCAAGTCAATTAAATCTGAATCTATGGAGGTGGAACACAGACAACGGTATTCCTTTAAAGCTCCCCGTGTGCACTAAATGTGAGTTCTCTCACTCTCCCCACCTGCTTCCTTCATAAAGAAAAAAAATTTCCTCCTCACATTATTCTGCAGGACTAGCTCCGCTCTGGCCCTGGAGTACTGATGACAGGCTGCAGCCGCTTAGGTAACCGGCTCTGTGATTAGCTACCGCCCCTGCCTCACACCCACCTTCACTCCTTCAGGTCCCCTGGCCCCAAACAGGGACTTAGGGACAGACCTTCCCTTTACAACTGTGGCCTCCTGGTGTGGCATTTCTGCTGATATTTATTGTTGTTTCCACCGGGATCAGGTGAAGGAGGAAAAAGCCACGGCAGCCTTTAGAAAGTCAGGTTTGACCTTGAACTGCGAAGGGCTTTCTGAATGGAAAGGTGGATTACAGCTGGGCTGTGGCTCTGCCTCCTCAGTCCCACAAAGCGCGTGTCTGCCATTTGGACAGAGTCGTAGTGGATGCAAACAACCCCCACTGCTTTGGACACCTTTGAAATCAAGAATTAAATTTACCAAATATGTAAATTTAATTCTCCCTTTAGGTAATCAATATAGAGCCAGATAGGGTTTCATTCAAAGCGATGGTCATCCTGAATGAGGAAATTGATCCTCCAGCATCCTTCAACTGGTTTCCAATTTCCCTCTATTCCAGGTGCCAAATCAATCTCCTGGTTATTTTTAGAAACCTAATTGTTTCTTCAGTCAGATTGATGCCAAGAATATGTCCAAAACTTAGAGGAATCAGACTTAAAGCCTGATCTGTACTGGATTAGAAGCTTAACCCCCGGTAGACCACGGCAGCATGAACTTGGCATGGTTCCCAAAATTATGCCATGGGAATTTAGGGACATTTGTCTCACAAGATTCTATTTCGTTTCTTTTTTTCATAGTGGTAGTTCCAACTTACTCTTTTCCTAGCATGCATTTTCTATATTGAACACATATTCTATTTAAGGAGACTCCAATTTCTAGGGTAAGTAAATAAGTGACATCTGTCATAACTAGACAGAACAGTTGCTGATGTTTCACTACACAACATATAGATACTTCTGAGACGGGCATAATAGAGATGCAAAGTACTCATTCAGCACAGCATCCAACCCAGGATGAGGAATGTTTGAATGTTGCATGACCAAAATAAATCTCTCTTCCTGGAAGAACTTTAACCTCCGAGGAGAGGCAGCTCAAAGGTTTATTGTTGTCAGAGCCACACACCCAACACCCCTCTTGATAGAATACTTCGATCCCTGACTCCAGTAGAGTTGCTACTCTAAAAGCCATTTGTGTATTGATCTCCTTTGAAGAAAATGAATAGGTGTCTAACAGGATGAGCATCTTGGGGACCGGAGGGGACCCAGGACACTAGGTGCTGAAAGGTGGTTTGCTGGAATGCCTGGCCCTTTTTTGTTTGTTTGTTTTTGTAAATCATCACCTGAGGTTATTTTTCCATTGATTTTAGAGAGAGTGGAAGGGAGGAGGAGAGATAGATAAAGAGAGAGAAACATCGATGTGAGGGAGACACATCGATTGGTCTTCTTCCGCACTTACCCCAACCAGGGCCAGGGATCGAGCTTTCAACCAAGGCACCCTTCAGTCCAGAGGCCAATGCGCTATCCACTGAGCCAAACTGGCTGGAGCTGCCTGGCCCTTTTAAGAAGAGAACTAAGAAGAGACAAAAAAGAGCATAATCTCTGCCCCAATACTGGTTAGCTCAAGGTAGGAAGACTTACCTATTGGGATATCATAACTAACCTTACCGTCTAGACTTCAAGACAGAAGAGGTAGAGTAGACTGGCCTAGAATGAAAGCCAGTCTGAAACCAGGGCTCTTTGGTTTTAGATATTTTAGTAACCCTACAACAAGGGCACACACAACCTTGAAGACATGAGCCAGTGTTTCTCGTTTGAAGTGGAGACGGATATAGACGTGAAAACGTTGGGACTGTCAGGCTGCACAGCAGGGACTGAGGATTTGGAGTTTCTGGGTTTAGAGACTCTAGAGTTGAGTGCATCGTCATCTGTCTGGACAACAGGAGGAAAATGAAGGCATTGTGACTTCTGTCTTCTTTCTCTTTCAAGCAATCAAATTAAGATCATCAGCCTTCCATACCTGGAGAGGAGATTGTCTTTAGAGGCTTGCTGTGTAGCTCTAGCTCCATATAAATTTCTTTCAACAGAAATTCAAAAATTATTTATTGAGCCCCTACTAGGAACAAGACAAAGACCTGACCTCATGAACAGACAATGAGCAAGGAAACAACAGCAGCTTCAGACAGATGCTGTAAAGAAAATAAATCCGAGTGAGAGGGCGTGGAGGGGCGGGCACCAGGTAAAGCCTCTCTGAGGAGAGTACATTTGAGTCCATCCTCAAAGGTGAGAGGAGTGAGCTGGTGAGAGCATGTTCCAGCCAGGTGATGGCCCTCAAAGGCAAAGGCTGCAAGGTCGGGACAAGCTTGGAGGGTTGACGACCAGAGGCCAGTATGGCTGCAGCATAGGGGACAAAGTCAAGTGGGTTAGGAGAAGGCTGTGTCTGAAAGGAGTCAGATCACTAACACCCTATAAGGCCATCCTCTTAGTATAATTGGATGTCTCTGAACCATTTGGGAGTTGGAATAGGGAAGGGAAATGATCTGTTTTTATTTTACAAATATCTCTAGGGATGCTTGTAGTAATAGACTGTATGGGTGCAAGAGTAGAAGTAAGGAGTCTAGTTGGGTCTTAATAATATATAGTTTTTGAATCCCAAAAGCCCGAACGTCCTACTGTACTGTTTGAATCTCTCTGTCTGATAATGATGGCCACTGTTTTTATTTCACAACATAAAACCTCTCTGCATGCTTATGGCTTAAACATCGGAATGAAAACATTTGTTGAAATTCATTTAACTTGAAAATATGATTTGTGCTTATCAGCTTATTAAAGATAACTCTTACCTCAGTCAGTCAAAGGAACTTTTTTTTTTTTTTGCTTTAATGACTTATTTCATCTTCCTTCTACAGGGATCCCAACCACCCTTCAGTCCCTTATCACTATTATGAACCTTTCGGACCAGATGAATGTACAATGTACCTGTCCCATGAGCGAGGGCGGAAGGGCAGTCATCACCGCTTCATCACGGAGAAACGAGTCTTTAAGAACTGGGCACGGACATTCAATATTCACTTTTTTCAACCAGACTGGAAACCAGAATCACTTGCTATAAATCATCCTGAGAATAAACCTGTGTTCTGAGGAATAAGCGTGTCAGACCTAAACCCCAAGCACCCACTGTACCAGACACCAGGCCACTGGACTTCCTGAGCCCCAGACATGAAAGAGGAACAGAACTGGCAGGAAATGGCTTCACTCCTCAAGAAGTACCATGTGCAGATGCCTACGAGAAGTGACTACAAAATAGCACCGCTGGCTTACAGGAAAATGCCAGAATTAATGCACTCTGATGCGTGTTCTCCCTTTCAAAGAAGCAGACCTCTTATTTCAATGATGCTGCCATGGTTACATTTTGGGTCTCTTTAAGTATTGCCTTCAAAACTGAAACATGAGCAGCTCAGCAGCATTTATTAGGTGTATTCCTTTATAGAAATGCCATGTCAAAAGACACTTTTCTATCAAGGTGTATCCTGACCTGACCTATAACCTTTGTCATCTGTTGGCCCCTGTGTGTGTGGTTTGTATAAAGCTGCCTGAAAGTGTTTCTGATGAGCACAGCTCCACGGACTTTCATAAAGTAAATGCCCAGTATTTATTTACGAAGAGTTTTGTAGTGTACTCTAGGCCAGTATTTTTATAGATTATTATGTGGTAATTTAGCCCTATCTTTATTTAGGTATTTTATTCTAACTCTTGAATCCCCAACGATGGTTGGAAAGGCCTGGAATCGGGTTGATGAGTTGCTGTGCTCACAAGGCTCATTGTCAGCGTGCAGTTGGAATTTTCGCTCGGCAATGTTGTCTTGCATTTTCTGAACCCTTAGGCTTCCAGAATAGCTATAACATTTTCCAAGGTGCAGAAATGCTCCAAATGACAAAACTGAAAACCAAAAACTGTGTCATTAACACAGAAAGAGACGAAGAAGAGAAACTGAAAGATAGTTTCCTTTAGTAATAATTGGTGGAGTTCACTTAAGCCCTGGTTTCCTCTTCTGCAGAATGATGTCCCTGTACTAGATGACCTCTTAACATTTCATTCCAAACCTGAAATTCTATGGGACTTTGAGTCATTTCAGGACCTTGAACTTGGAATGATGGGGCTCCCACAGTACCAGGGGCCTTTCATATTGCCCTACTACCTATCTCCCTCTTGTGATTAAAAACATAGGTTATCCCTGGTCCCCAGTAACTAAATTCTACTCCCTGCTTTGAGAGAGAGAGAGAAGAAAGAGAGAGAACTTCCATGGTGTTGCCTGACTACAAGAGCAAGGGACTGCACTTCTGTGAGTCTGTCAGGAGAATTTCCCCATCATATCACGCATTTATCCTATGAACTATTTAGATTCACTCCCTGCAGATCTTACATTATATTCACCACCATTCATCCCTGGTGTGGAGGAGTGTGAAGGATTTATTTTGTTCAGAGCCAAGGTCAGTCGGTAGGAGAGATTTTCATTTAAGCAAGTAATAGCGTTCAAAAGTAGTCTTTTAAAAGATATAGCAGTGTGTGTGTTTTTTTACCCATGGATTAAGAGGCATTAGTTTCTCTAATGCCAAATTTGAAGGCACCAGCAACTACCAGGTATGAAGACTGATGTTGTTTTTACAGAACATGACCTGGCTTGTGATTCAAGAAGTTGTCTCACATTACCAGTTCTTTTCCCTGTCCTTAACCAGTACTAAGATCCCATGTCCCTGCAATAACTGGTACTATTAATTACCTGGAGTCTGGTTGTTGAGATGCAAACACGGCCTAGATATTTATACATATAGCAAAATGAAGTTGGTGTTATCGTGGTGTGGCTTGAGCTATTAAAAGCCAGTACAATTGAAATGTCTGTTCAAAACATACTGGAATGCGTCCTATAAATTTTCTCATAGTTTGTAAAGAGAATTTTTTCCAGTACAATCTCTTCTGCAGCATGGACTCTGAATACACAATACTTTATGAACCTTTGAAAAGTGTATAAACTTTAGATAATTGACTTACAGGCCACCCTTACCATCACTTGAAGGGATTATATTGTTCAGATATAAGTAGCTCCTTTAACTACTTTTATGGACAGTTAAGAAGGCATACTTGGGAAATGCAACGAAATATATATTACTAATCCAATAATATCTCAAATGTCTGTGTTATCTTCAAGTTTTAGGGTTTGTTTGTTTTTTAAAGACCTCATGATAGCTTCATCTTTTTTTGTAACTCCTCCCTCTCAAATACCCAAAAGAGTGAAAAAAAAATTCTGAAATTTCTGTCTTCACTGGGAAATATTTTAAATATATGTGTAGCTAGGACATGTGAGTGTGTGAGTTTATATTTTTTAAAACATGCTATAAATAAATGTAAGAAATTATCACTTAGGCAGTGGTTTTATTACAGCATTTAAAGAAAATGCCTAGAATTCTGATAGATTGTGCTGATGGACCTGGTTGTGGGCAATTGAATTCTTATATTGCCACTATTTCATAACTATCAGTCTTAACACCATTCAACACCATTAAGCATCAACTCTGATATAAAAGGTGACTATAAAACCATGTTTACAGACCTCAGTGATTTCAGTATCTGATTGTGTTCGAAGCCTAAGTCATCCTCGTTATGTTACATACCTTTTTCTTCTCTCCCCAGCTGTGTCATCAGCTTCCCCCTAGCCTAAGACCCCAGTAGCACAAAGCCACAGCTGGACGATCCATAGCGTCTCTTATTTCAACGCAACAACATTTGGCAGAGGCCATTACAATAGATAGCCATTATGAGCAAAGATACAGGAATTCACAAACAAAATCAATCACTTCAAATGGCCCATGAAAAGAGGAACTTGCATTTAATATTCTATAGTAAATATTCACCCAAGAAAGCGTACATTAAAAGAACATTAGGAGGTGAATATTCAGTGTGCTCTGTGGGGACTTCGCTGTGTGGTTTCCATTGAGGTTGATGGGTGTTTGGTAACTGAGTCCCTGCGCTTCAGTAACCCTGGTATGTGTTCCTAAGGGCTAGATGTAAAACCGGGGCGGTTTAGCAACTTCCTAAGATTTCAGAGTTAGAGCTTTTCTTCAAAAATTAAGTGAAAGCAAAACACGAAGTATTGTACCTAAAAGAGAAAATTGTGTGTGGTTTCGTGGAGTCCTTAGTGACTGCTAGATATGTGTATCAGATCCCAAACAACACTTCTCAAGACAGATTACCTTTGTTTTCTGAAATTCTCTCCATTACTGATCTATTTGAATTACATTTATTTAGTTATTTATCTTAACCTTCATTGTTGAGAGTATTTTTTGAATTACATTTAAATGGAAGGATATAAACTCATTTTTTAAAAATTATTTTTCTTGATTTCAGAGAGGAAGGGAGAGGGAGAGAGAAATAGAAACATCAATAATGAGAGAGAATCATTAATCGGCTGCCTCCTGCACCCTACATCCCCCCACTGGAGACCAAGCCCACAACCTGGGTATGTGCCCTGACCGGGAATCGAACCATGACCTTCTGGTTCATAGGTTGATGCTCAACCACTGAGTCACAGTGGCCGGCTACAACCTCATTTTTAAAATCAAAACCCCCCTCAAAGATTAAAAATCTTGATTTCGAAGCTAAATGAATGCTAGGTAAAAGTGGAAGGAAAAGCTGAAATTCTGTTAGGAGTAAGATAGTGTTATTTAAACACTTAAGTACCTATTTACAATAGGCCAAATATTTACCCTCATGTAGGCATGGCCTCATTTCAGAAATATACCCTGGCTTCCAAGAGGGTGATGATTGAGATTGCCCAATAGACCTACTCTGAGAGAAGGGTCTCTGTTCCCATTCTCTGTCACTGAATTGTCAGGTGATAACATGCCTGCATATTTCATATCTGACCTAGTTACTTCTTCCATCCTCACTGCTTCTCTCTTGAACCTCATTTTTTCTTGTTGTTATCATTCTCTCATGGTAGGCTTTTTGTTGTCCACAGTGTGCTCTTAAACCAGCAGTCTTTGGGGCCTGTTAAGGTCTCCCCAGTAGATTTTTAAACTAGAGACCTATCTTAGGAACAGGTTTGGGGTGGGTGCTGCCATGACCATATTAGGTGAGAGAAGTATATCTGGCTACAAGACAAGGGTTTTTGAAATACCATCCTGGTTTCCCAGATCCAGGGGAGTAGGAGGGGGAAGGAGGACCAAGACACAGACTCCTGGTACTGAAACCAGGAAAGTCCTGGGCAAACCAGGATAGTGAGTCACCCTATCAAAAGCACTCAAAAAAAAAAGAACTGTGATGCTAAGGCCTTGGAAGGAAAAGTGAACCAATTGCCTAGGTTCTAGTATATGCCAGAAGATAATTTGGAATGGAGAGCGGTGGTAGAGTGTCCATAAGATTCAAACATGAACAGGAGTAAGCCCTCTATTCTATCTCACTCGTCCCCACCAACTCAGGGTATTGAACCAACATGGAAATGCAAAAAAAAAAAAAGCGCTGCACTCCTGTTTGTTTCTACTTAGAGCTCTAATGTTACATACTACCTTGGGTTGTTCTGTCTTCTTATGTATGTGTCCTGTCAGTCTAATTAGGTTGTAAGCTCCTTGAGGGCAGGAACTGTTGCTCCTTTATCTTTGTAGCCTCATGCCTAGTACAGTGCCTTGCACACAATAGGCAGTCAATAAATGTCTGTTGTTGATGATAACCTCTTAATGTTGACCTATACCTATTGGATTGGTAATTGATATATAGTCTTCCATTTAAGATGCACAGGAGACAGAATAGGTGATAAAATAGTTACATTTTAAGAGGTGGCAAGTGTATGATGTTTTTAATCAGCAGAGCTGACCTAGATGTTGGTAGAATAATGTTGCTGAACTCATTGGGTTTGGTAATGCTGGCTGTACTGAACACAGGTGAAGCAAAGCTCAGCGAGCTTTGTGTCCTCGCCGTTAGTGGCACAAATTAAAGTTACTATTGACAAAGGCTATACCGTACGCAGAAGGGCCATGTGAGCTCTGACTTCTGTGGTTCAACTACAAAAGGGAGGCTAAAATGAGATGAGTTACAGACTGCCTTGAACTTGACAGCTTCCAAAAGCTGCTGGAAATCCAACTGGTGGTTATTGAGGGTCTATAAAAATTAAGTTTACATTTGTCTTAAGAACAAAATGAAACAAACAAAAAAACAGAACCCTTGTGTTTCTATGAAGCGATCCAAAATGGTTTCATCTCTATCCAAATGGGAGGGGAAAGAACTCATGTGAAAAGGTGGGGCATTCCAGGCTCCTGAGTTACTACCTGGCCAGCACCTGGTGACCAGTTACCTCCAGGTTGCTTGTGAAGGCAAGATGGCACAAAGTCAGTAAAGGTGAGTTAGCATCCAATGGCTACCTCGACAAAAGATCATAATCATTACTTTCTTAAGCACAGAATTCCTTTCTTTCATCATCTACTCTTCCACAACTGTGTAATCTCAATTTCATTTTGTAAAGTGTAGGAAAAAGCACTAGAAGACACAGCATGAAACTGAGAAAAATGCTTATTTCTGAATGGATAGGATTAGAGATTTTCTCACAATTTCAAAATTGTTATTATAATCACATAATGTTATTTCATAAAATATTTAAAAAGATATCAGAGCAGGATTTCAAACCGAATCCCAACAGGGGTGTTCAGAGAAAATCTAATACATGCCATGTCTAACTACACATTAAAAGAATGTCTTTGCTTTACTACATAAATCATCTCAAGGGTTAGCATCTTTAGTTCTTTACCATGTGACTAGTTCTTCAATTTCAAAACCAAATATAGGAAATCCATGAGATTGAATCAAAATCTTCCAGTTGCATTTTAGCTACTGAATATCTGCTGGGCGCTTTGCATTTGCTTTGTATATATCAGTTCACAGTAGTCCTATTGTGCCATTGTGCAAATAAGTACAGGAAGACAAAGAGAGTTTGTGTATCGGGCCCCCCAGAGTGATGAACAAGAGAGTGGACACATGGCTGCCACATACCAGGCACTATTCCAAGTGCTTTACATATAGAAATGCCTTTAACCTGCACAATTGTCCCAATAAATACATAGGTTCTTTTATTGTTCCCCTTTTACAGATGTGAAAACTGAGGCACAGGGCCCTTCAGTAACTTTCCCAAGGTCAGAGGCTAGTAAGTGGGAAAGTCGGGTTAGAAGCCACAGGGTCTGTCTCCAAAGTCTGCCCTCAGTCACCTTGTACTTCGTGGCAGAAATTTAACCCTACAGGTAGCAATTCTATCACATCCTGTTTATAGTATATGTCATATTTGATACATACCGAATAATAGTTACACATATGTGAATCATGAAGCAAACATAAGAAGAATATTACCACTAGCCATTAACCCACATGAATGTTCCTTCTATTGTCCTGGATTTTCTATTTACCATTCTCTTGCTTTTAAATAGTTTTATTATATACAGATATATCAATGAATAATCTATTGTTTAGTTTTGCATATTAATTAACATATGGTTAATAAAACAGTGTGTTTAGTTTTCTAAGATTTGCTTTTATTCCCCAGGATTTATTTATTTTGCATGTAACTCTAGTTTATTTTCACTGTTGCACACTGCTATTGTGTGAATATGTCATATTTTATTTTTATCCATTCTTCTTTTAGTGAACATTAAGGTTTTCAGTATGTTGCTAACATGCACAATGCTTTTATGAACACTCTTGGAAAGTTCTTTTAGTGCACGTGTACAAGAATTTTTATATAGAGTATATGCTGAAAAATAAAATTGTGGGGCTATAAAGGGAAGTTGTTCACATGTGCATGATTTTGCCAGATTGTCTTCCAAAGTGGCTGGACACTTTATATTCCTAACAGTAGTTGTCCACTTTTTTGCTAACACTTGGCTTGGTATTTTCAGACTGAAAATTTTGCCCATCTGGTACATGTAAATTTTATCTCATTGTGACCTTAACTTGTATTTCTCTGGCTAAACTTATGAAGTTTAGTATTTTTTTCTTCATTAGTATGACCTCATCTGTGAAATGGCTCTTCATCTTTGTCCACCTTTCTGCTGGTTACTTTCCTTTCCTTTTCTCTTTGAAGGAATTTTTAATATATTCTAGATATTGTGTTTTGTTGATGGCATGTGTTGCAAATATCTTCTTCTAATCTGTGGCTTGTCTCTTCTTTTTCACTGATGCCTTTCAATGAACAGAAAAGTTTTAAATTTCAGTGCAGTCATGTTTTCTATCTTTTCTTATACCATTAGAGGTGCCTATATTTTATTTAATAAATCTTCCACAGCCCTCATCAATAACTATTTTTCTACATTTTGATCTTGAAATTTTCAAAGTTTTTGCCTTTCATGGGGCAGTAAGGGACTTATATTTTTGTAGAAAGTGAGGTAAAAATCACTTTTGTTTTTTGTAGATACCAACTGTCCCAGCACCATCTCCTGAAGAATTCATTCTTTTCCAGTGATCTGCAGAGAAATTTCTGTATATGTGAGGATTTACTTCTGTTCTCTGTATTCTGGCCCATTCTAACTGAAGTGTCTATCCCCACACAGTCCTAATCACATAGCTTTATAGTAAGTCTTGATATCTGGTAAGGCTATTTCCCCTCACCTAATTCTTCTTGAAGAATGTCATGCTTATTCATTTTTTAAGTCACTAATTTTTATTGAGTTGTTTTTATTCAATAAAGTACACAGATGTTTGTATATATATTGATGAAATTTTTTATATCTGTACACACATGTAACCAATACCGTCGCAATGTAGCACATCTCCAGCACCTGGAAAGCTCACTCATGCTCTCTTCTACTCTCTTGTAAATGCTAACCATTGACCCCCATCAATGCAGATTTCTTTTACCTGTTTTTAAATTTTATATGAATAGCTGAAACCGGTTTGGCTCAGTGGATAGAGCATCGGCCTGGGGACTGAAAGGTCCCAGGTTCGATTCCGGTCAAGGGCATGTACCTGGGTTGCGGGCACATCCCCAGTGGGAGATGTGCAGGAGGCAGCTGATTGATGTTCCTCTCTCATCAATGTTTCTGACTCTCTATCTCTCTCCCTTCCTCTCTGTAAAAATTAATAAAATATATTTTTTAAAAAAATATATGAATAGAATTATATGGTATGTACTTGTGTCTAATTTCTTTCACTCAAAATTATGTTTGTAAGATTCATCCCTGTCAATGCATATCGCAATAGTTCCTTTGTGGTTGTTGGATAGTATCACATTTGAATACCAGTTCTAAAGATGGTGGTCTTGGGTTGTTTCCAGTTTAAGGCTGTTATGAATATACCTGTTCTGGACGTATTTACCAACTCTTGGTATTGCCAATCCTTATACATTCAACCCTTTTGCTTTCTATATAGTTGTAAATCATTATGGGTTTAGATTTATATATTCTTTTTTTTCTTTTTTTAAATTAAATCTTTATTGTTCAGATTATTACATTTGTTCCTCTTTTTTCCCCCCCATAACTCCCTTCCTCCCAGTTCCCGCCCCACCCTCCACCCTCACTCCCCACCCACTGTCCTCATCCATAGGTGCACGATTTTTGTCCAGTCTCTCCCCGCATCTCCCACTCCCCTTTCCCCCCCAAGAATAGTCAGTCCATTCCCTTTCTATGTCCCTGATTCTATTATAATCAACAGTTCATCTGTACATCAGATTATCTATTCACTTGATTCTTAGATTCACTTGTTGATAGATGCATGTTTGTTATTCATAATTTGTATCTTTACCTTTTTCTTCTTCTTCCTCTTCTTAAAGGATACCTTTCAGCATTTCATATAATACTGGTTTAGTGGTGATGAGCTCCTTTAGCTTTTCCTTATCTGTGAAGCTCTTTATCTGACCTTCAATTCTGAATGATAGCTTTGCTGGGTAAAGTAATCTTGGTTGTAGGTTCTTGGTATTCATCACTTTGAATATTTCTTGCCATTCCCTTCTGGCCTGCAAAGTTTTTGTTGAGAAATCAGCTGACAGTCATATGGGTATTCCCTTGTAGGTAATTGAGTCTCTTTCTCTTGCTGCTTTTAAGATTCTCTCTTTGTCTTTTGCTCTTGGCATTTTAATTATGATGTGTCTTGGTGTGGTCCTCTTTGGATTCCTTTTGTTTGGGGTTCTCTGTGCTTCTTGGACCTGTAAGTCCATTTCTTTCACCAGGTAGGGGAAGTTTTCTGTCATTATTTCTTCAAATAGGTTTTCAATATCTTGCTGTCTCTCATCTTCTGGCACCCCTATAATTCTGATGTTGGTACGCTTGAAACTGTCCCAGAGGCTCCTTACACTATCTTCATATTTTTGGATTCTTTTTTCATTTTGCTTTTCCGGTTGGGTGTTTTTTGCTTCTTCGCATTTCAAATCTTTGACTTGATTCCTGCGCTCCTCTGGTCTGCTATTGGGTGTCTGTATAATATTCTTTATTTCAGTCAGTGTATGCTTAATTTCTAGTTGGTTCTTTATCACAACATCAAGGGTCTCATTATATTTCTTGAGGATCTCATCAAGTTTATCGGCAGTTTCTAGAAAATTATTGAAAGACCTTAAAAGTGCGTTTTTTAGCTCTATATCCTCCATTTCTGTCATGTTTCTTTGTCTCCGCATTTTTTATGCTTTCTTGGTGCACCCCCTTGTGGTCTTTGTACGCAGTCTTGTTGTAGTTAAGCCTTGATTGTTGTCTTGTTGTCGGCAATACTGGGAGTGAATAGACCTCCAGGCTAACTGGCTATGAGAGTCAGCTGTGTCTGCAGTGGGAGAGCTTCTGTGCTGGATTTCTAGGGCGGTGCTAGTCTAGCATTTGCCTAAGGCTATCCGGCAAATGCCTCTGTGCAGGGCTTGGGCGGGGCAGGTTCCCGGGGATCTACAGGGCGGGCAGAGCGAGCAGTTATGGCTGCTCTCAGATCCGTCCCCAGGGCTCTGCCTCTCAGAGTCCCGGGAGAGAAAACTGCATTCGAGTTCCGACCAAAGCCAGACAGTCCCGCTTCTCTCGTTTGAGTCTGGGACCCTAGAGACTTGCCCGGATCTGGAGCTCAGAGTCTGAAACTCCCTCCCGATTGAAAACAACAACCGCGCCCTCCACCGCCGGCCCGCTCCACATGCACTCAGCACCTTAGTATTTCACTTCCGCACTGCGCCTCCTCTCTGAGTCTCGGTATGGATTTCTCTTTCCTTCTAGTTGTAGGATTTCCACTCAGCCAGCCTTCCTGTGGTTCTGGGTGATGTCCGTTCCATCTTTTAGTTGTATTTTTGAAGTGGTTGTTCGAGGCAGCAAACTCCGGCATTAACCTATGCCGCCATCTTGGTTTCTCTATCTAGATTTATATATTCTTGATGAATAATAATGTTGAGCATCTTTCTATATGCTCCTTGACCATTTGCATATCCTCTTTTGTGACATGCCTTGTCAAAGTGTGTCTCTATTCTTCCAATTGAATTGTCATGTTTTTTTTTCATGTATAGGAATTCTTTCTATGATCTAGAGTCAAGTCGTTTGTTATATATTGCAATATGTGGTTTGCCTTTTCACTGTCTCAAGGGCATGTTTTGATGACTAAAAGTTCTTAATTTAATAACTTTAATTCCAATTTACCCATATTGCCTGTATAATTTGTGTCCTATTTAAGAACTCTTATGAAGCCCAATGTCATTAAGGCAATGTCTTATATTTTCTTACAGAAACTTTATTTTTTTTCTCCTTTCCATATTTGGATTTATGATCCATCTCAAGTTGAATTGGGGATAGGATGTAATGTAGGGGACAAGGTTTTGTTTGTGTGTTTTTCCCTTATAAGGAAATCCAATTGACATAGCACCATTTATTGTAAACTAGAGGCCTGATGCACAAAATTTGTGTGAAGGTAGGCCTTCGCAGCCCTGGCTGTCTCAGGACTTGCAGCCCTGGCTTTGTCTGGAAGGTCGTCCAGATGGTCGTCCCACTGTTTGGCTGTTCAGTCAATTTGCATATTATGCTTTTATTATTATAGATACCACCTTTCTCCACTGAATTAGAGTGGTGCTTTGGTAGTAAGTCAGGTTACATATATATGTTGGATTGCTTTGCTTTAAGATTATGCTGGTGTTTCTTGACTCTAAATTCTATACCATTTTTTTATTCTTGCACAATTGTCATGTTATCTTAATTATTATCCTATATAATAAAAAGGTAGTATGCAAATAGACTGAACAGCAGAACAACCAAACAACTAATCAAAGCATAATATGCTAATGATATGCTAAGGCTGCTCAACCACTTGCACTGACCACCAGAGAGTGCACGCAGAACATGGCAAGCCTCGGCAGCAGGCAGCAGAGTGCAGAACATGGTGGGCATGGGCCGCTGCGGGATGGTGGAACAGGTGGGGGGGCACCAGACCAAGGCAGAGCACCGGTGGCTGTCATCAGGGTGAACCTCTGGTGGTTACTGAAAATTCTTTGCTCCCACTTGCCACAGTCCCGCCCGGCGCTCGCACCTGCTGCCAGCCCTAGCCTGGTTTGCACCTACTGCTGGCGCTGGTCCTGATTGTCCCTCAGGGCTTCTACACCTCCCCCTGCTCCTGAGGAGCGATCAGGGCAGCAGCCACCACTCGCACCCAAAGCCAGTGCTGGCCCCACTCACACCCGCTGCCAGCGCCGGCCCCGTTCTCACCCACTGCCAGCACTGGCCCTTATCACTCAGTTCCATCAGCAGGTGTGAGCAGCAGCTCCTGGCCTCGATTGCCCCTGAGGGCTTCTCCACCTCCCCCTGTTCCTGAGGGGCAATGGGGGCAGCAGCCCCCACTCACACCCACTGCTGGTGCCAGCTCCAATTGCTCCATGCAGTCAGCAGGTGCAAGTGGGGCCAACGCTGTCAGCGTGGGAGTGGTTGCAGCGGGAGCAGGGCTGCCAGCAGACAGAGGACCAGGGGCCAGCAGGAGGGGCCCGGTGGGGGCGCGGAGGATGGGCGGGGCGACTAGGGACCCTACTCATGCACGAATTTCATGCACTGAGCCTCTAGTAACTGCATAAGTCTTTATATCTAGAAATGGGAAGTATCCAGCTTATTAATCTTCAATATTGCTCTAATTATTCTTGGCACTTTGTATTTCCACATACGATTTTAGAATCAGAGTTAGCACCTTCCACATTTAATAAAACATGCTAGGATTTCTATTGAGATTGAATTGATTATAAGAATCATTTTGGGGAGAATGGACAATTTAACAGTATCAAGTCTTTCAATTCATGAACTCAATTTGAAGTTTTCCATATAGAGGCTTTGAACATTTTTATCCTATTAAAAATATATATCCTAGATACTTGTATTTGATAGGTTTGTTTGGTGCAATTTTCAATAATTTTTGTTCAACTTAATTTTCTACCTATTTGTTATTAGGATAGAAAAATTTAATTTTTATATTGATCTTATATCCAGAATAACCACTAAATGAACTCTGTGATTTGAAAAGTTTGTGAATTCTTTTCTTCCTATTTTTGTGAAAACTGACAGGTTTAGTCCTTTCTTTCCAAATTTATATTTTTTATTTTCTTATTATAGTAATATTTTATGTTCTTATTAAGTAAGACTCCTAGTGCAGTGTTGATTAAAATTGAAGAGTGGTCATCTCTATTTTCTTCCCAACCTTGAGGAAATTGTTTAATGTTTCACCAAAAAATGATGTTAGTTGCAGGCTTTTTGTAGATATACTTAATTAGATGAAGGGCATTTCCTTCTATTCCTAGTATGCTAAGAATTTGTATCTTTAGTGTGTTTTGGATTAAAGTAAATGCTTACTCTGCATCTATTATGATAAGCATATAGATTTTCTCCCTTATTCTGTAACTGTGGTAAATTACATTGATTTTCAAAAGGTAATACCAACTTGCATTCTAGAATAAACCTCATGATGCAATATCCTTTCTCTATATTATTGTATTTGAGTGCTAATATTTTTTAAGGATTTTTACTATTGTTCATGAAATAGCTTGATATAATTTTTCTTGTATAACTTTGTCAAGTTTTGGTATAAAAGTTATGCTGGTGTCATTAATAAATTAGGAATTGTTTCCTCTTTTTTATGTTCTAAAAGAGTTTGTGTAATATTGGTATTTCTTTCTAAAGTGTTTGGAAGAATTCAAGGCATTTAGAACTTTAATTTTCTGTGTGAAGAGATTTTTTTAATTATAGATTAAATATCTTTAATACATATAGAGCTATTCAGAGTTCTATTTCCTCTTGGGTCAATTGTAAATTGTGTTTTTTAGTAGATTTATCCATTTAATCTAAATTGAATAAAGTTTTTTATAATAGTCTCTTTTTAATTTCTATAGGATATCTAGTATATCTCTTTTTCTCATTATAATTTACCAGAGGGCTCTTGACTTTCTTTATTGTATATTTGCTTAATGTGTCCTTAAATTTTTTATTTTTATGATTTTCACCCTTCTCCTTTCTTCAGTTAAATTTACTGTGCATGTTTTAGTTTCTTGAAGTAGAGGTTTAGACCATTGATTCTTCAACCATTCTTCTTGTCTTGTGTAATATATGAATTTAGAGCTATAAATGTTTCTCTAAATTCTGCTTTAGCATCATCCTACAAGTTTTAAATATGTTGAATCTTATTATCATTCAGTTTAAAATATTTTCTGATTTCCATTGTGTGTTTTTTCATTAATGAATTGCTTATTTATATGTGTGTTGTTTAATTTCCAAATAGTAGGAATTTATAGAAATGTTCTGGCTACTATTTTCTAATTTAATTCCATTGTGGTCAAAGATCATACGCTGCATGATTTCAATTTTTGAAATTTATTGAGACTTGTTTTATGGCCTAGATCTTGTCTATTTTGATAAATAGTCCACGTGTACTTGAAAAAAAGTAGCTATTTTTGTCATGGCTGTGCATAGTATTCTTTAAATCAATTAAGTCAAGTTCATTGCTAGTGTGGCCCAGATCTTTTATATATTTACTATTTTTTTTCTGCTATTCTATCAGTTACTGAGATGGGTGTATTGAAATCTAAAATTATTATTGCAAATTTTTCTCTTTTTTTTTCGGCTGTAAACTTTTGCCTTATATTTTCGAAATGTGTCATTAGGTACATACATATTTAGGATTGTCATATCTTCTTCTTGAAGTGTTACTATAAAATGTCATTTATTGTCTTTAGTAATACCTCATTTCTTAAAGTCTCTTTTGCCTGGTATTATTATAGCTACATTTGCTTTGATTTTGTTAATGTTGGTATGTCTATACTCTTTGGTATCCTTTTTACAGCTTTTTATTTCAATTGTGTTTTGCCTTTTTATTTAAATTGGTGCTCTTATAAATAGCAATAATTTTTTTTTTAGTCTGCTTGGTCAAATAATAATAGTGAAGTATTTTGAAATTCTCCAATATATTAAATTTCCTTCCATAAATCTACAAATATTTTGCTCTAACTATTTTGAGAAATATACAAGTTTATAATTGCTTTATCTTCCTGAAAAATTAATTTTTATAATTTGGTACTAACCACTTTTACACCTAAATGCTTTTTTCCCAAAGTCTGTATTTTTCTGCCAGTGTTCTTTTGCTTACTATTTTTGGGGGAATATCTTTCTTTTTTCTTTTTTTACTTTCAACCTTTCATGTCCTTATATTTTAGGCCTTTCTCATAAACAACAAAACATTTTTTCATTTTCAAATTTGATAATTTCTTTTATAGAGGGTTAAGTTCATTTCCAAGTTGTGGGAATTAATGATATATTTAGACTTGTTACTATTATCTCGCTTTATAATTTCCACTCACTCTTCTTTAAGTTTTTCTTTCTTTTATTGCCTCTTTGTTTCAACTTTGTATGGTTATTATAATTACTACTACTGTTATTCCACATTTTATTATTAGTTTGGAAGTTATATACTTAAGAAATTCTATGATTGCCGAAACCGGTTTGGCTCAGTGGATAGAGCAGTCGGCCTGCGGACTGAGGGGTCCCGGGTTCGATTCCGGTCAAGGGCATGTACCTGGGTTGCGGGCACATCCCCAGTAGGAGGTGTGCAGGAGGCAGCTAATCGATGTTTCTCTCTCATCGATGTTTCTAACTATCTCTCTCCCTTCCTCTCTGTAAAAAAATCAATAAAATATATTTAAAAAAAAAAGAAATTCTATGATTAATCAATAATTTTAATTTTTTCTCCCTGCCTGAATAATTCTCAATCATAAACTCCCTACATACAGTCTATTTCCATCTGCCTCATTTTCAATGCCACACATAAGAAATTATTTTCATTTCATATAACATATATAGTTTAAATTTATAAAAAAATTTAAATTAAAAATATAAATGTGTTCAGGGCGAAGATTTGATGGGAAAGTGGGTGTAATCTGGAGCCATCCGTTCACAGATACAGTGGGTCTCAACCTCGAAGTCCCCATACTCTTTCGGTGGCTGAGCAGCAGCCAGGGAAAGGGGTCAAGATGTCAAAATGAAGTTCAGTCTCTTTGTGACTTCTGACTGGAGCAAGAACCATAAAAGGCATTTTAATTCACCTTCCCACATTCTCGGGAAGATGATGTCTTCTCCTCTTTCCAAAGAGCTGAGACAGAAGTACAATATTCGATCCATGCCCATCCAAAAGAATGATGAACTTCAGGTTGTTCAAGGACATTTACAAAGGGCAGCAAATTGCAAAGCAGTTCAGGTTTACAAGAAGAAATATGTCATCTACATTGACCAAATGCACAGGAGAAAGCTAAAGGTACAACTTTCCATGTGGGCATTCACCCCAGCAAGCTGGTTATCACTAGACTAAAGCTGAACAGAGACGTAAAAAGAGCCTTGAAGTTAAAGCCAAATATCACCCAGTGGGAAAGGAAAAGGGCAAATTCAAGGAGAAACAATTGAGAAGATGCAGGAGTAAGATAATCTTAGATACAACTTTCATTAAAAACTTAAAATGAAGAAAAATGTATATATAAATTGTTTAAATGTATACTTCTTTATTTCTATGCTCTACATTCCTTTTGGCATATCACAAATTTTATATGGGTTTCTTTGTATTTTTTATAAATCCTTTAAAAGTGCCATTGGTGAAGATTTATTTGTAGGGAAAACATATCTGATCCATATGCCTAAAAAGGTCTAGTTCATCCTTGATTTTTGGATATAAAGTTCTAGGTTAATAGTGATTTCCTCTCACCTCTTTCAAGATATTGTTCCACACAGTCTCCTGATTTATGTTGTTGCTGACAAGTCTATCATTTACTATTATTACTCTGTTCAGCTCTGGCTGTTGCTGTTAATGGAGTCCTGAAGTTATGCCACAATGTGCCTACACATGAATTTTCTTTACTTACTTTGCTAGACAACAAGTTACTTCCTATATCTATATATTGCCAACTTTTATTAATAATAGAAAATTATTAGCCATCATCTTTTCACCTATTATCTCTCCTACATTCCCTTTATTCTCTTTTTTTTGTACTAATATTAGATACATAATAGGTCTGATGGTCTGATTTATCTTCTATGCTTTTAATTATTCTTTTATATTTTTCACCTCCTTGTCTTTGTGTGCCACATTCAAGGTAAATTATTTAATTCTATTCCTCAATTCACTAATTGTCTCTTATCTTGTCTAATCTGTTATTTAATGCAGTCTAACTCAGACCAACTCACCAATTCAGAGCAGTATTCTTTGGCCCAAACCTATATTTCTATTCCTATATTTTTTTGTAGAACATTTCTTTGTGGACTTATTGAACATGTAACTATATCTATATATATATAAGCCTAAGCAACTGACCAACTGGCCAGTAGCTATGATGTGTACTGACCACCAGGGGGAAGATGCTCAATGCAGGAGTGGAAACCATAGACATGGAGACATGGAACAGACTGATGAATCTCAGAGGAAAGGAGGTAGGGTGAAGGGCAGGAAGAGGTTAACCAAAGATCTTATATGCATACTAGAGGCCCAGTGCACAAAATTTGTGCACTGGGGAGGGAGGGAGGGTGTCCCTCAGCCCACCCTGCCCCCTCTCACAGTCCAGGAGCCCTCAGGGGATGTCCTACTGATGGCTTAGGCCCGCTCCCCGGGAAGGGGCCTAAGCCGCAGTCTGGCCTCCCTCTGTGGGAGGCAACCAGGCTGATCAGGGGAAGGTGCCACCCCATCATCCCACTGCTGGCTGCCGCAGCTGCCAAGGTGTTTTCATCAACACGGACTCCAGTCCCTTCACCACAAAAAAATGGCAACTTTCTTTAAGCATTTTCAAGATGTCTCTTTCATAGGATATGACATTTCTTTCTTTCTTTTTTTTTATCTTCACATGAGGATATTTTCCCATTGATTTTTAGAGAGCATGGAAGAGAGAGGGAAAGACAGAAACATCAATGTGAGAAAGACACTGTGATTGAGCCTCTGCGTGAGCCCTGACCTGGGTCCCGGCCAGGGAGGAGCCTATAACCTAGGTACATGCCCTTGATCAGAATCAAACCTGGACTCTGCAGTGCACAGGTCGAGGCTCTATCCACTGAGCCAAACTGGCTAGGGCAGGATATGACATTTCTTAGGCCCTCCAGCAGCGGACCTTCATTTTTTCCTCCAGGAGTGAGATGGAAAAACCCTAGATCACCTTCTTGGATTCTTATTACCCAAGTTACCAAGAACACTGCGAGTAGCATACGGGGAGCTTAGCCAATGAGCAATAAGAAAAGGTGTTTCCTCTGCAGCTCACGTGCAGAGGCAGGACTGCTGGAGAGGGCCTGCCCTCGGCCACAAGCGGCTTTCTCTCTCTCCCTCTCCCTCTTCCTCTCCCTCTCCCTCTTCTTCTCCCTCTCCCTCTCTTTCTCCTTCTCCCTCTCCCTCTCCCTCTCCCTCCAGCCTCCTTCTCCCTCTCCCTCTCCCTCTCCCTCCAGCCCACTCTCTCTAAAAAGCAGTGAAAAAATATCCTCTGGTGAGTATTAAAAAACAAAACAAAACAAAACACAGAATGACAGGCCTCCTCCTTGGAGATGCTGAATATGTAGGCCTGAAAGAGAGAATTCTTGGCTCTGTGAAGGTCCCTACATGAATTTTATTAACAATATTTGGAAAATTAGCCTAAGCCACAGCAATGATTCAAGTTTGTACTTTTCTGTGTTCCAAGGAAGAATCAAATGATCTTCTGTTTTATTGTGTCAAAACAAAATTTTGCAAGTGTTAAATACATAATTCTTATTCAAATACATAATAGCAGATGCGAAAGTTCTGTTTAACTCAGTGAAGGGACTGGCAGGATGATAATGCTGTTCAAAGGAGATTGCCAAAGATGAAAGCCTGAAATAAAACTGCTAAATTAGATACAATCTGACTAATGTGCTACAGGACAATAAAACCATCACTTTTTGAATTGGTTTGTCTTCTAGACAGAAATTAGTTACATCTTTAAAAGCCTAAAAATTCTTTTCATCTTCTCACTCTGCTGATCATTATATGTAACTTTCCAGGGCTGTAAAATGTCAAAATATATGGAATTTATTTCATTGTAAATAGTGTGTCAGAGTTATGTGTTTCATAGAAAAGGAAATGATCATTCTGTGGGCCTCTAATGCCCCAATTATACTGAAAGGACTTGCTGTCAAAGTTTTACTCTGGGCCTGCACTGGGCCATAGAGGCTGCAGGAGGGCCTGCCCTTTCCTCTCTTGGCCTGCGATCGGCCAGGGAGGCTGCAGGTTGGCCCACCCTCTCCTCTCCCAGCCTGTGCTCAGCTGCAGAGGCTATGAGCCGGCCCCCGGCCCTGTCCGTGTCCACTCCGGCCACCCTGTCTCTGTCTCCGTCCCCACTCAGGGCCTCACCTGTGCGCACAACCTCCTCCTGTCTGGTCGTGACCCGTTACGGTGTCCTGGACTAATTTGCATATTACCTTTTTATATATATAGACTAGAGGCCCAGTGCACGGATGCACTGGTGGGGTCTCTCATCCTGGCCTGTGGGGATTGAGTTGAAACCAGGTCTCTGACATCCCCTGAAGGGTCCCGGATTGTGAGAGGGTGTATGCCAGGCCGAGGGCCTCTAGTAATCCATATAAA
Organism: Myotis lucifugus; assembly: GCF_000147115.1. Classification (NCBI taxonomy): domain Eukaryota; kingdom Metazoa; phylum Chordata; class Mammalia; order Chiroptera; family Vespertilionidae; genus Myotis; species Myotis lucifugus. The sequence continues at coordinate 3,582,867 of NW_005871073.1, forward strand.
ATCACAAAATACTCAAGGAAATATGCCACCCTAGGGGAGATTCAACAGAAGTAAGTAACCACACTTTGTATATTTTAATTAGTTATCAGGAACAAAATATAAAATAATTATATATATGACATTTTTAAATATTTTAAATGGATTTTAAAATAGGAAAGTTGTCATAGGAACAACTACAATTCCCAGTAGCATCTTCCTATAATCCTGCATACCAAACTATATCAACCTCAGGGGGGACAACAACCTAAATAAGGAACTTAACATTTATCTACCCGAAATTTAATTTTATTGGTGTCGGCCTGTCAAAACAATTTTAATTGTCATCGCTCACACAGCTAATCTCTTATTGTTTGTGCCAAGTGTAAAGTTGATAAGAATATTATTTGGGAGATGGTTTTTCAGCCAAGGCTTCTGTGCAGGATAAGAGAAAGCCCCTGATTTGGATGGAACTGATCTACCTGGAATTTGTTCTTACACAGATTTCACCCCCTTTTTTTTTTTTACAACAAGAGCCTTCAGCAAACATATCACTGAAAGCAAAGGCTCTGTCTATATCATCCCCTGGCCTGTCACAAACCTAAACAAAAAATAAAAAGAAAAAAAACCTAAATCGGCACCTGGAGACCACTGTATTCTCTTAAGTTCCGCCATCAAATAGAATTTTCAAATTCCTTTTTTGTGACTCTTGGCTGACTCATCTTATTGTCCTACTTTGAGGTCTGCTCTGGTGTTCAGCGTCCTCTCTTCCTTTTGTCACACCACTTCCTTCTACCTCTTCAACCCACATGTCTGCCTCATTCCTTAATAAGAAGAGATCGAGAGGGGAAGCAGGATCACTCACAGGGTCAGAGAAGATCACAGACAGTTCACTGGCAAGGAATCATTCCCACAGTCTGCAAAATCAGGAAGTTGATCCTTAGAAGTCTTTGGATTTCTGTCAAGTTATTTTCAACAGAGACAGGATTGTCAATAGCAACAGTTTCCACGGAGGAAGCAGGACCAAAGCTAAAGGTAAGTAGAGAGAAGTGAGCTTGGATAAAAAAGGAGGAACTCTACAAGGGCTGGATAAGAGAGCTTAGAAATAAAACTGGAAATAGAGGCTGTAGTAAAATTATCACGGACCTTACAGTCCAAACTGAAAGTGTGAATTTGGTGATGTTAGCAGTGTATCACTGAAGTTTGCTAAGCATGGAAGTCATATGAGTAAAACAATGCTTTAAGACAGTGGCTCTCAACCTTCCTAATGCCGCGACCCTTTAATACAGTTCCTCATGTTGTGGTGACCCGCCACCATAAAATTATTTTTGTTGCTACTTCATAACTGTAATTTTGCTACTGTTATGAATCATAATGTAAATATCTGATATGCAGGATGTATTTTCATTGTTACAAATTGAACATAATTAAAGCATAGTGATTAATCACAAAAACAATATGTAATTATATATGTGTTTTCCGATGGTCTTAGGCGAACCCAGTGAAAGGGTCGTTCGACCCCCAAAGGGTCGCTTCCCACAGGTTGAGAACCGCTGCTTTAAGAGGTTCTAGGAATGTTAAAAACACTTTTCTACTAAAATTATTTTTTTAAAGAAAAATAACTTTAAGTATCAGTGTTTCAGTTTGTACAAGTTTACTCCTTGTTCTCAGTATAATTCTACATGACTCCAATAGAGAAACAAATGTTATTTGACTTATTTTAATAATAATAAACCTTAATACTAAATATCTTTCCCCTTAAATTAATCATCACTGTCGCCATGCGTGTGTGTGTGTGTGTGTGTGTGTGTGTGTGTGTGTGTGTGTGTGGGGTCTCGGACTGATTTTGGCAAATAAAGTAAAGAAGTCAAACAGCTGAGGGCAGAAGAGGGAGCCCAGTTTTCCAATCTGATTCAACTCTAGGACAGAGTTACTGCAAGCAGAGAGCAGGGGTGGCTGTGCACTCCAGAAGAGCGAAAGGCCTGTCAGCCAGTCCATCTCACAGGCCCACTCTCTGCCCCCTCCCAGCTGTGCGCCTCTCATGTTGCTAACCCTCCCTTTTCTGTGAAGCTGGGGTTCTCGTATTGTGTCTTTGCTACAGCACTGCAGTAAGAATTAAATAAGAACACATGAAAAGCTCCTGTCCACGATTCCTCGGTCCCAGCAGAGGTCCTCTGGACCTGCTCTAAAAGTGGCTATGTATGTCTGTGGAGACTTAGGAAATCGAAGTTTTCATGACCTCCCCTTGTTAAAACATCTACCTGCCCAGGAAGTGCTGCCCATACCCTGCCTCTCCTTCCTCCTGCCCTCCTCCTCAGGCACCTGGTATTCCATCCTGTGCTCCACCGATGGAGCGTTTCCTGGTCTCACCGCTGGAGCTGACCTCTCTTCCCACTGTATTCTGTTCGGAGGTCTCTCCCCGCTTTTGTTAACTGTCTCACTCCCCACGGTAGACGGGGGCTCCCGGGGTTCAGGTGTAGCTGGGATTCATCTCCGAATCTCCAACACCTATCATGATGCTTGAAACCAAGTAGAGGAGTTAGGGGAAGGGAGAGAGAGAAAGGTAAATTATTTCAGTCAATAAGAGGTCCCTGTCCTCAGAATCTTGTGGTTGGTGGGGATGTGGATGTGTAATGCTCACACGGGACAGTGGAACCCAAAGGCTGTGGGGCTGGGAGGATGGGAAGTGTGACCAGGGCAGCCTCTGGAGCTTGACTGGTGAGTTAGAAAAGTCTTCAAAGTAACTTAACCATTTGATGGGATAGATTTGTAGTGTGAGTCATGTAACAATTGGTTTATTTCTTTTCCCCAAAAGGCAATTTCCTCCCTTTTGAAAGTAAAGTTTTCAGGAATTATTTTATCTTTGTTGGAAACCAGTGAAATAGTAAAAGACATCTCCCTCCTTTGCATAAGTCAACAAAATTCAAAGCTCATTGCACAGGGTGATGAGGTGAAGGAGCACAGAGCTTTTGCACCAATTCCTCTCCTCTCTGCCTGTGAGGCACTCATTCCACTCTGGCCTAGACTACATGGCCCTCCGGGATTGCCTTTCTCTGATTCATTCTGTCCCCAGTGCACCATTCAACTCATAAAGTACAGCTGACCCTTGAACAGTGCAGAGTAGGGGCTCCAACCTCCCACACAGTCGAAGATCTTTGTATAACGTTTGAGTCCCCTCCAAAACTTTACTGATAGCCCACTGTTGACAGGAAGCCTTACTGATAACACAGTCAATTATTAACACATGTTTTTATGTTATATATATTACATATTGTATTCTTACAATAAAGTAAGCTAGAGAAAAGAAAATGTTATGCATTTACTGTATTTATTAAAAACCATCTGCTTATTAGTGGACCCTCACCGTTCAAACTCGGGTTGTTCAAGGGTCTGCTGGACTGATTTTGCTCAGCACTTGCCCCTGAGTTCTGACCAGCTGCAGACTTAGTCCTCATCCTGCAGCCTGGTCTCCCTCATCGGCTCTAGTACCATCTCTCACAGCCGCCAGGTGCATCCCAAAGCTCTGGCTACATCAGGTGGTTGATGGTGGCTCCAGGCTTCACTCCTGCCACTCCTGGCACCTCGAGTGCTGCCGTGTGTCCCATCTCGTGACAAGCCTGCCCACCACAATGTTTCCTTCTGTCCCCACACAGCCTTCAAGGTTCAGTGGAGTAAATACCTGCCATTGGCAGTCCAGCTTCCAGCTTCCCACATTTTAGGCCAAAGTTCCACATATTTCCTTTGAAAAAACAATCCCTTCCCCTCATAACCATGTGGTTTATGGGGACTTAGCTCTACACACCGCTCCAGGAGCAGGCCCTGACTGGCTTAAGCCTACCACACATCCTGTGTCACCCCGCCCCCCCCCACACACACACACCCAATAATTGGTTCAGGGATGGAAACATGACCCGATGCAGGGGAGCACACTCTTCCCCAGCTCACGGTGCTTTAGAGTCAAGAGTGCTAAAGCCCTATTTGCTGCCACAAGGAGAATCGCATTAGGCATGGAGCCATCACGGAAAGTAGATACGAGAGATAGATCTAAGAATAGCATTGAGTGCTGGATCAAGGTGGGCCTGAAGACAAACTTCTTCTGAACACTTAACTATGTAAATAAAGTCTATTTTTTCTAATCTAAGCAGAGTTGCGTTGGATTTCCTGTCATTTTCAAAAAATGTGTATCCCACCAATACTCTCAATTCAATAACAGCTCTGGAACTCCCCTGGAGCTCTCTTCCCCACGGCCCACCTCCACATCCCCGCCTGTAAATGCCTCAGAGACAGAGGCTGTGTCATTCACAGAGAAGGCATTCACACTTGACAAATATTGGAGGGATAGAAGACAATGTATAGAGTAGATCAGCACCAGGGAGCAGCCAAGTGCAATGTCAGTACAATGATGTTTGTAATAATTCCACCTCCCTGCTGGACATTCTTCTCGGCTGTGGTTCTCCAATGAGAGTATGGAGAACCACCACCGCCTGGTTGGCAGGAGGCTTAGAGATGCAAATGTAGCCAGATATTACCCAGAATCCATCCACTAAATTATAGTATAGTAGAAAATCAAAGGGTGCATTAAAGAGTCAGTATTGCTTCATAAAATTTTAATTATATAGGTACATAAACATATATGTGCATTAGGTCACAATGTAAAATGTACTTCTTACTGCCGATGGGAGTGAAATATTTGTAGAAACCCCTGATCCGGCTCCCACCTGGGACGACTCTATAATACAGAACACAGAAGAATAGAAACAGTGTGTGACATTAGGGGACTTATTTGGTAAAATGCCTTGTTTACTCACACAGATAGATGCATACGTATATGTACTGAGTCCCAATGTGAAATGTATTTCTTGCTGTGGGTGGTAGCCCAAAGTCTGAAAACCACTGATTTGCTTTCTAACTGAGGCCAGAAATATTACAAAACGGTGTAAGTGCCGGAGCTGCAAGCCGGCAACATAAGAGAGGAAAAAGGGGACACAATCCCCTCAGCACCGAGGGCTCTGTAGCAAGCAGGTGTCTGTGCAGAATGAGTGCTGGGCTTCTAGGCAATTGCGGAACGGCAGGTCACAGGGCTGCTCACAGAGCCAAGGCAGACAGCAGGGCTGGGCCACACCGGCCCGTATCTTCCCATCCGGTCTCCATGCCCAGCTCTTCAGGTATTGCATTGAAAGCCACGCAGACACAGAGGCCTGGAAGAGAGGCTCAGCATTCTGAGCTGCTTGCTACCTTTAACTGCCAGCCTAAAGGACCCCCCCACCCCCACCCCAGGGCTGCTCTGCAAGGAATCTGACCTCCAGAACCAGTTACAGGGACAATGTACAGGAACTTGTGGCTGCTTGAGTTATCTGAAGAATAACAGTAACAAAAGCCAGGTGTCTCTAAAAAGCAGGTAATTTGCTTTCTTAAAAAATTGTTTGCTCTTCCCATGTTTTAAATTGTTCATCTCTTGTCTTCTACATTCACTTTTAGTGTGTGCCAGTCTCTAAACGTTTAGCACTTAGAGAACGTCACATTTCTTTGACTAGTTTTAGCTTCATTTTAATCTTCCTTCAAAATAAATTGTTTCAGCTACCTGGTTTGCTCTTTATATTCCATTTAAATTTTCCTTCCATTTCTTTCACTTTAAAACATCTTTGTTCCCTTTTTCTACTTTAGCTTTACTCACAACTATATACTTGAAATTCTAGCTTCTGATTTTAACACCTAAAATATTATTTCTTTTATCCTATTTTCCCTAGTAATACTTTATAATTTCTGAACTTCTGGCTTTGTCTTTTAACCTGTTTGATACATTTATGCCTTTGATTTGATTTCTCTTACTTCAGCCTTAATATTTCTCCCCAACCTTTAGTTTTATTGTTGTATAGTGGTTTTTCTTATTTATAATTTTAATTATTCGTTTCCTTGTATAATGTGCATTTATCAAGCTGACAAGCAGCAGAAGTGTGACGCTCGGGCTCTTCATCACTGTTCTATTCAGCCTTCTTAATCTGTAGGCACTTTTGTAACTAACTGAACAAGGATATTTACAGTCTGCCTCTAAGATGCTTTTTTCCTCTTCTGATCCATCTCCATTCTTGGCAGGGTTACAAGAAACCTCGTTGCCCGAATCCTTCCATTTCTTGTATTCATTGCAAGGAGGACGGAAAGCTGCCTAAAGCTAGAAGAATCCAGGGTTTTTAAAACAGAGTCCACAGGACTCTTGGCGGGTGGCTTCCAGGTGTGTGTCACCTGGGCCAGCTTCAGCGTGGACTGCCAGAAGGCGGCACTCCCTCCCTCTCAACCTCGGCGGGCCTCCCAGGGAAGGCTGCGGAACTAGGGGGAGGTGGTGAGAAGGGGCTGGTCCCTTGCCCTGGCCTCTGGCAGGGAAGAGGACTTGCCCTTAACCCAAGGCATAACCTGAATAACTTAAATGACTGCGGTCAAGAATCTTACCCTTTAATACCACCTTGTCTGGGAGGGGATGTATCAGTCAAAGTCGGTCAGAAGGCAGACATCACATACTAAGCCAGTCCATGTTGAATGGGGCCAGCCACTGCCAGGTCACGGGGTGTGTGGTAAATGTGACTGATTCCACGGACATTCGCTCACCGCTGCACTTCCTCTCTGTGACATGAGTGCCTCGATCAGATGCAATACTTTGCAGAATGCCATGATGGTAGGTACAGATTTCTGTGAGCTCACAGAGGGTGATGCTAGCAGAAGTTTAAAGAGCAGGGAATTCAAATCCATACCCAGAATATATCTACCTCAGTGTGGACAAACTTCTGCCCACTCTGAGATAGTCCATGTAACAGACCTGCACCTGGGGAATGGAGGCACCAGCCCAGTTAGTGGCTGAGAGTGACTGCTGTTGCTAAACGAGGCGCTCAGCAGTAGCATTAGCCAGAGCAGAACTGGGTAAGGAGAAATCCAACCTGTCAACCTGTCGCGCCCATACATAGTCTTCACCCACTGCTTCTCGTGGACCCACCGAGCAAGCACTGGGATGGCTGGCAGAAGCAGCTAACTGACATCCACGGAGTATGGCGTTTTGCCCACCTGATTATTAAGAGCTTCCTTTGCAGAACATTTGCATGGGGCATGGATATTCTGCACAGTCTGTACCCATTCAGAGAGGATTCAGAATCTAAAATAAGAAAAAGAAAAATAGAGACGAGCTGGGTAACGAGGTGATAATGAACGGTGTTAAGTTCAGCTTGGGGTATGCCGAGTCTGAGCTTTCTGTGGGCCTTTCCAGCACAAAGGGGCCCTTCTGGAATTCAAGAGAGAAATGAAGATATCGAAATTGGGCTGCAAATGAGGTAGAGGTAATAGTGGAAACCACAGGCGGGGAGTTGAAGTTGGAGAGTTTAGGACAGGACTGTGCAGAACATCGGGAGAGGAGCACCTGGAGAAGATGAGAGTCTAGGGAAGAAAGCCCGGGGTGGGGCGAGGCAGGGCCATGAAGGCAACAGTGAGAGGAACCAGCAATTGTTACATATTAAACATTAAGGAGGGAGAAGTACAACACAGGCAGGAAAAACTCCATCGGATTTGGCAGTTAGACCATTGATATCAGTACAAAAAATCATTGCAGGTGAGCAGTGGGAGCAGGTCGCTTCAGAAAAAGGTTTGCGAATGAATACAAGGCAGGGAAGCCAAGTCAGTGAAAGCTGCCCATTTATTCAAAATAAGACCAGGAAATGAAGTAAAAAGGAGCTCTCTGTGGCATTTCTATATTAGCATTTAAAAGTGGACATAGGATTTCGAAAGTTTTTAAGACCAGAAAGCTTGAACATTTTATAGAATGAAAGGGAAAGCACTTCTATGCGAAGGGAGACTGCTGGACCAGAAGAGAAGCACCATCCCAGAACAAGGGATGGGATTCATAACTCAAACTCTGTGACCAAATGGGTGGGGGCAGGGATAACGGAGGGGGATGGGGGGTAAATTTATAGGATGTAGAGCAGCAAGTAGAGTTGGTCACCTTCCCCCAACTTAACTTTCAGATTACAAAGCATATTCCTCTGATGACAGTAAAGGCTGACTTGGAGGGACAGGCCTGAAGAAAACTTATAATTTTGGATGTGCAATAGTGGGGAATGAGAGGGGAAGGAAGAGAGAAATTTAATCTGGCTGCTCGAAGGCCACTGCTTTCTTACAGCCTTCTCTGCCACTTCCCCTGACAGTAAGTACAATATTAATAATGTGTTTGTATAGCAATTAAAAAGTTCCTTTTAAAACCCCTATTCTATCCCCTTACGTGGCACTTGTCATTTTCTGCTAATTAGTTATTTTCATGTGTGTCTTTTAAGAATTTGTAATGCTTCCAAAAAGAATCCTCTCTTTTTGTATCCCTCATAGCATCTACTAGACTGGGTAACATAGTAACACAGTATTTCAGTAACTACCCCTATACAACAAACCAGCCTAAACTTCGTGAGTAAAAACCCAACTGTTTTCAAATTATTATTTCTTACCATTCCAGGGATCCATGTGGTGGTTCTCGCATGGGGAACTCTCCTATGGCTGCAGACGGGACACGCCTGGAGCCTCCCTCCCTCCATCTCTGGAGGTGGCTTGGACTGGTGCCTGGGCCCCAGTAGGGCTGTGGGCCAGCACACACATGCCTGGCTTCTCCAGGTGGCTGGGCTCCAAGAGCAAGTGTCCTGAGCGCGCCAGGCTGCTGCTGGGTCACCTTTCAGGCCAAGCTTTGGAAGCCATGCAGCATGACTCTGCCACATTCCATTCGTCCGAGTTCAATCCTGAAGGCCGGCCCATGTTCCAGGGAGGGGAATGTAGGCTCTACCTCTTGAAGGGAGGACTGTCACAAGAATTTTCAGATCCTGCATAAAGTAAGTGCTAACTAAGTGCCTGTTGAAGCATTAAATGTGTTGAACAAGCCTCAGAAGGAAATACTAGTCAGGGTGACCGGCTGGTTCCTGTGATCTCCCCTCTCTGGGAGGAACTTGAATAGACAGAGGTCGCTATGTTCTTACAGGACCTCGGCCCTCTGGCCAGGTGAACCCGAGACTGACAAGGTTAATCAGTTCTTCCACAGACAGTTAGAAATGGAAATAAAGTGATTTTCCTCCTCCTAGGGGTGAAGGAGAGGATGTGAAGCTCTGGAGTCCCCAGGCATGTGAGGAGTCAGTCTCCAGGAGGGGTAAAGGCAGCATGCAGAGGAACTCCGTGATAATCCAGTCCCGGTGAGGCTCAGAGCAGACCGCCTTCTCGGGTCTGCCTTCTGGGGGGGGGTGGGGGGGGGTATGTGAGATGTCACATCCCTCCAGCAAATCCCTCTCTTGGCCTAAATCTGTCCTAGTTGGGTTTCTATCATTTGACACTTGAAAGTTCTGACTCACGTGGGGTGGGGAGGAAGAGGGAGCCTCCTCCTGGAAACGCAGTCCACACTGTGATGGCAAAGTGAGAGAGAAATTCAGAGCGATTACTACCCAGGCCTCCAGGACCTGCAGTGGGGATATACTGTCCATCAGGTCGTGCTGAAGGTGTGCTTATAGCAAAGTGGACAGACCACTGAGAGAGAAGATTGAAGGAAGACTGAGAAAAGCTTCAACCTATTTAAATAGGAGGGGAAAATAGAAAAGAGAGACAAGAGGGTCTGCGGGTTGAAACTGGACAGTGTTGAAAGAAAGTGAAAAGGAACTGTTACCCCAAAAAGACATCTGCTACTAACAGAAGGGAACAGGGTCGTCCAAGGCTAATGTAACCCCCGGGCCTGAGTGGAGGTTGAAAACGAGCCAGGCAGAGTTCTGCCCAGCATAGGACAAAAGGCTGACTTCCTCTATGTGCCAGGCGCTGTATGATGTGCTTTACATGTGTGACCTTAGTTAAGGACCCCTAGGTGTCCTACATGGTTCCTGCCAGCTGTCCCTGAAACTCTAGCACAGGAGAGGACCACAGAGCATGGGTCATATCACACGAGCCGCCCACACAGGCCCCTGACCGGTGTTCCTCGGGCAAACCCAGAATCCTCTGAAGTCTCCGAGGCTGCAAGCAGCCCAGGCAACAGGAATGATGGGACCACCTTTCCGTGTTCGAGGTAACTGAATTTTTAATGATTGGTTTCTTAGTCACACCTTCATCGATTATCGATCCCATTATTCAAAAGTATACACAGTTAAATTAACCCAGACATTTCAAAGCACATTTCCAAAAGAGTGAAAATTTTGCACTGAAAGAAAAAGAAAGAGACTGGTGACCAAGATGTACTGTCCATGAACGGAAAGACTCTATCTATGCAGCAGATACACATGCAGGCAGGGCAGGCGGCAGCAATGAGGTACTGAAGACACTGCCTCTGTGATAAATGCCCTCGGGGAGGAGACATGACAATGAAGTAATGAGGCTGATTCCATGCAGAAGAATTGCACACCGATCTCATTATAGCCATACCTTGTGGGATGTTTATAAAATATTTCTTTCACAAGTTAAAACAGTATCTGTTACAGATGGATTTAATTTTGGTAAAATCAATGAAAAAAGTTGTATGTTAATGCAACATTTGTTGTAAAGATTCCAAAAACACATGAGTCAAAAATTCAAATTACGATTCTCACAGTAACTGTGACTGTGCTATACAACATACATAATGGAAGAAATGTTACCCACATACACCACTGTAAAAAACACCCAGTAAGCAGAAACAAGCTGAGTTATGTTTGTTGTGGGAACCATCGTTCTCAACTAGCGAGGATATATAAAAAATGAAATCATAAATGCGTGCATTATTTTATGTACTTAATTCGAATTTTTCTTGATCCAATTTAATCAGCTTTGCATCCAAACTACATTTACCTTTCATAAACTGCAAATGAATGTCTTTCATAATTTGCGAATCTGCATCGTTTGGTTTCCTTTACTCACACAGGCTGCCTTTGCAGAATGGCATCAATATTCCCCGCCTCTCCCCCCAAAGGTCACGATGTGCCTGCCGGGATCCATTTCTCTACATCCCTTTCCTCCCTGAAGAACACCGTAGGGGAGGGTAAAAACACCAAAGAGACAAGAATCACATTGAGTAGCTTAGAAAGGTAAATAAGTGCAACAGAAAAGAGGGCACCGGTACCGTTACCTTCCCCTTAGCAACTTCCTAAGCAAAAATGAGACAAATAACACCACCATATAGTTAGTTTCCAAAGTGATTAGTCATAACATTATCTCATCTGATCCTCACAACAGAGAGACAAAAAGAAAACACGTTTTGGTTGTTTAGCTCTTTGTGACTCCAATAGAATATATTTAAGGGTGTGCTTTTATGTTAGCATTTAGAGTCTGGGCCATTTAATTGCACTTACAATATTACCCACTTACCATATGCAGAGAAGGTACTTATTATTGAAAGCAGAGTATACTTTAAGCAAAAAGATCATGGTTATGAGCTAAATACTTAACATATTTTAACTTTAACATATTCTGAAAATTCAATAATGAAACAGAAAGAGCTAAACCTGCCCTTTGCAACTCGGCCTGGACAAAATGAATCCTGTGCATTACATCCAACACTTCTTGTCCCAGTTTGGTTTTAACTAAGAAGGGCAGCTAGCACAACCTCTGAAGAGGAATCCTTTTACTTCCCAGCAGTCTTTGCCATCAGGGCTTGATTCATTCCATTTAAACCGAATTACTCTGATTCAAGAACAGTCACATTTCCTCTAAGTAGCCCCACCCCACCAGGTCATGACCTGGGGTGTGCAAGGGGTGAAATGGTCAAACTTCTTTGTCTATTAGCACTACTATAATTGGTTATTAGAATTTAGGTCTCCCCCGACCCCCACCCCCTCCTACGTACAGAAGGATCCTTTTCCACATAATGAGGTAAAATTTTCCCTTCTTCATCTTTCTAGTGCACCAAAGACCAATTAAAATGAAGATCCAGAGCTGGCAGGAAGCTTCAATATCACTTGTTCTAACCTGGGAGAGAACACAGTTAATCCTCTGCTTGTGAAAAGTACGACCACTTTGCATATAATTAGAGGGTAATAACTGAGTGCTAAAAGGAAAACAAATCCTAAGAAAGGGGCTTATTGTGGAGAAAGAGTTGTCTTTTTAATGTTACCTACCATATACAACAGACCTTGCAATGAATAATGATTGACACATAAGTTTTTGGATAAAACATATAATCACATGATCTCACTCATTTGTGGAATATAATGAACAACATAAACTGATGAACAAAAACAGATCCAGAGACAGAGAAGCATCAATCAGACCATCAAACCTCAGAGGGAAGGTAGGGGAGGATGAGGGTAAGGGGGAGAGATCAACCAAAGGACTTATATGCAAGCATATAGGCCTAACCAATGAATACAGACAACAGCGGGTTGAGGGCATGAGTAAGAGGGGATAGGGGGTAATGTGGGGATAAGGACACATTTGTAGTAACTTAATCAATAAAAAAATTAAAAAACAAACAAACATAAAATCCAAATAGGTATTCCATGGGACATGAATATGCAACTTTCAGGGTTTTCCCCCCTTATCTGTGAAGAAACAATATCTGGGGCTGACAGCAACGCATATTCTGAATACTATTTCCAGTTATTAGAAGGTATGAAGCTGGCAGGTAAATGATGGAGATAATGGGCTCTTGGATCTTGTCAGAGACCAGAAAAGGGGCTATTTACTTACTGCCTTATGTGATAAGCCAGTCAGATGTAAAGGCAGGGCTATAAGCGTAAATCCTCCATACAGTCCATTCACTTTATGGGACTGTCGCAGGAAAACTATGGATCCGGCCAGTGGGCAAGGTTTATCTTAAACAGAATGAAACAACCGCTCTTTCAATAGGGAAAAGGAAGCCGCAGTGGTCAATTCTAGATGATCACAGAATGAATGAATGCTTAGAAGTATAAAATGGTTGTTTCTCTTGAGCAGTCAATATGTGAAATTCCCAAAGGTCTTAAGCAGTGGTTCTCAAACGTCTGGCCCTTTAAATACAGTTCCTCATGTTGTGACCCAACCATAAAATTATTTTCGTTGCTACTTCATAACTGTAATGTTGCTACTGTTATGAATCATAATGTAAATATCTGATATGCAGGATGGTCTTAGGCGACCCCTGTGAAAGGGTCATTCGACCACCAAAGGGGTCGAGACCCACAGGTTGAGAACCGCTGGTCTTAAGTTTTCCAGATAAACTGACAGCAAATAAGGTCTTAAAGACTGTCAGTACCATAGATTAAGAAACTAATGTTTCATATTTACTTAAAATTAAAGCTACAGAATTCCATGAGTGACTGACAGTAAAATATTCACATATTAAAGAATGAACCAAAGGACAATTTTGGGAACAAGGTAAGAGGTCCAACAAAAGAACACTGTTAAATAAATTACAGTACATTCATAAAATGGGTGCTCTGCAGCCATTCCCAATGTGTTCTTGCAGAATTTCCAAGGAGAGGCAAATGGTTGATAACATATTGTGAAATGAAAAGTGAGATTACAAAATGGTTCTATACAATCTCTATTTTAGACCCGCAAAAATAAGTACATAGAAAAAAGACTGGGAGAACATACCCAAAACTACGATCAGAAATTAGCTCTGCTGGTGAGAATTTAATGTCCGCTTTTTTCTTTTCCAAATGAAAAGGGGCTAACGGGAAATTCTTTCTTTTTCAAAATGAGTCAATAAGTATATTCTGACCTCTTTGTCCCATTTTTTTAATAACACACCAAAGAAAAACATGAAAATATATTTAGCGGCATTTAACACTTACATTAACAATTATTTTTCTTTAAGTTAAAAAACAATAGTGCACCAAATTTAGTTTCCTTATATTTTTTGCCAATTCACACAAGAGCAATGAATTTTTAAAAAGATATGACATCAATTTTTATCCAAGATTGTAGTCTTCCATGCAGTCCTCTTTATGCATCATCGCGCCTAGAAAATGAACTTCATGTGCTTGATTCCGTAAGTTTTGAAGAAAACCATGATGATGAGTGCCCACAATCCCAGAATAAAACCCCCAGGAGGATGCCAATCTTTCAGCTTTGGTTTCTGCAAAATAAGGATGACATCACATGGTAAATTTAACAAGAGGCAAAGAGTTCAACAATGGGTAAAGCAAATACTAACAGAAAACAGACATTTCACAAGCTGTGTTTTAAGGGGGAGTAATTTAGCCAAATTAAATGTCTTAAGATAGAAACAATGGTGAAGACTTCAAACCAGATAAATATCTCAAGGTGGCTCTTATCAACATCAGTTTCAAATGATATTTTGTTCCCTCAAAGGGGCCTTCCCTGACCACCCTACCCAACCATCTCCATTCAGACAGGTTATTCAGTAGCCTGACAGTCCTCATTTTGAATTTACATGTTCATGAGTTTGTTGGTTTCATCTGTCTCTCCTATTAGACAATAGCTCTATGAGGGTCATCTTGTCATATTCCCAGCACCAACCTGCACAGTGCCTGGCACATGGGAGATACTCATTCAGTACACTAAGTCAGTAGAAAACAAAAGCTACCCAATCCATTTATCTTAACATTCAACAAATACTTGTTTGGGGGCCAGTGCCTTTGGCCATGTTACTCCCTTGAGTTAGAATGCTCCTTACTCCACTGTGCCTATTCAAAACGCACTAACTCAAATGCCAACTCCTCCAGATTTTCCCAGCTGATATATGCTTTTCTTTTCATCTGTAGCTCCTTCTACTTTTACTTCTATCTATTATCACAGTTATCTTTATTGCTTATCTCCCTATAAACTTCCAGGGCTCAAATTCTGTCTGAGTCCATTTTACATCCTCTTCTCCATCCCCTACGCCTCAACACTAAGCCAAGTGTCTTGTATGTTTCCTTGCCCAACAAGGACAGGCAAACCAGTCTTCCTCATTTAACTGTCTTTCAACAGCTGCACTATGGCCCTGAAATTGGAGGTCTGTGAGTGACTGTGATCTCTTTATGAGTTCTACTTCATGAATTACTAACTAAGATTGTAAGGTTGTTATGATGAGAATCATATTTTAGACTAGAGTGGCGAGATTGTAATCTGAACTTTGCTTCAGTCATCATGTAAACTCCATCCAACAAACGTTCAAAAATCTCTTAGAACAGGGGTCCTCAAACTTTTTAAACAGGGGGCCAGTTCACTGTCCCTCAGACCGTTGGAGGGCCGGACTATAGTTTAAAAAAAAACTATGAACAAATTCCTATGCACACTGCACATATCTTATTTTGAAGTAAAAAAACAAAACAGGAACAAATACAATATTTGTATTTGCATGTGGCCCGTGGGCCGTAGTTTGAGGACCCCTGTCTTAGAAGAATCCACATCTTATGGTTTGGTTTTCCCTTATATAACCAGGACACTTAACCTCTTCACTTTTAGTAGTGCACGTTAAGAAATGTGGTGTTGTTGTTTGTTTGTTTTTTATACTTCATCTCTTTAAAGTGCCCCCAAACCGGGCATATGGAGCATGGTAGCAGATGATCCTAGTTTAGCCTAGCAAAACCACATTGATGCCTGCATGCCAATCACTGGGAAATGTGTAACCACCTATTCTTCAGATGCAGATCTGAGAAGATTGTTCAAACCTAAGTAATCAGTGAGAGGCATCCACCTGTTCTGTTGGCAAACACCAACAGTGCTCTAAGGGGGGGCGGGGGGAAGGTAAGGTTCAGGAGTAAAAATACGCCCACACAGAGAAAGAAATATTCTAAAGATGCAGAGAACATATCTCTGAATAAGATTTAATAAGGAAGCAAAAGATAATTTAGAAAAATTTTAGTTGAGATGGACTTGAATAAAGATGGACAAGGAAAGGAAAAGATGCACAAGGAACCAAAATATATTTTTCTTAATGTTACAGAGAGAAAAATAAAACAAGATACAAGGACAACAGGCTAGATACAAAGAGAGGTGGGTAACATAATTTTGTAACAGCAAATTAAAATCTACATTGACGAAAAAGATAGTGTCCTAAGGACATCATTGAGTCCTTCTTTCACTTAATTGTGAAAGACTGTGGCAAAAAACAACAACAACACCCCAATTCTCCATACTTCCCTGCGTCTACAGCCTTTGCAATACGTTGCTTTATAGCAGCTCTCATCAAGAGGTGGAATCTATCACCCAACCGGCGTGGCTCTGTGGTTGAGCATCGTCAACCTCTGAACCAAGAAATCACGGTTCAATTTCCCTGTTAGGGCACATGCCTGGGTTGTGAGCTCAATCCCCAGTTGGGGAGCATGCAGAAGGCAGCTGATCGATGATTCTCATCATTGATGTTTCTATCTCTCTATCCCTCTCCCTTCATCTCTGAAATCAATAAAAATATATATTTTTTGGAATATATCCACTGAGATGACAATGTGGAAGGAAAAACCCTAAAATTTTATTTTCATAAGAAAATTAAGTTGCATACTTGTAACCTCGGGTTTCTGAAACAATGGTATAAATACTGGTAAGAAGAGTGTGAAGGGCAGCTAATCAACCCCTTGACCACCATGAACTTTGTTCAGGTCGGAGGAGGTCTGTCAAGATACTCCTCTCTGACCCTTCTAGAATAAGAAATACTCATTTGAGCTAAATTTCACAAAGTAAGAACTTCTTCAACCACCTGTCGCATCCTAACAGTGTTTACAGCCAGCCTTTGATAGAGCTGTCCAGGAAAAATACTGCTGTACTGTCTCCTGGAGGTAAATTTCACACATGTCTTTCCCATCCAACCCCCTCACTTTAAAGGAACTGCAGGGATGCTCACTTCTGGCTCTTGCCTATAGTCTTCCTGGAAACAGACCAACTCCACTTGTCACCATGCCAGGAATCGCTCTCAAGGAAATGAAGTGGGGGGATCTAGAGACTAACTCCCCTAGCTTCCCTCTATCCTTCCTCCTCCCAACTGCAATCTAGGTCGGAGGCCTCCTTCCTTTCCATTTGAAGTTAGCCATTTATGTCATTCAGATGTTGCCCCCTTCTGGAGAAATGAACATCTCCCAGGATCTTGATGCACCTTACCCATGGTAAATTTGCAAAGCAATTCATCTAATCTAGGATAATTAACAATGATTTGTTTTTAACTGTGATTTTATTTTTAATAGAAAGTTGACCATGATTTTTCCTTAATCATGACCTTTTTTTTCTGTGATAAGAACACCCACTATTAACATTATTAATATGGCTCTGGAATTTCTGGCCAATTCAGATATAACATTTAGGGAGGAGAAGTAAATTCTCATTATTTGCAGATAGTTTGATTAGTTATCAAACAACTCAAAATAAACTTATAATTATTGATATTAAAGAGCTCAGACTTAAGATAAACATATTTTAAAAACCGTCCCAATATGCCAGTAAAAACAAGTAAAAAAAATAGAAAAAATTACAGTTGCAATAGCAATAAGAAATATTAAGTAGCATGAGATATAAGGCAAACAATCTGTATTACTCTATAGAGAGGGGTAAATAGTCCTGAATATAAAAAGGAATATGATAAAGCCAATCTATAATGTTGTTCTGATGCAAAATACATCAATGAAACAGAATAGAAAGTAGGCGATCAGCCCAGTATCCAAGAATTCAGTATACAATAAAAACTATTACAAGCCAATAGGCAAGGTGTTCTAACAAAGGATTAACATTTGGGGGGAAAAAAATCAGTTTTGTTTCTAACCCAACACTATAAACCAAAATATACTTTACATGACTTAGAATTAGATGAAAAAATATTAGATGGGGGGAAATTTTTTTTAATTACTTTTGTAAAGTGGCACCTACGGACACATCATAATGGGGCTACGTTAATCGCAAAGGTGGAGAGCAGTTACACAGGAGCTCATGTGGAGAGAAGAACAGGGGTCCAAGGGCCAGCAAGCTGGGGGGACTGTCAGGTGGGTGGCTACTCAGGAAGGACTACTTGGGAAAGCTGGCTCTTGAACGAGGTATCGAGGTATCGTAATTGGGTTGGTGAAGAGGAGGGGATCACACCCAGGCAGTGGCACATGGAGCAAAGTCATGGTGATGAGAAAAGCCAGGCATTGGGAAAAGGGTGATGCCCCAGCCTGGGCTGGTGCAGGAAGGTAATAAAAGCTCCACGAGGGTAGAAACTGGCATCCTCTTTGTTCACTGCAGAAGCCAAGACCCTGGCACTTAGGAAACCCTGTTGAAAGTAGCAAGTTTGGGCCATGGAGAGTCATTCTGTGAATGCCCAGCTGTGTGTTGGGATTTGAGACAATGAGAAGCCTTGAACCAGTGACTAACCACAGGCAAATGGGGTGAAGATATAAATTGTAGGAGAATATGCACAGTAAAGGAAGTCATAAGTTTAAAAACAATGAATAAAAACAAGGAAGAAAAGGTGAAAATATTTTTATAAAAAACTTTTGAAAAGATCTACATTTTGCAAAATGGATAAGTCAAATGAAAAGGTAAATAAATAGGATAATATGACAGAAAGGGGGTTGAATTCAGTACATGAATATTTCCCAAAAATTAATATGAAAATATACAAAGATTTATCAATAAATGGGAAAAGAAAAGAAAATTGTTGAGAAAGGAATAATTATGAGTGGCTAATTAATATTAGAAAAAAATCAGTTTTCCTGGTCACAAAAACAAATTAAAAATGATATATTATTTCTTTCTCTTTTTAAAATTAAACTAGTAAATGTTATTAAGGATGGTCTACTTTTCAGGAAAGTAATCTATTAACATGTTCAGAGGTCTTTAAAATGTTCTTACTTATTCACTTCTGGGATCTATTATACTCCTAGCTAGGACCTATATTAAAAAACTCAGAAATGGTGACAAAAATTTAACAAAAAGACTTTCTTCTCAGTGTTATTTATAAAATAAAAAAAAAAAAACAGAAAATAATCTATATCAGCGGTTCTCAACCTGTGGGTCGCGACCCCTTTGGGGGTCGAACGACCCTTTCACAGGGGTCGCCTAAGACTATCGGAAAACACATATATACAGTGGGGTCTTGACTTACGAGTTTAATTCATTCCGTGACGGAGCTCATAACCCATGCTCAGCACTTTCTCCCACAGCACCTATGGGGCGCTGGGGCTCAAGGAGACTGCGCGGGCCTGGGCACAGAGCCGGCCGGAGTGCAGCCAGGAACACAGAATGAGCTAGCTAGATGAGGACAGAGACATGGACTGAACCACTAGCACAAAATGTCTGGACACTGGCCCTATTTCTGGGCCTGATGAAGACAAGGCTGAACTTTTCCCATGGCAGGATGGACAGAGATGAGACACCAGAGCTGAACCCAGGACCACTGCCTCTTCCCCTCCCATACATAGGTCTCCCAGAATGCTTTCCTTGCAACTCCGTGAAAGGACTTCATTTTCACCAGCAACAAGCTCATATTTAATATAGTTTATAACTTCATTTGTGTCCTTATTAGAGCTTCTCATAAAATGACTGTATGTAGTTAAGGTTCTCTACTGACTGCTATTAAGTACACTTTTTTTTTAACCTTTCACAATAACAGTGATAATACAAAGGTGAAAACCATACTTAAACACTGCAATGTGTCATGAGCAAACACTTAAAGGCTCAAGGGCCACCTATTATATAAATGCCTAATACTTCAAATTAGATAGGTAGCTAAGCAACACTGCCCTGCCACTTGGGAACAGTATTCAGTCTCTTCTTTCACATTGCTGGGAGAACATTACCACAGAATTTTAAAATAGTTAACGGACCACAGATCTAAGTATTAACTTTATGTAAAAAGAGAAAACTAGGATTTTCATAATTATATGTATTTATTGGCAAGTAAATAAAAATTTTCAAGGTTTCAATGGGATGCTTTTCTTAAAATATAATAAGCATATCAGTTCAGTTAGACTGTATTTTAAATAAGGTCACAATTACAATTACTTTAGGAAATAACTGTTTTTAATTGTTTAATCAGTGATATGTTAGTATATCTAAACTACATCCTTTCTATAAAATATAATTTGTACTCTTCAAGTGATGTTAATGATATAAATCAAAGACATCCTATAAAACCCCTTCCTCCTGAGTATGCACAGGACTTGTGACTATGATGGGATATCGCCTGTGATTAGGTTACATAATTGAGCAAAGATGAATGGATTCTGAAGATGTAATGAAGGTCCCTAATCAGTTGGCTTTTAGTTAATCAAAAGGGAGATTATCCTGGGGGAAGGAGCTGACTTAATCAGGTGAGCCCTTTAGAGGAAGGTCTCAATATCAGAGACAGAAATCGGAGAGACAGATACACCAGGGGCAGACAAGATGCTCTGCTGTTGTGGAGTGGACCTGGGGAAGGAATGGCAAGCAGTCTGCAGGAGCTGAGGGCCTCAGTGAGTCCTACAACCACGAGTAACTGAATTCTGCCAATAACCAATAAGCTTGCTCTAGGACCCTGCGCCGCAGATGAGACTACAATCTAGTTGACACCTAGACTGAAGCCTTGTTAGGCGGTAAGCATAGGACTAAGCTAAGCTGTGTCCAGACTCCTCAGCCATGAAAACTGTGAGATAATAAATGCTTTAAAATCACTAAATTTGTTTGCTATGCAGAAATAGAAAACTTGTAACAAAAGTATTCATTGCATCCGATACTTATTCCTCGGATTCCTTGGGGAGAATAACTAATTAAGATATTTACTAAATATGTTTTTAAAAAGTAAAGAGAATGAAATATTCTAGTCTAATTCTTCCCGCTCTTCCAGATCAATTCTCTAAGACCCTGCTCAAATATCACCTCTAGATGAAGCCTGTTCTCATACCTCAGTAAAAATTAATTTCTGCTTCTCTGTGCGCCAATGGCCAACTAATGGGTGTGATTCTAATACATTTTGGTCTTATCTATTTCTACACCTTAGGAAGGTCTCAAGCTTTGAATACAATAAGGTAATCAACTTAATACTAGTTTCCTCTTGAAATAAATATAAAATATTCAAATACAAATAGTAAATACACATTTACTAGTTATACTCTTGGTTTTATGACTTAAGGAAAAAATAAGAATTGGACTAATCAAATAATACAATCTATTTAAGAAGTCCTAGTGAGAAGTTAAAAATATTTCTTTAAAAATATGCAAAACAATTTGAAGTTTGAACTACATGAATTTATTTTTTAGTTCTTCAGTAAGAGATACAGCATACATGATTAAATGTTTCAATCTCCACTTTACACTGGCACACAGAGGTAGGCACAACTGACTGGAGTGGAGAGGTCTTTGAAATCATATGCAAATCTGATTATTTAAAGCAAGAAATACCTCCACACACATATGCTTTGATTTTTACATCTACATAAAAATGGCTACCTTAAAAACTACTATGATTTACCTTTTTTTGTAATCAAAAGAAGTTTTAAGTGCATAATAACAGGCATTATTATGCACTTTCTGCACCTTTAAGGTGTATATATTTATTTCCTACACATGAAAGATGGACCTAAAATGTTTTCCTAATAGGCTGACAGGTGCTTTTAAAATTCAGAAGTGCTATTTTATTTTAAAGCTAGAAAAATCCCTTTGTACTGTATTGTCTTACATTTTTCTCGATTTTTCATCAATAATAAATTCAGCAAATATTTTGAATGCCTACTATGTTCAAGCCATTTTAGCTAAGTGGCTCATAAATATGATTATTCTTTCTTATAAAAGTAAAAATGTATATGAACATAGTTTGTATTTATGTCTTTAAGTCATGAAAAAGACCATTCTCATTTACATTTGTATAGAAAAGTTGACAAATTCTTCTTAAGTAAAATTAAGGTATATGTAAGTTTTATAAATTAGCAATGTTCATAAATATTGATGATGATGATAAAAAAAATTATTTCAAGGTTTTTTCCTTTCTCTGCAAAGAGCCAGATAGTAAATATTTTAGGCTCTGTAGGGCATACAATCTCTATACCATGTACTCAACTCTGCCTCCTAGTGTATAACTAGCCTTAAACAATATGTAAACAAATGGGCATGACTGTGTTCCAATAAAACTTTATTTACAAAATCAGGTGGCAGGCTGGATTTGATCTATGGGCCATGGTTTTCCGTGCTCTAGAAAATTGCTATTGAATGGGTTCAGATTATGACACCCCAAAATATGCCACTGATTATTTTGAACCAAAGGCGCTTGAGAAATAGCACATGCAGAAAGGGTTCCTTGACCTCTCTCTCTAAAAGTAGATCATAGAATTTCCTATGAGAAAGGTGCCTCTGCTGTACCAGGAAGAGTGAACTGGTTCTGTTTTTTTCACTGCATAATGAAATTTTTTCCCTTTTACAGATTCTCTATCTTAAAAGTAGGTACAAATATGTAGCTAGTAAACTAGCCAAGGAACAAATCACTTGTCCCTTCCCAGGATCTAGAGAAAGGACCATCTCTCACTTCCAGTACTGTTGCCTCAACCACAGAAAGTTAACATTCATTCAAACACCAACAAGCCTCTACTAAAACACACTTCTGCCCTAATATTATGATCTACACTTAACCCTTAAGGCAAATATCATCGGAAAACCTAAGAATACATCAGAAACTATGTGATACATTTTGATATAATAGAATATAGAAAATAAAAACATCCTTTATATTGGGCACATTTATAAAATTACAATGAATTTTAAAAGACCAAAACTCAATTTATAACTTTCATCATGATTATATCATATCTGTTAATGACAGAAAATTCATATTCATTACAAATTATATTAACAAGTCTTTACTATTTATATAAAATATATTTTAAAAAAGAAAAATTTTATAATGTATTTTCAATGACATACCAAAAACTTTTCTGAAAGTCTTTTGTCTTAGTAACTAAGATGATAAAGTTGTAATGCAAAGGAAGTAAAGTTAATTACTATCAAGCTCTTAATATTCAAAGTAACACCACAGGTCAAATGTCTAATATTCATTAGGGATGTTTTCTTTCTAAATGTAATGAACTCTAAATTACTTTGACTTGTGAAAGAAATGTGTGTTTGTCTAGTTGTTTTTAATTACTGATTGTTTACTTTAGTCATGTGTAGCTAATCCTCAAGTCCACTCATACAAATTAGAGATCATCAGAGCTCTTTGACACTCATTTTTCTTACAACTTTGTAGAAATCACAACCTATTTGGCTGCCCCCCGTGGTGAAGAACAGACAAAGAATTAGTACAGGAAAACAGTGAATGAGTTGTATTCCAAATGTGCTGTTTATCATCAGTTTTACGGAAATCAGAAAAGATATTTTTGAAATAAAGTTACATTGTTAGATTATCAGAATAATTCACAAGGGCCTATAAATCCTTAATGAACTAAATATGGATCCTCAGATTAGATGACCACATAGAAGAAAGTCTTCTCTTGATTCTGAGAAGGAAGCTAGGTAGTCAGGAATTGGGACCAAGGGGGAGGGAGGAAAGGAAGTAGAGCCAGGAACCCAAGTAATTGGGAGTTACTAAGGCACCCCAACTGGGTGGGGAAGGAAGGGTGCATAAGGGAGACATGAGCTTTAAAATGTATGAATGTTGCTAAGACAGGCAACTTGCAGATAACCAGTCATAAGACAGTTATTAAGACGTATAATCAATCCCAAGAATGTTATTAAGACAGAATTCTTTGAAAGGACCAATCAGGAGCTAGCAAGGCATGTATCTGCCCCTAGATTAAAAAGCACATGCTTCCTCTCTTTCTGGCATGCAATGGGTTCCTGATGTTCCTGTGGCGGAGGAGCACATCCCCTGTGCCCACGTGGCTTATGGCCATGTGGGACTCTACACGTAGACCAATAGACTTTAACATCCAACTGTAACATGGAAAGGAAGCTCTGGACACTGGCCTGCTCCTGAAACCCTCGCTACACCTTTTCCAGGACTGGCTTCTCTTGATAAACTTTACTTCCACTAACCATTTTTGTCTACGAATCTATTCTTCAGTTTTGTGAGACAACAAACGCGGGCTCAAACATACCACAATTTGGTTTCAAATCAAATGAGCAACTATTGATAAAATTTTAAATAAGCAAAGCTAACCTTTGGCACCCTCTCCTATCCCTTTTTGTGCCATAACCCTTCAGATCTCTACCTTGTCTCAAGCCCTCATTGGAGAGCCAAACGGTTGGGGTGGAGAAAGAAATCAAGAATAGAATTATGAAGAGGGTGACTCTCTTTACAACAGATTCTAAATAAATGGATACTCATGTGTTGAATATTGAGCTAGCTCAGTTGATATTTAGTTCTTCCAAAATATGGTTTTAATTAACCGTACATGTATTACATCTGTTGACACCTTATTCATCAAATGTCCTGGGGACCAGTTCCTTCATAAAAACTGTTACAATGCTCACAGGAGAAATGGCTTTAAACTTAGACCTACATCCAAATTCTGGCTTTGCCACTTACAAGTAGATCTTAGGCAAGTTACTTAAACCCCTCTGAACCTCAATTTATCCAAGTATAAAATAGGAGTGATAACTTTTTCAATGGTACTAATTATTTCTCATGATGATTATGATTAACTGTGAAATATGATGTTTGTACCTGTTTACAGGTACACAATAAATATGAAAAGGAGTAGATGAATTTCAGAAACATTTAAGAAACAAAATAAAAAGGAATTTAAAACCAATTATATATGAACTAGAGGCCCGGTGCACGAAATCCATGCATGGGGAAGGGAGGGGCCTCTCAGCCCAGCCTGCACCCTCTCGAAATCCGGGACCCCTCAGGGGATGTACAACTGCTGGTTTATAGGCCTAAACTGGCAGTCAGACATCTCTCTCACAATCCGGGATGCTGCATGCACCAGTGATCATACTTTTCATACAGGTGAAAGGCATCTTGCTGTTGTATGGGCAGCTACATTTTTTTGCCCTGATTATAAAAAGTAGTACATAACATGATCCTTCTGAGGCAGTAGTACCATTTTCCCCATCTTATGGGTGGAAAAACTGAAGCAGAGAGAAGTTAAGTAATTGGCTTTGTCACACAATTATAAGTGTCAGAATCAGGGCTGACCACAAAATGTGCAGGCCAGAGTCCATGCATGTCATCGCTGCATCATCCTGTTTTTTCAATGTTAGAGTAGCCTTGCCAGATTTTAATTTTTAAATATAAGAGACTGTTCCCAATATATAGGTAGGGTCCCTAAGCCTGGCCAGCAATCAGGGCCTACCTGTGGGGAGACTGGCTGGGCGATCAGGCCCCCACTGGCACCTGCCTTGGCTGGCTGGCCTGGCACTGCCCGCTCGCCCCACCGACTGGTCCTTCTGCAGGTTGTTCCACCATTTGGTTGATTTGCATATTAGGGTTTTATATAGATAAATATTGAGAGAGAGAAAGGAAGGGATGAAAAGAATAAAGGTTCTCTTAAAACATAGTAAGAGAACCATTAGGAAAAGGTTAAATTCTGCTTTAGACAATGTATTAAAGACCCAAGTGAAGCTATCTTACAGGCAATTAAATGTTGTTCTGCAACCCAAGAAGAAGATGAGAATATTTGGGGGCCACCAGTATGTGACACTGAAAACCATTATGGTAAATATAAGAGTAGAGTGCATGTTCAATAGGAATTTGTACAAGAGAATCATAAAGATAGGTCTAGGAGGAGATCGGCAAAGGCTTTTCAAATGAAGAAATCAGAGAGATGGGTATAAAACCAGTATACAGTGGTGGTCCAAGAACAACAACAAAAAAAGAAAACAACAACGAAATGAGTTTTCAGAGAGATTAATAGAGTTCAATACTACAAAGAAGTCAAATATTTGGATGATATGAAAATTGGGAAATTTTAGTGCACTTTGTAAGAACAGTTACAGAGCAGTTGCTGGGATACAGACTATAATAAAGTAGACTGAGGGGGGGAAAGGGAGTAAAATGAATAAAACTAGTTTATTCTTTTTATTGTGGTAAAATATACATAACATAAAATTTACCATATTAATCATTTTTAAGTGCACAGTTCAGTGCCTTTAAGTACACTCATACTGTTGTGCAACCATCACCACCATCCATCTCCAGAACTTTGTCATCATCCCCAACTGAAACTGTACCCATTAGACAAAAACTCCCCAGTTCCTCCTCCCTCAGCTCCTGGTAATCATTATATTCTATTTGCTGTGTCTATGAATCTGACTAATCTAGGTGGAATCATATAATATTTGTACTTTTTGTTTGGCTTACTTGACTTAGCACAACATCGTAAAATTCAAGCACTTGTCAGCATATCCTTCCTTTTTAAGGCTGAATAATATACTGACACTATATACCACACTGTTTACCCATTTATTCACTGATATACTGTGAATAATGCTGTTGTAAACATTGGGGTACAAATATCTTTTTGAATCCCTGCTTATAATTCTTTGGGGTATGTACTGAGAAGTAAAAGTGCTGGATCATATAGTAATTGTTTTAATTTTTGGAGGAACCACCACACAGTTTTCCATTGTGGCTATACCATTCTACATTTCCACTGCAAAGGGTTCCAATTTCTTCACATCCTCAGCAGCACTTATTATTTTCTGTTTTTGTTATTTTGATAACAGTCATCCGAATGCACGTGAAGAGGTGTCTCATTGTGATTCTGATTTGCATTTCCCTATTGATTAGTAAAGTTGAGTTTCTTATCATGCGCGTATTAGCCATCTGTATATCTTCTTTGGAGAAATATCTACGATGTCCTTTGCTCATTTAATTGGGTTGTTTTTCTGGTACTGAGCTAGTCTATTTTTAAACATCAATAAGAGAGAAAGGGGAAAGAGTGAAGCTGGAAGGGAAAGCAGGATTGAGGAAGACTTTTTAAAGCACTTTTCAGCAGTGGGGAGTATAAAGACAGAGAGAACAGGTTCCTGACTATGTAAGCAGGTTATGCTGATACAATTCACACACGTCTTCCCTTTCAGTGGACAGAAAGACTCATAAAGATAACAAGTAAGTTGAAGGTACATTGAAAGTGTAT